>NC_135560.1:13905097-14235097 GCF_964340395.1 Glandiceps talaboti | reverse complement strand
CGTAGACACACGATGTCATGACATAGACGCGCGTTGTCTTGACGTAGAACGACATATTCATATTTTTTGTTCAACTTGGCTCGTGCATGGTATAATTCTCAAAAGGAAAAAAAGTAGCAATACTGTAAGATTGTTGCAAGCCAAACAACGAAATGTAACAACGTTACTATGAGTTTTGTCTGTTTCAGGTGGCATAGTACTCGTTGTATGTGTAAAATCACAGATAACTAACATAGTTGTCTGTGGTAAAATATCTAGGTTCCTCCATTCGATAATTGTCATTCTACTATACCAGTACAAACACTTGGATGTGAACATTTTTATCCGCTGCTGTTAGTGTGTTAGTGTGTTCAGGGTAAAAGCCAAGCGATTGATTATGAAAAACATTATATAAATTTAAATATCCTCTGATTTTTTTCCCTCTGTGAAATGTCATATCAAAGAAATAGTTTAGGATTTCCTATAGTTCTGATATTGAATATCCATGAGATGTAAAAGTGTTCATTGTCTGTAAGCTAAGTAGTCATTTCCTTAAAGCTTATCATGGTAGAATTGAATTTGAACTCAAATAGATTTCATGACACGATTGTGGTATAATCACTAGAGAGATGCAGTAAACCACAGTCCCTCTATCACGTGATAGAGACTGAGTAAAACCTTACATTGTAAGAGTATGAACGACAAAAGAAATTTGACGTCACAAATATAAACATGATTTAAATATACATATTAGACATTTCTATTATTTGTGTTATATTTACACATTCTCGCAGACAGAGCTGTTATTTCTTCCGCGACACTATGCGTCTTGGACGGTGCCGTAAAAGAGGGTGTGGTTTACGACGATGTATTTACAGAACAAAGTTACCAAATGTTAAAAGTTCAAAACAAGTAAGATACACAAACATATACATTAAATATACACCGGTAAGAAATTAGTAGTACTCTGTAAAATCAGTCTTTAGATATGTTTTTTTTGTGATATGAAAACAAGAAAAACTTCATGATGGGTACAATTTTGAATTAAAAATGAATTGACGATGTCGTCAAAATCCTACTCGAGCTTTGCTGTCACCACCATTTCTTAATTACGGCATCGTTGGAGAATAGAATGTTCCAACTTACAAACACAATTGGGTAAATCATTTGAGAATAGAATGTTCCAACGTACAAACAAAGTTGGATAATAATGAATGAGATTTGGAATGTTCAGTTTCACTAAAGCCCCAGTAGTAATAGTCCATGGATTTTTCATTCACGATATCTTGGTGTTGTTTCTGGCGAACAACATTATCAATTCTGAAAGCCAAGTTCCTGGGCGGCATTATCTATACCTAACAGCTTTCCCTGCATGTGAACGTTAGACAAGAAGTAATTTCTTGTTTAAAATACATTTTTTTTACTTGTTCATAGTTCGCTAAAGGCGATAGATCAGTGAAACAATCCCAATGCTAGCCTCACTCTTAAATTGTTACAAAAACTGTATATATAATACACTATTGACATATAAAGGTACGGTTATGAAATCAGTTTTAAAACAAAGTATTTTATGAAGGTAAGGGGAGAACAATTTAAATTTGATTTCAGGGGGGTGCTTCCGGGGAAAAACCTTGTGGGGGGGGGGGGGGGCTATACAGAGGACGACCTATGAACAATAAAATTATTCAATAAAGAGAACCAAATGTAGAACAAATAAAATAAATGTACAGCTACGCGCTACTGCAGCATTGACAGACATGAAAATGATATCACTACTCAAAATTATCAAAAGAAGCAATTCAACACGTTTTATTTTTTTTTTTACTAATAATTGAATTTTTGTATTTGCAATTAACCATAGATCTTAGATCTATGATTTAACAACATAATGTAAATTTTGTCAGCGAGCTACTCTCCAGCAGGTGTAAATACTTTAATATGTAAATACCTCTATCTAGAGTGCACGGAGTGGTGATACCATCATGTGTTAATCATACTAAAAGGTTAATAGTATTTAGATCTGAGAATCTATAAGTTCACGGTCTGTTCTATGTGTAGAGTACTTTCGATTGGCTCGTAGTCGGCAACAAAGTCCCCATATTCGCCCAGTGCTATGATTTCATCTTGTGGGATCTGTATACCAGGCCTGTGCTCATTTTTCCTCGTGAATTCATCTGTGTACAAAGAGGCACCTTTGAATGGGGTGTTGCTTGATTTCGCCTCCTGCTTGGGAGCAAAGCTTTCAGATTTGCTATACTCTTTGGGTGTGAAGAGCATAGTATACACCGATTTCTTTTCGAACGGCATCGTTGGTTTTTCATATTGGTGCTTGTTACCATCATGTCTTTCCATCGAGTACTGCCACTGTTGGAAGTCCTCCTTGTGTGTGGTTCGGTCTTCAAACTTTCCAAGATCGATCTGTTCCGGTGACGGAGGACGGACGAGGGCGGGCTTCTTAACTTCGTATGGTTTGTAGTCACGTGTATGCGTCGTCCACTTCTCGAAGTTTCCTCCCTTAGTTGTGATGTTGGTTTTCGGTATATGGATGGAGGGTAGATTAATTTCCCAACGCTGGAAATCACTCCTATGTGTTGTGGAATCTTGTAGAGGCTTGTCGGAGAGGACAGTTTCAGCCACTGGACGAACGCTTTCTAGCCTGGTTGCGGTCTTTTCAGTGTAGTCTCGTCTGTGTGTCGTCATGTCCTCAAATCTATCCTTACTTTGTTTGTATTCATAATCATCTCTCCTGTAAAAAATAAACGACAATTGATAAATATATGCAGGATGGATTGATGGAACGGAAAATATGTCGACACAGAACAGATGTCTGATGAAACGTCGTCTTCACAGTATATATAAATGTATGACATTGTAATTTTTTTAAACGGCAAAAAAGTACCAAACAGAAAAAAAAGTATCAGTCTGAGAGACTTACTGGAGTTTTACTGGGGATACTTTGAGTGGAATGTAGTCAGCATCATACGTTGATTTTCCTTTGAATGGATCGCCACTCGACTGAGCTGTCAATTCTGGTTTATACGTCACCCTCGGAGTGATTTCTTTCGGTGTGTAGTAGCGACTATACATCGATTGTTTCTCGAAGGGTGCCTCTGGTCTTTCATACTTTTTGTACGGTCCAAGACTGCGTTCTGGTACGTAATTCCACCGTTTGAAATCTTCTTTGTGTGTGGTTCTGTCATTGAATCTTCCCAAGTCAACTTGTTCCGGAGTTGGTGGTCGCACAAGTTTAGCTTTCTCTACGTTGTATGGTTTATAATCCCTTTTGTGAGTGGTTATTTTTTCAAATTTTCCGTCGGGTTTCTCCCAGTCGCTACCCCTCGCCATACGGATATCTGGTAGTTGCACGTCATAGGGTTTATAATCGTGTCTGTGCGTTGTTTCCTTTCCAACTGATCGATCAGTGGGTAGTGGTTCGTAGGGTGGTCGGATAGCTTCGGATCGCTTCGTTTCCTTCGGTGTATAGTCACGTCTGCAATGAATATTATAAATAGTACTTTGATACAAGTTTTACAATCTCAAATAAATATGTATATATCGATAATATTTCTCACCTCTTATAGTTTTATGAGCATAGGGTATATAAGGTTATTGCTGGATAACAAAGTAACGTACACGACAGTTTGGGAGTAGTTTTTTGTTCTGTATAACTTATTTGTTTGCTTATACATTTTCATACATTTTTTGCTTCTACACTTTGACGTAAAAGTTCGGCACTTTGTACGACCCCTCAACCACACACACACACACACTCATACATACATACATACATATATACATACATACATACATACATACATACATACATACATACATACATACATACATACATACATACATACATACATACATCGCTTTCATATAACCTCCAGTGATTGGCTTAGACCATGTCACGTGGTACGGACTAGTGACACATAGTGACCTCAATTTGCATATACAATTTGCAGTATTTGTTTTCTATTTTCCCTGGGGCACTAATGAACTTTACTGTCACTGTTACTGTTCTCTGGAATGAGAAATACAAATTGTAATTGGCGAATACTAACGTGTAAATGGTGAGTCTGTTGAGCGGTTTTCCCTTGTATATTCTGTTGTTGGAGTATAGAGACTGACTGTAGAACATTGGTACGCCGTCTGTTCCACCAGTCATACTGGGTGTACCAAGCCCTCCACTGCAAGTAAAAACCATCAATAATTACTCATGGTGTACGATATCAGCAACCACTATCACTCTATCATATTTTGTGATGTCTTTGAATCAACAAAAGAACTTGTCAATAATTGGAATTTGTTTTTGAATTGAGGTTTATAGAACAAGTGAAACGCCTTGATTGTTCGCAATTATTGAAATGAGATACACAGAAAAGTATTCAAATACATAAATACATTGATATTACTTAATGAAATGATAGAGAAAAGTGTTGTAAATACCGTGATTTGAACAATCATTTGGGTATAATATGGTCAGTGCCAAAACTGTTCAGTAACCATGGCAATCAAAGCGTAGACAGTGGAGATTCCACCCCCACTGTCTATGATCAAAGCTTTGTTCTATATAACCATGGCAATCAAAGATTTGTCTGTAACCATGGCAATGAACGCTTTGATCGCCGGTTTGTATCTTTATATCATACACCGGCAGAGTTAAGTCCTCGACAATGGAGAGTGAATTTAGTGTGACAAAAGGTCACCCCGGAGGTCAATTGGTTTTAACTTGCCCAAATACAATAGATACACACTCTGAACGTCTCTGTTGTACTGTGTACAAGACATGGATAGCTATAGGCTCTCTGTACAAACACTCGCCAATGACGTCAGCATAGTTGATAGCGTGACAACAACCGTTGTTCAACCAGTCAACACTACACATAAAGGGTATGTACACCTTGTATGCGAATGACATAGATACCCACTGCGTTAAAGCGCGGCTGTAACTCCGTTTCTATGACAACAGTCGACCTAGTTCCCTCTTTAATTACTGAACGTACAGATAGCCAAACTTCTCATATACTTGAAGTAGGCAATTGATAAACAGAAATACAATTACGATATTCAAGGCCGACTGTGTGTGACACGAGAGAAGCTAATCAATATATATGTACTTCTGTGTTCTCATGCATTATGTTAACATGGGCATTATTGTTGCTATGGCAACTGATATGAAAACATTCGATTGTATGTTTGATGAATATTTTAATCCTTTCAAAAAATGTTACCATTGTAACGATTCGACCCTTGAAGTTAAATTATATGAATATTTCGCTATAATTATCGGGATTTGACTATCATGTTTTTTTCCTGTAAATTCGATTTCCATATTGCGCGCGGCAAACGGACTGGTTTGTAACCTATGCACAGTGTACTGCTTTGAGCATATGTATCACTCTCTGTGCTAAATATGATTGTGTATAACGAATTTGCTCGGTCTTTCAATTATTAATTTGATGTACAAATTACAATTTACAATGTAGTAAGCACCGTATGATGTTGAGAATATTACCCCGATAAGCCTATATAATATATATATGTGTGTGTTTACACCAAATACAATGTACCTAGCAAGAGAGTGGCCATTATAGGCTATAGGCGTTGTTCGATAAAGCTTCCAAGACTCTTTGTACAATCTCAACACTACGTAAAAGTTCATAGTTCAATCTCTTTAGAAATATTTCGGTTTCTTTTAACGTTTACTCAATATAATTGTCCATAGTTGAAACCCTTGAGAACTGTTTTAATAGTGTCTACCGGGCACTAGTCAGACCTCGTTCAAATAGATTTTTTTAAACCGAATTTTGAGGTTATGTTTAGTATGACAAACTTTTGAGACGTAACAGAGGAGGCTGGAAGGGGTCTCACGTGACACCCATGTGACCGTTTCGCGATAGCGCATACGCTGATGACCTCGGTGAGTACCTCATTCTTTTATCCGTTTTATTCCCATTTGCGTCATTAGTCTTTCGTTCAGACGATCACTATTTTTTAAAATGACCATTACAAGTGTCATGCAACATGGAAATCGTGTTTTCAGTATGTTTAGTGTATCTAAAACGAACACAAACTTTGGTACTCGACAAGTCAATGTTATCGATATCTACATTTCCGGGGTTTTCACCTCGGTCGTTTTAACACAAAATTATGTTTCTATGTATGCTTTTGTCACTTTTCTATTAATTACGGTCATGAATTTCATGGTTCTGCAGGGATCTTCCCAATACCCCAATTTATAATGTGCGTAAATTGTCACTACTTTTTGTTGAATTTCGATGTTTTCAAGATGGCGACCCATTGTGCGTGCATATAACACGCAAAGTGGCTTGGCCATTGACGGCTGTCCTACACTTGCTGGCCGGACGTGTTTATTGACACTCTCGTGTCGTGCATTGATCGTTACACGTAACACTAATCCAATTGTCAGCATTTCCTCTTGTATCCTTAAAATTTTGTCCTTTTCACTCTTATCAAGACATTTTTCTGTTTATTTTCAGATTCGTCGCTATCGCTAGTCGATTTGCTGTGCCAAATCTGGACTTTCTTCTGTTCTTCATGTTAGTTGTTACATTTTGTCTCGTATTAAACCATCTCTGTGTTGCCTTCTATAAATGTGTCTTGCTTGTGAGAAAAAGACCTGAATGTAATTTAACGTAAACCCCTTTCCTACCCCCTGATGATAGCTAAAGAAATAATTTAGCTTACATCTTACAAACTAATTGTTAAAAAAATTGATGTACAACAACGTCATGTATTACACATTTGTATGATAAACAATTGAGACCTCCAAGGCCTATTTTATGTCAAGAAAGCACTCGTATTACGGATCCACATAGTGAATATTTTCCTCTTCACATGGCTTTCATGCTAGTCACTCAAAATATCAAATCTCGCCATTCCAGCTCAAAATTACATATATTACATCTACCTTGCTAGTTATATAATATTTCGCAATGCTTATATGATCAAAAATACTCATCATACGTTACCACAATTTGCGTAGCCTGAGCACATTTTGCTACATGTATGTTGCCAGACGAGCAAAACCATGTCGGATTAAAATATGCGAAACTGAGAGACTCGCACAATGTGTGGCAATATATAACTTTAAAATACAAAGGCCGAAGTCTTGTTGTAGTTGTATTTATTTATTTATTTATTTATTTATTTATTTATTATATTTTTTTGAGCAAATGTTTGTATTTTGGAAGGTAGACATCTAACGTTTTAGTCAGCTACTGAGCTAGACTGAATAAGTTGAGGAGCTGTACTTGGGACACTGCACTCAAAAATACGACCTGCTTACCCGAGTTGCCTTCATTCTGGTGTCACTATTACACACGATTGCAGGGTGATATCGAATTTGCAAGTTACATGTTACTTGAAAATATCTCAAACATGTGCGAAATCATATACCCTTTCGTGTAGGGTCAATGATGAAATTGGGTGTGCACGGTGATTTAAATTACAGTAGTAGTTCAGCAAGTTGTGAGAAACTCGCCTGTTTCACAGTGTTTGCATTGTCACGTCACATCACTTGTCAATGGAGGTCACCTTCGATTCCGGGGCGGATCACCCACTTTCTACTGCAAATCTTGAGTAGACCTTGTCTATTTCTAACTATAGCCATTTAAAAGTACACAAGAATCCATCTCTTTTGCAAAATTTTGTAAATTTTGGGCGAAACTACAAACGGGCGAAAAACCGGACCGAAATTTACGACCTCGGCGGGGTCAAGTATTCTTCACGAAAAATCACAGTATTCCTATCAATAATTCCAAAATCGATTCTACTAGCACGGAGGGAGAAATATCAGTCGAAATGTTCGCTTTTATAGTATCCAATATGATGAATTATTGTGAAAGTTACGGTGAGTTGATGCCCCAAACTACGCGTACGGCTGGTGACCACTGAGCCAGCCACCATTGTAAACGTACGTTCACAAGCGTACACAATGGAGGCTCACTGCGTAATGAGCTTTCGCAGTTATTTTTACCCATCATGCTCTGCACCCCTTCCAGCCTCCTCTGAGACGTAACTTTCGAGCAAAGTTGTTTATACCCTAGGGATGGTAACGGTGTTTGAGTATCCAGGTGGTTACGGCGTGTTCTCTGTACAAAATGTTGATAACCGATGTCGTGGGTATTGTTAAAGTGATGAATTCACATCTCCTTCAGTGTCTAAAGGCCATGGTTGTTGTCGTTTTGGGTGTGTTTGCTCTCCCTAAAGACTTCAAGGTGGTTGATGTTTGAGATATTTATCCACGGGTTCTACGAGCGTTCTTGCTGTCATTCTGATGATGTCATTAGAAATTGAACCAACATTCACCAACATAGGGCGAGGTTTGTCAACATCAACATCCGAACACACATCCGACGTCTGAAATCATCAAGCGAAATCTTCGTCACGGCGAAATGTTACAACTTTCGTTATGAAAATTCCGAACGTGCATACCACACCTGTATGTCAACGTCATTCATAAACTTAATTACAAAGGTGTGTTTTTCTATAAAAGTTTTAATACAACTTTAATATTGGCAAATGTCTGGTTAGTCAGGAAATCCATGCAGTAAACACAAAAATGAATATCGCTAAATATGTGACAGCTTGACTACCCTTAATGAGTTTTGGTCGAACGTGTATACATTTGCCACATATGTTCCATATTGACACGATTCCTATATAGTGTGGGAAAATGAGGTCCATTTTCCATCTGTGTTCCATGTTTTCGCTATACTCTGTGGATAATTCGAGCTGCCACTAACTGGGATGCATAGCATTGTTTTGTTGTTATTTTAGAAAGTCGTATTAGGTTTTTTGTCAGACTAAACCTAGTTTTAGTTATTTGCACGGTGGATGGAGATGCCGTATCGAGGTGTTCGCTGTGTGGTATGTCTGAGTGTCGTCTTACAGGAATATAGCACTTCAGTCAAAATCACGTAGTTAAAACATAGCTATTTTTTCTATCGATATTCAAAGTCGATAGTTACGATTGTTATACTACATAAACCCGACGATACATTCTACGTCATGCATTGTGTGGATTATACTATGTGGCAATAAAAAAAATATATTTATTCGTTTTGGTTGGCGATCAATACATGTGCTACAGTCTAATTATATATTAATGTGTATGGTCATCAGCTTACAAATTATCTCAATGTTCTTTTTTTCTGTTCACAAGTTAATTTGTGAGCGTATAAAATCTGACACGTTAACTGGATTTTTGATTGAAATGTTTGTTTGAGTCTATCCAATATCATTAAGATGCGCGAAACATCTCTGAATAATCGCCAGGCGGCATAGACACAGCTTTACACAATGTTTGGGCTCTAGTTCAATACACTTACTGATTGAGAAAACGGTTATATTGAATCGAAATTTTGTGATAGTAAACGTAGTCAATAGCGAAGGTGAAAGAGTCAAAATTGACGTTGTATAGGTATTGTATATCACCTTTCAATTCACTGAAAAGCTGGCATTCAGTGTAGTTGCATGACATTGTAATACCGTCAGTGGATATTTCATGCCACAGCCGTTTCTGTTAATTACCCATCTTTATGCATATTATTCCAGACGTGTGACCACGGTTTTAAATCTAGCGCAGCGTTACAATGTAAAATGCATCGACCATATCTTTATTGGATTCTGTAAGGTTATAAAAACACCTCGAGACAAACTAACTGTAAACATTTTACGCAAAAGAATCACACGAATGACACTAAACCCTATTGATTTTAAATGACCTTACGTGACCCTTTGATTTCGGTAGGTTGTTTTAAACTACAACATACATTTATCAGAAAAATAACAACAAAATTAAATATCTCGCTGGTGTATTCGCTTAAGAATTTGTTAAACATTTCTCCCAAGAATAAGAACGGCAATCGGTCTGTTACTTTCACTTGTTTTCTTATTTTTTTGTAATGACACATCGCCACAGGCTACAACCATAGCTCTCTGTCGTACTGTGGAACAGTCATGCATAAACATTGAAATGTCTTACTTAACTTCGAAGGAAACTTACTGGGTTTTTTTCCGTCATGACTAGAAAGGCTACACAGGGCTTTCTGGATCACATAGCATACTGTAGTTACAGAAAAAAAGTCACGCGCCATTTTGTTGTCACTACGGTGGCAGATGTGATATCTGTACACACTGATAAACGTTTCAATCGCGACATATAAACATTACCAGCCTTACCTATTTTCTGCCGACATTTTTCCACGGAAATTAGAAACGATTTTGTAATAATATCCCGCGTTTGTTTTCTTAGTTTACCTCCGTTGGCTGGCCGTATCCATGCATTCAGTCCGACGAACACACTCTCTCTGTTTATTGTATTGCAGACATAATGTCCTGGTTGGTTGGCCTTTGACAATGCAGGTATCCATGGAAACACAGGTCAGAGTAGCATCTGATCAATAAAATGGGCGCGTATCTCCTTTTCTTATTTTTTATTTATAAAAGCCTTAGAGTCCTTGTCCTCTGCTTGTCAAGTGGCTAGAAGCACATTGTATGAGCGGTGAATTCGCTTTCCGAATAAATGCTGTTGTTAACGCTACCATGTTTGGGTTGGAAAGGGAATGACGGCAAGTACCGTGATTACTATGGGATAGGATTACCTGTATTGGATACATACGTCACCACATATGCAAATTTGCATGATACCCACAGAAAACCAAAGGAAAACTGAAATTATTTCTGTAATTTTAGCGAGTTCTTGTGGAAGAGACCTTGTTGTTTGACAGCTCTACGACTAACTAACACGTATTGAATAACACACGTCTAGTGACTGTCTTCTCTGTGGACGAGACAATACTTTGTAATTATTAATTAATTAATCAACAACAATGTCATTAATCTATTCATGTCCTTAATTATTCATTCATTATTTTAATTTTTCATTATCTGTTTCACACACTATCCTTTTAAAAGCCGATCAATCGTAAAATTGCACATAAACAGGTATAGACGCCTATTTTAATGTGGAGAATCAATGGGGTATTGACATGTTAAAATCGTGTCTTTTAAAAATCGAAGTTCGGTGAAAACTGAAGACTGAAAAGATTTTTAAAGTTTTCATCTCGTTAGATCATTAGCAACTAAGCATGAAAATTTTTAGTATTTCACACAATAAACGTTCATTCGTCTTTCATGTAGGATTGAGAGGTCAAGGATAAACAAACGTTGTCGTACCCAGTTTTAACAGTCTCAAGTTGAAAGTGAGGGTCGGCTACAAAAAAAAAACAAAGGAATCGCCCACTTTTAACGACAGGGTTCGGCCACTATATATGTTGGTCATATTATCTCTGAGGTGCTGTCAGTTATAATACATTGTCTCAAAGATTATCTGATTTTGCCGCCAACAACTTAAGTGAAACATTGGTAATCAGGAGATTTAATTACTTTCTTGTAATTATATATTTTTAGAGTAGATGTAGTTTCTTTTGTAGTCTACGTTGTGTTTCTTGCTTCTTGTTTCTTTCAAAGGTCAAAACAATATTATTCTATTTCTCTTTTCACCTACTACTAATGAAAATTGCAATAAATGAGTTTGTCCGCCGAATGTGAACAGTACAATTAAAATAACAGCATAAAACGCGGAAGACTGACATTTGTACAAAGTGAATGCCAGAATAGCTAGAAATTGCGGTCATGAACTTACACGTGCGTGTACATCATGTGCTTTCGAAATTCTTATCAGAGACACAATCATAATCAACCATCCACATGAACACGCACACACACACACTGAGTACGTACGCACATGCATGCATACATACATACATACATACATACATACATACATACATACATACATACACACACACATACACACACATACATACATACATACATACATACATACATACATACATACATACATACATACATACATACATATTCGAGAAATACTCAATATAAAATTCTGTAAGACGTAAAAGAATATTATTAGACAGTTATAAGATCTAGCGCTAAACAGAATAGTATTTATCTACATAGTATTAGTAAAATTCTTACATTCGTTCACGTATGTACAATCTCAAAAAAATAGAATATTATTTATCAAACCTGTGAGGTGTGGAAAATCTCTTCAAAAATACAATGTAAATAATGAGAGATCGTGATAATTTGTTCGTTATGACAACGAATGTCAATCTATGTCGGGTATACGATTCCTTCTACGCTCAAAACATGCATAAATAAGTATTATTTTTGCCCTGGGACTTTGTTGTAACAAGTATAACATCCAATATTTCCAGAGGACAACTCGTTAAAATATTTGTTTCTAAGCTAGTCAAGACACAACATAATTATATTGAAGCCTGGATTGGACCTTGGACATAATACAAACTGATTTTTTTTAATACCTCGTATTTCTAAAATTCATGTGGAGGTATTTCAATTTTATAGTTGTCAATTAAATTCAGTTGATTTGCAAATGGTGTATATAAACGCATTGTGATGAGACAATACACTGGCGGTCATAGTCACATATCTCCTGAACCGTATTTACATTTCCATTCAGCATTTTCTGTTAGTAAAAAACAAATATATAAACACACACATATTTTACAGATTAAGGACGGAATTTGATAAGGCGAAAGTTAACATTCTTAAATACCACATTGCCCCTAACAACGGACTAATGTGGCCTGGTTTGAATGTGAATGCGGGTGTATATATGAAAATAATAGTTGGAGATGCAGTTGTATAATGAACATCATCAAGTCATCGTCGCAAAACGAGCCGTAGTATTAGTAGGCTCATGCGCCTCGTATATAAAGTTTTTACTTAATATATGTACAAAATAGTTCATAAAGTATAAGCTAAGCTACTGATGTAACTCCTGTCGATAACGGCGGTGTCGGAATTGCCTTCTTTGTTGCCATGGGTTTAGACACAGGTATATCTGGCTCATCGTCACTGTCTCCGATATATTCCATCACGTAATTTCCGTGTTTTAGTGGGTTGATTGGAGATCTCTTCTTGGTTTTACGGAAGGTGTATGCATCCTTGTAAAGGGTAGCATCCGCAAAAGCATCGTTATTGTCCTTGTCTCTTGCTTTGGGTCTGAACGGTTCGCGACGAGCGACCGTTTTCCGATCAAAACTTTGCTGGTAACTGGTCGGATCACCGCCGAAATTTTGCTCTGGTTTCTGGTAGGGCAGTCTTGACGGGTTCATTCCCTTTTCTGGTCGATGTCCGTCGTATTGTTTAAAGTTGTCAGAGTATCCCGTTTTGTGATGAAAAGGGCCCGGGTCTATCAGTGGACGAGACTCTGGCTTCACAACGCCAACCTTTTCGAGTTTACGTACCGGTAAGGCCACATTGGACGTTGTCGTCATGTCCATCTTGCCCTCTGGTTTCACGTAGACATCAGGTTGATGTAGTTGTGGTAATTTGACGATCCATTCTTTGTAGTCGTCTTTACTCGTGGTGGCGCCTTGGAACGGCTCTTTGGTGTTCAGTGGTTCTTGTGCAGGTTTGAAGCTTTCTTGTTTCGACAGCTCTTTCGCCACATAATCGCTTCTGGAAGTTGTTATAGATTCTATCTTGGGTAGAGAGGTCCTTTCACTATAATTCTCTGAACCTTTTCTGTAAAAAACAAAAGAGAAACGTAAAATACATAAGATTATTTAAACACATTTGCTTCCATGGTAACTGATTATGGCAAGAATTCAACTGTTTCTACTCATTAGCCCGGTGCGTTTATTTATAGTTAGTTGATATGCCATCGCTCGACAAATGAGACCCCGTTTACTTTTTGTTTTGGTTGTATGAATTCATAAATTAGAAACCATCGAATATCCAAATTCACAGTTTTTCGATATCGTCAACTCAAATTATATTAAAGTGGCACAAGCTGAGTTTATAAGATTTTTAGTCAAAGTGAAAATACTTACAAAAAACTTCGAGTAAACTAGTCTAGTATAATGTAAATGTTGATGCATGCCTTACAAGTTGTGTACTGGTATTGTTAGAACTGCTGATTGCATAGTAGGGACTTCCTGTACATTTTTGGTACGTATAATAAATTACGTCATCAGATCGTCTACAAGTTATATCCTAATACTAGACTTGAGTTCTGTTAATTGCAAGTGATTGTTAAGTATACACCAGTAAGTAGAATACTGTGAGTAACTTTTAATATATGCAGAACAAAAGTACAACCCAAAACATATAAAACTCAGCTTGTGCCCCTTTAAGAAAGGCAGACTTGTCATTACCTGCCCTGACCTTTCTCATAGTAGTATAGCAGTACATTGCTGTTACTACTGTACTTATCAAGGCCAGAACAGAAATGTTTCGGGCGATTAGAACATTTTATAAATATTTACAAATTAAAAACCACTCTACTCTTACAATATATCCGCAATACCATTTTTCTACAAGTTGAGTCGTACAGCACATTTAATATGACATTATACACAGTGTGGAGTATTCCGTGTACTATGATTGATGCGACTGTTCAAACAAGGAGTTGGTTACTCGTTGAAAGTAGTAGGAAGATGCCCTCGTTCCCAGGACAAAAAAAAGTCGAAACGAAACGAAAATATACGAAAGGAAATCGAGGTTAACAAAGCAATTGTGCGTATTCCCGTATCAGATTTTAATCAGATTGGAAAGATGGGTGCTATACTATGTCAAATAAGAAGTGATTCTATAGAAATCCGAAGGTATTTTAGTGGAACCAATACAGTTTGCTTTTAGTTCCTCACCTGCTTCTTCGTTGTGTTTTCCCGGACAATCTAAAAGTTATGAAGTTATCACCATAGCTAGTCGATCCATAGAATTCGCCATTTTCTTTCGTTCTTGGTCTTGGCGCGAAATTCTC
Organism: Glandiceps talaboti; assembly: GCF_964340395.1. Lineage (NCBI taxonomy): Eukaryota > Metazoa > Hemichordata > Enteropneusta > Spengelidae > Glandiceps > Glandiceps talaboti. The sequence continues at coordinate 14,220,270 of NC_135560.1, read as the reverse complement.
CCTTGGAGAAAGCTGTTTCTTGTCATAGTTATTTTGGTAGTTGGTATTGCCACCAAACATCTGTGTGGGTTTCTCATACGGTTTCCTACTTGGGTCCATACCTCGCTCAGGTACGTGCCCTTCCCATTTTCTAAAATCTTCCGTGTAATTGGTTCTATCAGCGAACGGACCAACTTCTGTCCACTTACGATCAGGCGGCTTTGTAGCTACAAGACGATCTATTTTTCGAGGAGGGAAGTCCTGCTTGGACGTTGTCATGGTATCTATTTCGCCACTGGGTTTGACATACTTGTCGGGTTGATGAAACATCGGTACTTTCACTTCCCATTTTTGGAAATCAGAATTGGCCGTAGTTGAGCCGTTGAATGGTTCCTTGCTGTTGAGTGGAGTTTGGCTTGGTTTACAACTTTGTTGCTTTCCACCCTCCTTTGCAGTGTAGTCACCCTTTGTTGTTGTCAGACCTTCGAATTTGGCGGGATTCATCCTGTAGTCATGTTTCTCTTTCTTGTGACGACTCGGAAGAGGATGGGCAACGAAATCTGACGTATGGGAAGTCTTGTCTTCCATCTTGTCCTGCGACCAATTGAAATTTTCTTCTGGTTTTTTAGGTTTACGTGGTGTCGCTCTTTTAGGTTGATACTCGCTTCTGAATGTCGTCTGCTCTTGTAATGGTTCCGTAGAGGGTACATATTCGTTGTGACCCCTGATTATGTCACGTTTGCTGAAGGCCCATTCTTGATAGTCCTCTAATAAATTAAAAACATAAAAAATCATACATTGGTCAATGAAACGCGTCCACAATTAAATTCTACATTTATCTCACATGACTATATAGAAGCACCCTCTTATGATGTTAATTGTAAAATATTGTTTTTCATACATTCAGAGATATTAAAGAAATAAAATGATGAAATGTTTTCTATTATGAAGTAACGTCCCACAATTATGTCCCAGCTATCGAACATTACTCTTAGACTGTTGTTGGTCTAAAAGAAAACAAAAATATGGTATAATACATGCAAATCATGATGTACCTTGTAATGTAACGAAGGGTTTGGGTGTCGGTTGGTCGCACCCCACCGGGGGAGGTACTCATCTAGGAAAGAGATTGGATGTATTGCTAGCAAGAGAAAATCCCTACTCCATTTCAGAAGTGAACAATACCAAATTACCAATCCCCTTTGAGACAGCACATGGTCAAACAGTAAACCCCTTTGGGCGATACATACTATCTTGTCTATACATAGCTTTTCAATGGGAATATCCCCCTCCAAGCCCCAGGCAATTAAGTTGTTCTTTGTCACATTGTCACATTTACAGTTGTAGATGGGCAGAAAGCAATACATAGCGGAAAAACTCACGATAGTTGCCAAATCTACATTAAATTTAAATTTAAAATTGTGTGCCGTCTCAAACTTAAAATTCAAATTTAAACACAAAAAAAACAAAAACTGTCAAAACTAAGCCTAAACAGTAAAAGTTTTTTTTTTAAGTAAAAAAAAGAAGAAAAGCAAAAAAGTATCATCGATGTGTCTTTCCGATGCATACGTTGGCCATGGCTTAGGTAACCGTACTTCTAAAACTGGTGAGGCCAAGCCGACACTATTTCAGATTTAAAAGAGATGTGAACCGTTATAGTAATCTTGAATTCAAAGTGTAGTGTACTGTTACATTATAATATCAAGATGAAGTGATCCGATCTCAAAACCTTTGGTACTGTTTTGTGACATTTCCCCCCTAGTCAAAACCTGAGCCCTGGGCGCATTCAAACACGAAGACAATACTATTAAAGCGTTTCTTTTTACCTTTGTATGTTGGATTAGCGTTAAATTTAGGAGCATGCTTCATTCCGAGTGAGTCCGAATACTTAATGTAAGATCTTGGTGTTATTTCCTTTTCAGTAAAGTCGTTACCATACGAAGTACGGAGATCCATTGGTCCGTGTAAAGCTTCGATCTCTCCTGATCGTCTTATGGGAGAAGGTTTCTCGACAGGAAATGTCACGAAGTCTTCCCTGTTAAAAAAAAACAGCAAAAATATAATTAAAACAGGATAATTTAACTTGAAAAACAACAACAAAGAACAAAGGGGGAATTTATGGACGGGTGGACATTGATTAGTGGAAGCAAATGTTCGCTGTGCATCATGTATAGGTCAATTGGTTTATAAGTGTTGGTTGAGCGATTGGTTTTCACACATTTTGGGGTCATTTGGTAAGTTATGTGTTTGGGTCATGAACTATTGGTGATATCCGTCATTATAACGGATGAAAGAAGCAGGAAATTGCAGAATACACAACAACAAATCACACAATAAGAAGGGTGCATAGTCCAGTTGTCAAACTTTGCATTAAATCATTAACGGTGAACCGGTATTGATAAAAAAATGACTCTAAATGTATTCGACGTGCCTACCTTTGCGTTGTGGAAAGTTCCATAGCGCCATCATCGGCTACAAGGTTAGGAATAGGTTTGAAACTTTCACTTTTACCGACCACGTCATGACTTTTGAACGTACTGTTGTACTCAGTCACTCCTTTGAAACGTCTCCGACGACCACGTCTGCCTTCAGCCTGACTAGCACCACTATAACAAAACGCAAAAAACAATCATTGTTGCACATGTAACAATAAAGTGGCGTACACGTAACTGACAATTGGAGCTAATACATTCGTATTTACTAAACATACAAAGCGTGCAGGTGTCGTTGGGATCGATTCAATCTGACTTTGTTTCAACCGCAGTACAAAGGCTTCGAGAGACGCATTTAACATACCGTGAAATTTTGTGGTACCTGTATTTACTAGAAGATCCTCGAAGGCTAAATTTCAATTAACTGGTCTATGTTCACGTTCTTCTTTCCGTCACAGGATACGACTGGGTGCTGAAAACAAACGTTTAGTTTGAACACGTACACGCCCCCGCCCCCCCCCCCCCCCCCGAGCATGCGAGTTGAGGTTTTTCAAGCGAGGCTCTTCCTCGGTTCACAAGAGACACATATTTGTTACGTCTACACGCACACGGTGCTAAATCACGCCCGAGGGTTTCCGTGTTCTGCGGAACATCTCTTTTGAGTAAAAGTAGATGGGTCAGTTATTTCAGTCAGAGTTACATGGTCAGTTGATCCCCATGACAGGGATGGCGCCTAAAGGGTGCTGTCAACTCTCTTACACGTAGACACATATGCTATGATATATACATTATACAGTGAAATTCGCGGTGTGAGTGTATAGCGCCTAGGAAGACACGATATGCACGTATGCATCCGATCTGATGGACATTTGTACATGTACACGTCTGTACCGTCGTCTGTCCCTTGCTGTAAACAATGAAGGCATAATATACTCTGATACCATCACGAAAGGTTTTATGAATATATGAAGAAATACCACGAAATCTAGTCACAAATGGGTTCCAAGTGAAAGAGCAGACTGTTATCGATGAATCGAAATTGATGAAGACAGAGTGACCTTTTTCAAACGATAATGAATGATCATACTTATTGCATGGTTTGAGGTGTAAAGGCATAAAAGTTGTCCATATATACGTACCTTTCACTCCTACTGTTTTAGAGAGAGAGAGAGAGAGAGAGAGAGAGAGAGAGAGAGAGAGAGAGAGAGAGAGAGAGAGAGAGAGAGAGAGAGAGAGAGAGAGAGAGAGAGAGAGAGAGAGAGAGAGACCGTGTGGTCTGGTATTAATTCAAGAACTTAATAAACGTTGACTTATCGTGAAAGGGGAGATACATCTTAGACAAATCTGCCTTTCATACACTTGTCAGCAATGGCTGAATAATCAGAGTATTAAACTGGGATAATCTATCTTACTTCTGCATTTCTCATTTAGTTAAAAATAACTATGCTACCAAAGTATTGTGAAAAAACACAAACATTGCAACCATCGTTACACATACTGACCACAGACTTATCGTACTTATATGTCGTAAACTTTACTCCCTCTATTTGAATAAGATAATAGTTCGAGTCGACCGAGGAATTTTCTTGAATGACATATTTTTTTGTTTACCTCAGTGCTGGGTGGAAATCGAACAACCTTGCGGTTTCAACGGTTGGAAGTGCCTACAGCCGGTATTACACCAGATGAATGCAGGCTTACATTTATGCGAAATCAAATCAAATATTCCCGTATACCTGTAGTGCTCTGTTCTAATATTTTACATATAAACAAGCTTAAATCTTAATTTTTCAGATGAATGGCTTTATTGGCGTTAAATATGTGCAAAGAAAGGTGCGTAATGCAGTTAAGGACTTAACGCTACCGTGTACCGTTGTTAACAAACAAGTAGTGATGTTTGTTATTTGCGTACGTATAAACCCCTAGATGACCACGTACAGACAGAATTGTGTGTTTGATTCCACACTTTTTACCACCAAGTCAGAGTCGATAGAACCCTTAATCACACCAAACAACTTTTGTCTGTGTTCAAAAGATCTCGACTTGTTATGAAGGCTTTACAAAAGCCATCGAGCATTAAAAAGTGTTTGTCTTATAATACGCTTGTTTTGGTTCTATTTTAGATTCCTATGGTAAGACAGTGATTGTTCATCGTGATCGGCTTATCTGAATATCGACAACTTTCTTTGTGGCTTCAAGAATCAATATATGCAAACATTTCTACCAATGCAACTAATTTGCGATCCATGTATCTTCGACCATGTGACTAGCGTGAACCACCACATTGATCGCGCCAGTGACGCCGTGACCATAGTAACGGTTGCTAGCAAGTTATCAAGTTAATTTTCAAACATCTCACCGGCATAAAACATATATCTAGATTTAGTGACTCTAGTTTTGACACTGCTTGGTTATTTTTAATCATTCACCGTCTTTGACAACTTCGGTATTTGACAACGATTCCACTTGACATATGGGTTGAAAGAGAGCAAATCGTGTGGCCATTTTGGATTTGAAGTTAGGCTGACCTTTAACCTATATCTGATACATTAGGATTTTAGGTGATGTTATTAAGTTGATTAATCTCTATTAGCTGAGGACGAATTCCTTACTGCTTCGATAACTATTCAGACGACTTGATGAAAGGGCTATTTTATGGTGTACGTCTTAAAACGTCACAAATAGTGAGAATGGACAACATGAAGTCCATGAATACATTTCACTGCCCTACCCCAAACTTGGGGCATAAAAAAATTAACAGCTAGGCATACATATTTGAAGCTACATGAATGCCAGTCAAAACGGCATATTCATTATGCAACGCTTCTATATTATTAACATCCCCCGAAGAAAGGACACCACGTGCAAACAGAAACAGTAGCAAAGAATACATGAGAAAATATCAAAACACGCCTTTTCTTGAAGGCAGATACGTGTATGCTGTTGATACCCGGATATTTACAAAACTTAGTCGAAAAGCGTGATTAACGGACCCTTTTGATGCCAAAGTACGACCGCCGGGTGGAACCCACAGCAGTTTAGGAACTTTGAAACACGTACGATCGAGTTAGTGTATTGTAATGTTACCGGCAACATTGTGTAATATGATCATGGTGTGAAACACGTAAGGAAACAGGACACTAATCGCTACGTTTCAACTCTTCTCAACTTTCAGGAATGGTTTTAAACTTTTCTCTTTTTTCTGTTGTCCTGACATCGTATTACTTTGAGACCATAGGTACTACCCAAATTAGAAAATAAATGTACAGTTGGTACTCAAGGCAGAAAGACATTGTGAATATTAACTACAGAGAGATTTATGAAGTAAGAGATATATATATCTTCGTACACAACTGGTGGAGCTTCGACGTAATTCTCCATGTAATATTCAAAGCAATTCAAAGCCAATTCTACGTCGATTCGGTGTTATGGGCCTGACAACAATGGTAGAAGACATTTTGTATTCGTTGTAAACAAAAGATTGCCAATGGGTAACTGATAAGAAGTCAACCATAGATTTCAACTGTACCTGCTTTGCTGATTTTCCATTATAACCACTGTGATCTGTCAAAATTAACCAGGTACAGTCTTATCACTTCACCGCTGGATTTGAAGAAAAGTCGTACCTATGTTGTTGCAACAGGTGGTTGGTGGTGATGTTCTCATGTGACGTGTATATACAGGACCATCAGGCTGGATTTTCAGCTGAAGTTGAGCAGTTTTTTCTCTACAGTCAACTCACAAATTATATCTGTTCCCTTTGTTCTAGACTACAATCGTCAGCGCATACCAGGGTCTAAATGACATTGATCAATTGTTCTAAATATCGATTTTGCTGACAGGCACTCTGCACAGTCTATTTGATATATGCACTACGCCCCCACTGGTGTCGTCATGGCGACTTAGCCGGGTACCTAACGCGATTACAAGGCTCAGCACTCCACCTAGCGCTGGTCAAACAGTAACACCTGTGGCTTGTGGAGTCGTAAATTATCTGCATTAACAATTTTGGATCGTCCAGAGACGAAATAAGCAAAGAATATTCAATGTCCGCACAAGCACGTCACTGTCCGCAATTGCTGATATACGATGTATATGTAACAATTCATTTGCTACAACCATGGATGTATACATCCATGGTACAACAGACATCGTGCATATCATTATACATGTATATGTTACAGTAGCACATCGAAAGCATGGTCACGAACGAGATAGTGAACACACAGACATCTCTTACATAACTGAAAGACATTTAATTTCGTGAAATAGTACCAATTCGAAAATTCAAAACTTCAAGGGTGACTTGACATTTTTCATTTCAAGATATACCATTTTGCAATATTTGAATTCGCTTTAACTTGTTCGTAGGATATCATTCAAAAATGATTATGCACTCTAGATTAAACCAGATATTTCATTTGGTTAAAACTTGAAGGTGTATCATGCACTTCAATAAGTCTGTTTAATAGTTTACCATCGAAGGTCATACGTCCGGCGAGGTAACTACTCTAGATCTGACGAACAGTGAACTTCCACGTGATGATCGAACCATGATCCGTTTATTAATGACAGGTGCGCTATCTGACGAAGATAAACAACTTAACCTACGCCGATAAGTGACAGAATTAAAGCGGAGTCACTTGTCTATAACGGACAAATTAACTCAAAATAATGTATTCTGCTAAGCCATAGACGTCTTTCTCCAACGTCGATAGTTAAGCGTTGTTATGCAACGTAAAGTAGCAAACTTTATTAAAGCTAAATAGAATGTACACCAGGCAGTGTGTTCTTCAACCAAAGGAGTATATCTTTCCAGCTCCACAGCATTTACTTAAAGGATTTTTTCTTGTTCATTTTCACTCACGGACATGGTTACATGGGGTTGTATAAACACAGGTATATTTAGAAATTCTATTACACGCTTTTGACAATGTGTTCCTTATTTCCATTCTTGTTTGTGCCTGTGCCACTCTTATAAACAATAGACGTATAAACGTACAGTGACTACTTGTACACAGAAAAATGACGTCAATAGATGTTGGTATGCCGTGTTTTCATGTACTGTGTACTACTGTATGTTTGTGAGAGTCTATATATATGTATATCTTACTTATTAACTTGTTTTTCGTAAACAAAACAATCAATTAAGTTTGGACGCCCAATGCTTCTAGTTATGTGTAACGTGTTACTATATCGAGACCCTGTTTTCGGCTAAAATCAGTATACAAAATAAGTACATGTATATACATAGCAAACCAAAACTTGTTTGCAACCTCAGACTACTAAAAAGACAGTCTGTCTCTATAGTGGTCTGAGTTGTAACTTGGCATCAACACAACGTACACATCATGTCGTATCTATGAATGTATACAACATAGCTACATGGAAAGAACGTGGTTATCTAATTTGATGTATTTCACAAAGTTTCAAAGAGGACATAGTACCGATGATGGTCTGTTGATCAGAAGTTAACTTAGATAGATAGAGAGACGAGACAAAATTTAAAAAAATCAATTTACTGTAAACAAAAAAATAAAAAAAACATCCCTTCAAAAACTCCGAAGAAATTGAATACTTTCCAAGGTTCTTGTCTAATTTTACTTATGTTGTTTTCACCGTCGGATTTGTCAGTTTTTGGACCGATCATACATCAGCAATACATCAAAGGTATTGATTAATTGTAAGCTCTAGTAAATTGTAGTATATACTATAAAACACCTGATTGTCTCTACACTTAGTTCCACAAAGGTCATAGACAGGTCAGGCAGATAGACAGACAATATCAAACTCAATTGCCGACTGTACTAACTTGATACTCTCACTCCAGCGTTCTACGTTTAGAAAGGTTTCGTATTTCAACCTAAGAATTTAAACCCACTGTATTAGAATACACAAGCATATCGTTTACCATCCAAAAATGCAAAAAATTACGAATATTTATTATTCTGTGTGATATTTTATTTACATTGAACTTATATAACTCGGTCTTTAAATTACGACAGCAACTAACATTCCATGCACGAACTCCCCAGCTTGTTGTCAGCCATTATTCATCTCATCGACAACTTGAAAATCTTTCTTAAATTAATTATTTAGAGGAAGAATCCGGGAGATGAGTCTAGGTGTCTACAGTATGGTGAGTGTTATATTACTTCCGACTATAACGATGTACGATGATCATTGAGAAAGACTCGGATGAATACAACTTAGAGAATTTTTCATGAAACAGTTTTCGATTTTTTCCATAGTATAGAAAATATGCAGAATTCTGAGGTTTCTCAGCGTTTACTGATTGATTTTTCAGATACTCGAATTCCATAGATAGATAGATAGATAGATAGATAGATAGATAGATAGATAGATAGATAGATAGATAGATAGAAGATACATAATACATACATACATACATACATATATATACACATACATACATACATACATACATACATACATACATACATACATACATGTTATTACACGTATGTATACATACATACATACACACACATACATACATACATACATACATACATACATACATACATACATGTTATTACATACATACATACATGCATACATACATACTTACATACATACATACATACATACATACATACATACATACATACATACATACATACATACATACATACACATATAGGTTAAGTGCCTATTTCAATTACTTCTCGGAGTGTATTCTTATGGTGGAAAACATGATGATTGAAAACCAAAACTTCCACTTTATATAATAACGTCACTAGAAATGAGCAATATCGAAATTTGAAATGAAAGAAGTCTGAGCACGAAAATTAGCGTAGCGGAACCTTTCACTATCGACTAAAATAAAACTGAACATTTTGTCAGACAATTTAGGACTAACGTACGCCATTGATACTCATTTAGCATGCTGTACTCCAAGTCTCACGAGATTAAGATTGGACTAATGTTAGCCATTGATATTCATTTAGCATGCTGTACACCAAGTCTCACGAGATTAGACGCATGTAAGCCATTAGTAAATCCACATACAATTTCGTGGTGGGCAATGTCAAATATATAGCTACTTATTACCCTTACTCTATCTCTTTATTCTGACTTCAATTCCCCCCAGATCTATGATAAGATATTCACTCGTGAATTCACTCACATGAACCTTTTAAACGAAAAACGCCAGAGGACGTAGAAAATGAATCGTTTAGTGAACTATTGGTGGGCAAATGGAAATAAATGGGTATTTGAAATAACTGCAAGCGACATATAACGGGTACAAAACTTAAGTTCTGCCGTTCTCTCTTCCCCGTTTAATTAAAGAAAAACGCAATGCCACTGACTGACACATGGGTTGGAAAAAGTTGAAATAAATCGGCGAATGAATAAATACAAACGGCACAAACAGACACAGTTGATATACGGTCGCTCTCACTTGACCATTGCAATTCAGGAAACGGTTGAATCGTACAATTCGTTGATCAAACATCAGAATTTCTCATTTAACCGTGACAGTTTATGCATGGTCATTGCACCCTTATAAAATATTCAGAATCCATGCACACCCTATTGAATAAATCTCAATTCTTGGCTACAAATTGTGCAGTGATTAGGTTAATTTAATGGTAATGAAATATATTGTTAACATTGGGTGGTGGGGTGGGTGGTAAATGAAGACTCGAAACAGTGCAAATCAGAATCCTTTGATACTGTAGAAAATATACATGCATATGAAATGAGAGGACATAGAGAAATAGTTTCAAGCCAGGTAAACGTTACTTCAATTGTGATATACATATACTGATGTATAACTGAGTTCACAGTCGAAGAAAGTAATTTCAATATTATTTATTACAAACACAACTGCGTCATCATACAAACAATAATACGGGTAACACGAAAATAAATCGACGAATTTGATCAGCAAACAAGGCTACGATGTATCAATAAACACTCAAAAGGTGTCTCCGACTTTAAAATGTTCATGCATATGATTTACGATTTCTCTGTTCTGTATGCATTTCAACAGCTGTGATTCTGAAAGGTGTAACTTTGAACAGTCTTCGTTCAAAGATCTAAATACATCTTGGTCCGGAGCGCGAAGAACTTTCAGATGACTTGATTTGAAGAAATTTTCAATCCCTACAACCGATTTCTCAGCACTGTTTAGTACTTTAAAAAGATCTTCATGAAAAACACACAGAACATCTCTATTTCTTGAGTCCCAGAAACCGTTCTTGTTATCTTTTATATCTCCTAAAGCGTTTTGATTCGTGAAATATTGAAAAGGTATGGGATTATAAGCTTGCTGGCCTTTCTTTGTCTCCATTTTGCATCTATCCAGGAATTCCTTGTTGAAAGTCACATCCACGGGCAGTATAACAAGGAAAGAGTCTGGGCTTAACTCGTTTCTAGAAAGTTCAAGTCCCCAAGAAATGGAATACTTTTCATCTTCTACATATATATAGCGAAGGTATGCCTGTGGATACTTGTGTTGATACAGCGATAGCAAATCTTTACTACGTAACAAATTACTGGGCGAGTTATCTCTGAATAATATTACCAACAATGAAACATTTCTAGCTTGTTCTTTTAAACAGCATTTTTCAAGATTCAGCATGAAGTGTTGAAAGTTGACATCATTTTCTGACAGAGAAACAACGAAATTCATTTTTACATCTGGTACAGTCTTAGATGACATGGCAACAACATTGCCAAGATGGTGGTCGATATCAACTACATATTGAAAGTTGACATTACGGATAACAACTTTGTATACAAATGATTGACACCTATAGGATCTTTTCCTATAAATGTCAACTCCTGTATTATACTTCGCAAGTCCCGGCAGTGACTTTTGAGCTTCATTTAAGATATCATGTAATTCAAAATCTGAAGTGTGGGAAAACAGAGGATTATCGCTAGTTAAATTAACGTCACTTCCTAAGTATTCCCAAATTGTGTTTACTTCCGGACCCTTATTACACGAACCATACAATTCTTCGTCTTTCATAGAAGATAATGAAACATGAGAAGAAGAGAATGTGTCCAACAGTTTATCCATATTTTCAATTTTCGTGATATACTTTTCACTCTGCTGTTGAAGTTGTTTTAGTCTAAGTATACTGTAGTATAGGTGTACATGTTTCAAATCGTTGACGTCTTTCACCGGGGAGATAGACAGGACTTCTTTCAAGAACAGCTTCTTGCTTAAATCGTCACCCAGATCACCGTCACTTTCCTTCAGAGTATAGAACAGTCCCTGAAACTTGATTTAAAGTACACATATGAGAAAGAAGTTATTCTGTTTAATCGTAGATCTAAAAAGGTTGGTATCTTTAATTGAACCAGATAAAATATGCTGAAAGGTCTAACATGATATGAGAACGTTACGTGTTGACCATTTTGTAATGTATTTCAAGAGAAGGTTCAACTCGGAAAAAAGTAAAGAACCAATGAGAGAGTATGAATACACGAGACTGAATTCGATCAAACAAACACATCAAGTAGTTCAGAAATGTATATCTCTAGAAATTATATGAGTACGTTTAGTTTATCTTCGCTTAGTTTATGAAATATTCAACTATGTTCTTACCTGTTTTGCCTTGGTACAGTTAACACCAGCGTACTTTAAGATACATCTACCAAGTTCTCTATCACCCACACTGTTGTTACCTTGTTGAAGACAGCTATCTAAGTACGGACATATTTGTTGCAAGGTTTTCCTGCTGAGAATGATACCAGGACTACCAGTGCAATACGATTCTTTGCTGTGTCTGGAACCTATGTTAAAAAGTGAACCACATGTCATTGAAATAAATGATCAAACATTACAGGCTGCCCTCACAGGTTTGAACATTGTAGCAATGGTAACAGTTTAATTTCGAGAACCTATTCATGATCAGTAATCACGTGCACGAAACTGTTAAACAAAGGACAGAAAGACACACACATATATACACAAGAGAAAGATTATTAATTTTACTGAAAGATAACAAATATGAAAGCAATTTAAATGAAATTCCGATGGAAGTCAAAATGTTTCAAGTATGAAATCGTACATATGATGCAGATATTGATGCTTGAACGTAATGTATATCATGGCAGTATATGCAATAACATAAAGAACATTAAATTATATATAAAACTGTCACCATTGCCCTTTTATAATAACTTGCTAGTATGAAACATTCTGAGTATGAGATACATAAAAAGTAAGTAAAATTTAGGATGACAAAAGTATATTCAATTATTGATAAATTTAACAAAGGAGCTCCTGGGTATATATTGGGCATCTTGTTACATATTGTTGCTTACCCATGTAGAGAACTTGAGAATTGTTCAATGTCTTAAGAAATGCTTCCATCGCTATGTAGTTAACATAGACTTTACAGGTTGGTAAAATCACAAACCAACTATACACGTCGATACAGCGATAGCATATATCTTTTAATGTCATGACAAGTTTTGTTATATTCTCGTCAGCTCCACCATTGATGTCTGTGAATAGAAAGGTTGCTTTGTTCAACTAATGCGATTTTGGAGAAAATTAAGAAGTGTTGTTCGAAGATATACAAAATGATTCAAAATACAACGTAAATATTGATTTCTGCTATAGCACTGATTGAACCTATCAAATCCAATAATGTAAGAGGGACAGTTTGTCATTCCAATTACCAAATTGTATGGTAATTCAATTAAACAGTGAATTACAAAAGTCCATAGGCATTTGATGTTTACAGTTAAAGTAATTCCGCCTACAACTTGAAATCTGAATAGAGTCTGACTTCTAAACATAATGATTTATTGCCACTTGAATGAAAGTTCCCATTAACATTATAATCTGATGTAATGTATATCACAGCGATTTGTTTCCAGTGATAATGCATAGCCAAATGCACGCAAAACCTTCATCTTCTTTGACAACCCATTAACTCGGTCCACGCTATGTATAATTAGGATAAGTGACTCTGTTGAACTCGTACACGTACAGTTTGATATTTCAAAAGATTAATCTACCTAATTCAATTTATACAAACTATGCAGCTTTGTTGTTATAAATTGGATAGACAACTTTTAGTTACCCAGACATTTCTCTTACACGTGTCTTTCAATCTTTTAAGTATTATTTCCTTCCGTTGGTGGCCTGTGTAGACCTCCCATTATTTCTCAGGGTTTATTGATGTATAAACTACCGTCTGCGACTCCCGACTTTGATCTGGATGGAACTTATTTAATGCTTCTTAAAATTTGATCTTTATAAAAGCAACGTATCGACGCCATGGGCTGATAATTTTCCACAGGTAGGATTGTCACGATTACCATAAACTGTTTTTAGTGAAGACAGAATTTCCTAGTCAACAAAATCGTTTTGGGGTGTTTTTATTATATTTTGGGGGGTTTCCAAACAAACAAACAAGAAATCATTTGAAACCAGTTTACATGCCCTCATTATTTGGCTTTGAAGTTTCCTTAAGTAGTAGAAAAATTTCGGTGAATTATCGTTACTGTTCTACATGGCAATTAAAATTTAATATCAGTTACCATTCACATCAAAACCCGTCACAGGTGCATGGAATGTTTTAATGGTCCAGAAACGTGTTTCTTTTAAATTGGTAACTGAGATATTCCCTACCGCATAGGCTCATCATTTGACAACATGACTACTCATGATTTTGGATAAACTGATCTGAAACCATAATGTTCTGCTCACTAATCATCAATTTGGCATTAGATAGTGTCAAGTTAGATATACCAACTATTTCCAAATTGAAAGCATGTTTTTTGTCGAAGCAATTAGCTCACCTGGCAGCTTTATCAACGGTAAATCAGTACCTTCGGGAATTTTTCCAGCTGTGCTAATGAACATGTGGTAATCTTCCAAGTGTTGAGCCCATGTATCCTTAATAGCCTGTCCCCAGGTAGTGAGCTGTGAATAGTCAACAATCACTGCAGTGTACATCAATTTACGAAGGGATAGCTCATCGTACGCAAATCTTGGCACTGTTTCGTACTGCCTACCTTCACTGATTTGGAAGGTTACGTGTTTCCCATTTCTATCACCTCTTTGTATTGGATCATGGTCAGTTGATACGTCGTTTTTTAAATTTCTATTGTTCGTCCATTTACTCGCACTAGCAACTTCTTCACTACGATGGATAAGGGCAGATGGCTGCTTTCTCCTACTCCTTGGCGGTCCAAACAAAATTAAAGTCCCGGATATTAAAATTCCGATGAAAAGGCCACCGACAAATGGTACAAAATACGGCTTCATCTTCGCGTACATAACCACAGATAGAGTACATCTACCACAGGGGCTTTTATAATCTTGCCTTGGTAGTGCCCTATAGATAACTTTTACCTGGGGTAAATACGGTTTAACGTTGTAGGTGAAATATTCGCTGCTTAAATTTTAATTATTAGGCGTTTATCTTAACTGTAGTTGTTCTTCCAATGTACTTCTGTCAAATCTATTATTGAACTAGAACATGTGATGACCATTTAATAACTGCATTTGACCAAATTAAATTTCTAACCTTAAACACAGTGACATATAGATTGAACAGAGCATAGGGAAAACTCGAATCCAATAGTTGCTGCAGATGAGAACTAGAAATCCTTGTAATGCGTCTGACAGTGATATCAGCTTCCGTCTATTTATTTGATGGGTTTTGTTAATACCTTCGAAGCCAACACAGAGAGAGCTGAATTCACGTAGCACGTGATAATTCCTGGTGTGTATCAAACGTATGGTTAACTAGAATTTCGATCACGCACATGCAGCATAGTAGATGTAATACCGTTGTGACTTGGCCTACTAGAACAGGAAGCAATACAGTCTTGCAATATGAGATGGATTTGAATCGGTACAAGCCGTTCCGAACAGTCACATTTGTTGTGCTTGACAGGATTGTGATCTCCCCGATCCCGGTCTGCTTCTAGAACTACGCGTATCCGCGGCCGGGTTTTCGTTATTGCTCTACTGCTACTTCACCAGTCACCAGCCACATCAAAACGCAGACTGTGACGTCACAACTCGGGGGCACGTAGCATGGCATGGCGGGACTGTGATCATGCTACACATGCAGAAAGTGTTGCCATCACAACTTCGGAAGGCAAGGTAGGAAGTCGACTTTAGCTTTCGTACACAGATTCATGGATATTAGACAATTAGTGAAGCTATACAAACACATCTTTGGACTAGGTCATATACCGTTTTGAATGTTTGGCTTTCTGCAGTTGTGTGTTTCGTTCACACACCATTTTCCCGCCTCTTTGAAAATGTTTGTGCTGTCATGAAGGTAAAAGTCAATGGATTTATCCATTTAATTTTGATCGCGACGTGTGATAAACGGTAAACTCTGGTTGATCTAAATTGAAATCGGAAAGAAATTGAAGTCATACTCTACTTTTACAAGACAACGTGAAAACTCATGAATCAATCAATAATGAAAAGTAACCCTTACTGCCTTAGAAGTATTTTACTTCTGACAGTCTCTATCAGACAGCAGAAATCTAAACCATTGTACAATGGTAAATGGCATGGCATGTTCTGAACAAGAACAGTGACGTGCTCATCAAATGTACAAACCCATCAAATAGTATCTGAATTGAGCTACTGCTGACGTATAATTTATGTACAAAATGTTCAGGAAGCTTTTACCAACAGAGTACTATAGTATGGTCATCAATCGCTAACAGTGTAAGTCTTTGACCGACACTATTTCTTTTTAACCTTATTAAGATTTCAATTGTCCATAATGAAGCAATAAGATGTATCCCTGAGAAATGGATGACTTTCCACGCACTGGCTCCAAATGTTGTTATCCCCTATGATGAAATTATAAGGATTTTACTTCAGTATCATAGCTACAAATTAGTTTACAACAAAAATATTGAGTAGTGGAATACTCATGTGGGCCTGTGTGTTCTGCTAATGGATTGTGGTTTTCATCTCAAATATGCATGATTATTCAAATATAAATTCATATTTGTATTTCTATTCATGACTAGGAAAAAAGTCGCTGTATGTGACGGTAAATCTGCATACCTCTATCTATAGATGTAGTGTGCATAAACATCAGAGCCAGACAAGCATTGAATTGGCAAAAGTGATATGAGGCTAGCAAAGGGAAAATTAGAAATATGAATTCAAAACAAAATCCTTGACTTCAGCTTCTACTTTCCAGATTGATTTGCAGGTTATATGAGGCTGCCTGTAAATATTTCATTACAGAATATGGCTAGTAACATTTAGAAAAAAACACTTGAAATGCATTTTAATGTTTCCATATTGTCTATTATGTCAAGGGATTGTGTTAATATGTTTTGGTCCATTATGCACACAAACTGGTTGCTGGTATTGTAAAGTACATTTTGTTTTATTGAAAACCATGGAGATGGCAACAGTTAGGATATTATGACAAGATACTCACCCTCTTTTAGATTATTAGACATGGTTTGTGTTCAATTATTAACCATGTATGATATATATGCTTGGATGAATTTAGAGTGAAGTAAGAAAAATCTCAAATTCCACCCAGTTGTTTGATTTATGTTGGAACCTTATGGTACATTGATAATGAAGCATCTGATGTGTAGTGGCCGATGATGATGAAGTAGGCTGTGTTTGCCGTGATCAATCAAAGTAAACTATAAACCATTCACATTTTTTCATATTTTGACTATCGAAAGATAAAATCTTTCATGATTTGAGTGATAAGCCAAACAAAGGATGAAGTATGGAAGTGTATTTTCATAAAAGGATGCAGTCTCTTAGAAAATTCTGATCCATTTTTTACAAAATGATGTGAAGTATAGAACCTAGTCCAATCAGAGACTGGCGGCTGTGCAATAGACCAACACAAACATTAGATGTGTGTGTTAACAAGACAGCTGTGCTTATTGATTCATGCGATGAAATAAACATTCTGCCATAATAAACTGGTCAGAAAGAAGAGCAAACAAGGTCAGTCGTGTTAATATAAAATGACAAATAGGAGTCAGTTCATTTCTGTTTTTACACTAAATACAGCAACATCTTTGGTTAAATGCCAACCTTCCTGAACTCATTAGTGTCAACACAAAATACACATACTATGAATGAAATACAACCTATTTTCTCAATTGTGTTTATTTGAACTTAAAACTACAGATCTGTGTAAATAGATAAATGTATCACCCAAATATTAAGGCACTTAATTTCACATATACATATTGAGTTGAAATGAAAATATCGCAAGTATTCAATAATATCTGTTCGTGTTTCTGATATTCACATTTACAAATGCTTTATACAGATAAGCAAACAAGGCTTTACAAAATGTTGATATGGCTTGGAGTCATTGACATGGAAAAGAATTTAAAATATTCAAGATCTGTAATTTTTGCAAAATATTTGATGTCATGGGTGCACGGAAAGATTCTATTTGATCAAATATAGCTGTCCCTTAAACGGTTTTCATTTAGGAAATAACCTACAGATATATGTATGACATCTGTGGAAAGGAAGATTCAATTAAAATGAAAATGAGCATCACTTTGTTCAAATGGAACCATGTGCATTTTGATTACCTTCTTATCTGGTCTATGGCATCATTCCAGTGGGATTCAATGGATTCACAGAGATGAGGCTGCGAGTGCTCTATTCATTGTATTCAATGACAGTTATGATTATGATACTTGAACAACATTTTAAGAAATATTCAAAGCTTTTAATGGGGCATTTTAGTGGTATGTGGGTATTAACACTGTAAAAAAAAATAGACAAAAAACAGAATGTCCTTTTAATAATGCAAAAACACAGTTCATCCATTGCGTTAAATGGAGCTCTGGAAACTTAATCATTTTGTGATCTGGCACATAAATTATTCACTACCTTGGTACATAATGTATAAATGTAAAACACACACACACAAGCAACTGAACTTTGATTTCATAATTACTCCGCAACACATAATGATAATGAAAAAGATCATGTCAAAAAGCATTGAGTAGTTCATTTCTGACAGAGATTTAGTATTTTTGTCATTTGCAACATGAATTTATAAAATATAGTTATGATATCGCTAAACAGCTATGTGATGCATATTAACTTCTTATATTTAATATATCATAGGGATGATCGCACAATGTCACCCAAGCTCAAAATGAACTTTGTGCATTAGGGGAGGGGATCTGGCGTTTGAATTTTCTAACCAAATTTTGAAAACGTTCACACCTTCAATGATAAAAAGTTCCATGTTTAGTACTGAGATATTGGTAAGTTGATTAATATTTACTGCTAATGTGATGTTACTATGTTTTATATTGTATTGATTGTAGTGGTGTGACAGCTACAATTTTCATCATGGTTTACATCATAAACACGTCGATGTTGCACTTGTGAACTTTCATTTAGGGGGGAAGGGAAGGGGGATTTGGCCTAGTAAGCTTGTGTGACATTGTGCAGTCATCCCTAATATAGCTATGGGTTTTTTTTAATGCCATAATGAGTCAGATTCCCTGGGGTATGGCATCACTTCACATCACGGACCATTTGGGGATTGGAAATTTTTTATTTTGCACTAGGTATTGAAACTATAACAGTCAGGTCCTAGGTAAAGCAGCAATGTATCACCAGCGCACGTCACATCTATTGCAATACATGTTAAAGTTACATTCACTGAGTGAGTGAAATAGATATTTAGATTTAGACATTTATTTGATATGTGTAGGGCATATTCAAAGACAACAGTAATATATGTCAACACTTTGTGCAAAGGATGACAAATACAATATGTGACACCACATATTATTTGTTTCATGTTTTATTTTTGAGTTTACACTCAATTGTATGTCAATGGCAGGTTAAATATGATGCAGAAATTTCCCTTGAGTTTTTAGATTCACTGACTAGGAATTAAATGTTAAATATTAGATGTTCCAATATCATGTTTACTAATGTGAGATGATAAAACAATACATTTTTTTTATTTCCTAAGACTGTACCTATATAATTACATTGTATGGATATGTGACTGTATGAGAAGTGAGGTAGAGTTTCAGACCACATATTACCCAGTTGTATTAAAATTTTGTAGATATAGAATGATTTCTGAAATGGGAACACTTTAGTTCTTCCTACTTCTCTTTTCAAAGGCCATTGTCCAGTATGATAAAATCATGTGCAATTCACAGGCAAATTAGGCACATACATTTTAAAAGGCAGATTGTGTCAGACTTCAGGGTTTGAATCATTCAGATACTAGTACTGAAAGTGTTGTCCATGACTAGGAGCATAATGTGCAGTTTTTGAGAGTACTTGTGGACTTGCACTTCAGTGCTATACGTATCATGGGACTATTCTTTCCTGTGTGAATACTTGGTTTCTTCAAATTTAATTTCCCTGATGGCAATTCACATCAAACCTGCTTTACTGACTATGTACATATTACACTCTGTAAAACATCCATTAGGTCAATATTTAATGCCATTTTTACTGTGAGCCGGTGTATGCTGGATAATTTTCTCATGACATAGTGTTATGAGCAAACTGTACATGTTATTGAGATGCTAAAATACAACGTTACTGTATAATGGGATTTGAATATATTTTCGGAACCAAATCTTTGTTGTCAATTGTTCAGATTTACCATCTACAATAGAGTTTCCTGCAAATTTCTCTACACATTCATGTACTTTGATCTGTGTGAGTTTAAGTGATCCTTGAATAATTCATTGATCTGTGACTTTCATTCCTTTGAGTCAGTGTATATATGTATATGACTCAATTTCTCGTTTATTCACTATTTTGACAGGTGAAAATATTGTGTCAGTATATACCATCACACTGGTTAGAGTAATGGGTATGCATTATATCGCAGATTTGCAACTGAAGTGTGAAAATGTGCTGGTATATTACTACACTGGGTATAGGTATAGCAGATCTCAGTTGGAATGTGCAAATGTGGAGGATATACCTCTGTGCATCTTTATGTTTTGTAAAATGTACTTACATGAGTTCCATGTCTTTTACCATTACTTTAAATTTCTATTGGGTTTACATATACATGAATTGTGTCACACTGGAGCAAGTAGTGTATATGCAATATAGTAGATCTCAATAGGATAATTGATCAAACTGACAATGGTTTACGTGATGGTTGACTTAATCTTGTCTCTTTGTCTCTATTTGAGTTGAGATGATTTATGTACACATTCTCTACTCTTTGTTTTATCATCACAGTTGTCATCCACAGCTCAACATTGCTTTACCATCATGTACAAAGGTATCTTCTCATAAGTTAAAATTGTAGGTTTTCAATATTGTAATGTAATTGTATAAACACATTCTCACTTAAACATATACATATGCACACATTATACTGTGTAACTGTGTGTGTATGTATATGTATATGTATATGTATGTGTCTATGTACGTACGTACGTACGTACGTACGTACGTATGTATCATTTTATGCATGTACGTACATACGTATGTATGTACGTACGTGGAGTACTGTATTTGTGAAATCCTAGTCTTTACCAACAAATTTCAAATTACAGCTTAATTGTTATATCATTTAGGATTTAGGCTTAAAAATTACTTTATACATTTATCATTTCTTCTTGTTCTATTTCTCTGATTAATCTGTCTTTCCAAGATTAGTGGTAGATTAATCAAGTTTCCAGAATGCTAAAGTTGAGTCTGATATATTCAAAGATATTTAGTAGATTTCAACTCAACAGAAAATTCAATTGATTGACTGATAAAACAGAAAAAAATGTAAATAACATATGTATAACTCTTCTAATGCTATATTGTATTCCCACACACAAGAGATTTATTACAAATGACACAAATTATCATATTTTACAACCATAAATAATACTATAAAACAGTTATTATGCACTAAATAAAAAAGGCTATAACAATATTATAGGCCATCCCTAACACATTTGTTGACCTTAATAGTAACATTTAATACAAAATATATATGGATTTGTTCTGTAATTCTCCAAGGAACAATTAAAACTCAGTCAGCCTGCTTCCTTGAATCAACTCTCTTCCAGTTGACAGCTTTTATTTGACAATTGGATTTGCAAGACCTAGTTTACTTAAATGTGGGGTCTTTAAATAACTTCAGGTAAATGTGATTCAAGATAGAATATTCAAATTTCCCAAGAATATTATGTGAATATGTCTTTACTCTGCTGGTGCACTTTTAGTTTACCCAGATTGATTAAAACTGAATTGAAAACAAAAATTCAAGTGAGATTTGATTTTTCCCAAAAAAAAAAAATTGTTTAAGAGCTAAAAAAGAACATTTACCAATTCTTCAAAATGTAAAAAAAAAGTTTGGTTTGAGAATTATTCAAAGATTGTATGTTCCACTGAAATACATTATACTTTATATGTAATACACATTTACTTATATCAAGAATTTATCAGAAGTCTTCAATTCTCCAGAATTTTAAACATATGTATGGTCAATTATCTTTACAAACTGGTTATGAATCATTTTTTTTACAATGATGGATGGATCATATAAATATGATTTATATGGAAAAATTTTAAGTTACACTTTGACTCATTAAAGGAATACAGTTCCAAATATATGCTTTGAATAACACAAAAAAGTATATTCAAACCCTCCAACTCTACAATAACATAGTTTAGGGTTTTCAGGATGAAATTCATATTAGTTTACAGAAACTTAAAATTTGAATGAAAGTTTCATTTAGTAACAACAGTTTGTAGTGAAATAAAGGCTGAAAGAGGAACCCATAACAACTCTGTTTGTCATTAAATTTGTACTTCTCAGCTTACAAGGGAAGATATATAATACAGGGATAAGCTAGCAAATGAGAATACATCGTTTTCTCTCCAAGACTGTGTGGTTATAATTGTTTTTACTGTAATTCTGTCATGATCGCCATCTTAGAGGAGGATCAAATTTCAATCAACACAGCAAAGCACGTCTACTGCATGCCAAACTGAGATGAATAAATCCTTATTGAATGTGTGGGCATATTATATGCATTACTAGAAGCTGTTAAGGTATAGAGTTGTTCAAAGCTACAAGGTATTTTCTTAGTACCGCGACCACCTACCTGCAAGATTTCACCTTGATGATATTGAGTTGGAATAGTGGATAATGTGTATGCATATGTATACAGAAACTGTAACGGTACAGTGTTCCAACCCTTCGAGGTATTTTCTATAACTGCAAGATTGCATTTTGATCATGTTGATCTGCGTTGGAGTGATCAGTAACGTGTGCATGTTATATGTGATACTGTATCCAGAAACTGTACAGGTACCAGTATATAGTTGTTTCAAAGCTCCAAGGTAATCTTTCTATAACATATACCTATGCTACATATTCAATGATGCCACCTTGATCATGTTGAGGTCGAATAGTCAGTTTATCTTAGTTCTTACTTATGCAGGGCTTGTTCATACTAGTGAATTATACATGCTGGTGTTTCAATATTACAGTTAAAGTGCCATACGTTACAAGTAGCCAAGATTTTATTTAAAAATCTTAGTATAAATCTCACTTTCATTTTTCAAGATTAACAAGACAATGAATAATAAATTCCATATAATCACCCGAATTCCTAAAAATTGACATAGGATAATAAAAAAGTACTGAAAATCTAATATGCATGGCTAATATCTCATATGTCGTATATTGTTAATGTCACTGCATGGCTCATATATTTTATCAGAATGACTTATGCATGTGATGTGGATATTATATTTGATGTATATTATGATCACTTGTCATAACATATCAAGTGAAACAGTGCAGATAACGTGGATATGATCAAGGGACTGATACAATTATAAATTTTAACTCAGTACTATCGATATCGAGTCTTATTAACAGATCTCCCCCTCGGAGGACCCATAATTTAAACATTGGGTATATAACTCTTTGAGGAATCATGCGTTTCTAAATTGTTTCATCAATATTTCATGACTAAAAATGATAACAGTAAATCAATTGAAAATTTACCAGTAGTATAAGAGAATTCCTAATAGATTGATATGATTGATTAGTAACGTACGTATAAAGTTTGTTTGTCATAATATTTTATGAGATATGAGTACTGGAAATTGAATTGAGTTGGAATACGATAGCCCCATATCAATTTGTTATCAGTCAAGGGTTGAAGATAAATATTGGTAATGATACTGTGACAAGGTAGTGTGTTTATACAGTTAGTGAAAGAAAATTTCTGCATGGCAGGCTATTTGATATACTAACCTCTCAAAAAAGAAGAAGTTGTTTCCGATAACATGACTTCAGAATATAGGGTAGGTCGGTTGGAGTTGTTTTTTTGTTGTTGAGATATTGCTTCGACCAAAAGACAAGATACTTTTCTTGGTAACAATACTTCTGTGATAGTTTGATGAGGTGTAATAATAGTAAATAAAGACAATTATAATGTGAAGTATGCTAACACAATATGCAGAGTGTATTGTATAAATTCAAGACAACTTGCAGTTTTGAAAGACTCAATTTTTCTGGAATTGGATTTTATAAAAGAATTGACCAAAGAAACTTTTGCAGGAAAGGTTTACACAGAAATAGCAGTAAAGTTTCATCATGTTACTTTTTTTGAAGGTAAAGAAAATGTTTAGGGTCGATGGCTTAAAATTGGGTCAGGTTACTGGAAGCACACATTTTTTTTATATGGCTTTAAGCACTTTCTGTGCAAAGATATTAACACAAAGTTTTGATTGCTATGCACTATCTTATCAGTTGTGCCATAGGGATCTCATTAAAAAGGATTATGTACGCCTTTATTCAGGAGGAATCTTTGCCATAGTTCTGTGTAATAACCCTATTTCTCACATAATTGTAATTCTGGTTAGGCATAGGCCTTGCATTTGTTACACAAACCATAGTTTATAGTAAAATTATGTCCAGAATCTTGTCAACATATAAATAATATTTTATCCATGAAATGGATTGCAAAACATATCTCTATTTTTGTGGCATTTTATCAATTTTGGTCATTTTCACATAATTTCTTAGATAATTCTGTCTGAATACTTTTTTTAAAAATTTGGGTCGACATTCATTCAGAAAAATTTCTCTGGCTACATAAATTTACACTGAAAAACTGTAATGGTAAATTTCATGTCATATTACAAAATAACATCATTTCCTTGTAGATAATTGGCGACAGACACACCATCATATGTTCGATGCCACAGATGATAATTCCAATAGAAGAAATGCAATGGTAAATTTAATTTCATATTTCAAAGTGAAATCATTCTATTAGATAATTGGCGACAGATTCACATGTTTGATACCTGCACAGATAATAATTCCAATAGAAGAAGAACTGCAATGGTAAATTTAATTTCATATTTCAAAGTGAAATCATTCTGTTGTAGTTAATTGGCGACAGACACACTATCACACATTAGATATCACAGATGATAATTCCAATAGATGATTAATATTCTAAACCAGAGTGTCAATATTCTATACTTACCTATTAATATTACAGTTACAGCAAAAATGAAAGTTAGTGATAAGATTAATAGAAAACCTTACTTTCATAATAGTTGACTGAACTCATTGAAACCAAAAATTCATTTCGAAATATCAACAACCTGAATCTGTTTTCGCTTCGTCATTCTTTAATTAAAGTCTTGCATGGAATATAAATGACACCATATGTAATTTTTCACCTAGATTCATCATACTTACATTCTGGATTTCATGCTTTGCTGGACAATTTGATACCAGTTGGATTCAGAGTCTCCCTGCATGTGGAGATATACCTTTTATCAACTGATATATATAAAATTGATATCATTTTTTAAGTAAAATGAAAATAACTGATAGTTAATTTTCCTGCTTATGGTACGTATCACTATAATACGAATTGGTTTGTGTTTGAAAAAACACTATGCATACATGCTAGCACCCGGCTTTGAAGAGAATAGCTTAGAAGTAAATATAAATGTCTGAACTCCTATGTATGTATGTATGTATGTATGTATGCATGTATGTATGTATGTACACGCACACACACACACACACACACACACACACATATATATATACATATTAAACATTTCCTGTCCAAAAAAGTAGTATGCATGATTGAAGAACAATATTACCAGCTCTGCTTAGGTAATAAATCACAATTTCTAAACTCATTGATGCAAACATCGTTTCCCAAAATATGCTGAAACCATGGCAACTAGTATAAAAGATGTCTTGTAATATAGTGGAAATTAAAAAGACCTACTAAAATGAATCCATTTCCTCAATTTGTACAATTTTTACACGCACTAAATCTAAAGGTCAAGTCACCTTCAAGATAAATGACTTTTTTGTGACCTTGCATGGTTTGTATCCAATATGAAATAATATCACAAATCAGTTTATAAGTCTTTTTTATAGACATAAAGTCTCCATGGTTGGTACTGAGTGAAAAAACAAAAAAACACACTGTAGTAATCTGGCAGGTCTTATGAATATATTCAAAACCTTCATGTGTACATAACTGTCAGTTTCTGGCAGTTACTTGATGTTGGAAGACTCAAAACCAGGAAGTTATAAATGTCAGGTGTGTGATATGGAAAGATTCAGAATTAGGAAGTTTTGATCACAACACAGTACATCATGGATAAGCTTTGCATATTAACAAATGTGTATTTACTGACAGTACCATGTAAAATGTCATTGATTATTCTATAATTGTAACAGCTGATCTGAGTGTTTATTTAAGAACTCTCTCAAAACATGTGACACATACACATCCACCAGCCCCACACATATATACAGTAGCACGCACACACACACACACACACCACCCACATATATACAGTTGCATCATGCACACACACACTACCCCCACATATACAGTTGCCTACACACACACACACACACACATATAAATCAAAATGAGACATGATATCAAATTTACATACTTTGATTAGCTTAACTGATATAAAATTGTGCTACATCATTTTGCCAATTCAAAACACAAATTGAAAATTACCGTAATGATTAATTCAAATTTTAGATTGCTGATTTTAAATTATAAAAAATACATGTACAAATTTGATTAATATTTTAATTGGATTCATTTCCAGAAGATGGAATACATAACCATGTTTAATTCATGAGGGAGGAAGTGATATATTTCGTCATAATTTATGTTCGCTATACGTTCATTACAATATTGAAACCAGACAGGTAGACATCTCTGTAAACCAACTAGTAGACAGGTAATACTTTCCTAATTGATAACAAAACAAGATTTACATAAAAACACTAAGCTGACGATAATTTGAAGAAAAAAAATTTCCAGCCAAAAATTCATCAAGTTGAAATTTACTTAATGTTAACTGCTTCATTTTTCCTTATTCAGGCACGTATATATATTAGCTCTTTATCATATTGAATTTTATATAAAAATATGAATTCTGAAGTAATTTATTTAATATATAGATATATGAAATCAAACATGCAAATATATATATAATTTTTAGATGTTATCTGAAAACATATTTTTTCCAATTCCGCTTATTGTAAACAGGTTATTTTTTAAATGGGTTATATTTTGTTATTCACTTTGGATATGAGCGAGTACAGGGTAATACCACTAAACACAGTGTTGTTAATCATCACTGCAGTCTCCTCAAACTTCACAAATGATACTAGAAACATTAGATTACACTGTGGATAGGAAGTTCCAATTCCTAATAACTTAATATCAGTCCACTGAGCATGTATAGTGTTATAAAGACAGTTAAATTCCAATCGCTATTTTGTGTGCAAAATTACATTTGATTGGGCTTAATAACGTTTAGAAACAAAATGCACCTTCTATGTTTGGCCTAATGGTAGCTTATTATATACCAGCTAGTTCATGAACTTTTGTATTGACATGATGAAACACAGTTGCCACATATAGATTCAGCTGTGGTATATATTGTGTGTATAGAGCTTATTATTGATAATTTGCAGAAAAAAATGATCATCTCCACTCATCAAAAGAACGATTTCATAATGTCGTTCTGCGGCTGTAGCTCTGTGTTTAGCTGAATGAAAGCTGCACTATCTGCAACAGGATTTTTTTTATTTAAATGTTTTGTTAGGTACAATAACTTACTCATAATATTGTACACCATGAACAGTATCACATCACTTGTGAATAAACATATTTTTGTAAGTGCAGTTGTATACATAAATCAAATCAAATTGTTGGGTCGACACCCAAAACTCAGCACCTCACCAGCAATTATGATTTCAACCTGTTTTTGTACTGCTTATGGATAATATTTACAGCTATTTGTTAACACATACAATGTCTAATTATTGGTATTTTAAAAATTTTCAGTTAATATATTGTAGTTGTCTGATTGAAAAATGATACTTCAGTTATACCAGTACAGTTCAAACATGGTGACAGATTCAAAACCTTTTGCTAAAGATCCAAACTTGCCACTACACTATACTATACTATACTATACTACACAGATAATATTAGTGGACCACTAATTAACATAGGTAATAAGATGTATCATTTTCAGTTCAAGTACAGATTTAAGAAAAATTTGAAATTTTGAATCTAAACCTCTCTTTCCAGATTAAATCATTCACATTCCGATATATTAGGCAAAACAAATTGTTTCTGGTCAGGATATTTTGTATAAAGTGGTGCAACAATTTTTTTATGTTTTTTTAATTCTCAACAAACTTGTCACTCAATCTACTATTTATGGCAGTTATTGTGCTTTTTAATTAGTACTTTAGAGCAAGTGTGTATGTGGGGCAGATGTAATTTGCTTGTTCATGATTGGCTCTGCCGTTGTCTTCACTGAAGTATTATTTGGTTATTTTTGTATTTCCCCCGGGTCTGTGGAGTACATCGGCTGGACAAATATGAAAAAAAACAGAGGAGAAGGTATTTTAGTGATGCGTGCGCTGACCAGAAACAATTTTTTTTTGCCTTAAAGGTGAATGAACTTAGAAGGAAAGAACAAACTACAAGCAATGTATTTATTATTGCACCTTGTCATGATCCAGTTGTCTGACATTTACTTCTGAAATACACAGTAAATAAATAACGAGTAACGTCATTAACTGTATGACTTACAAAGGAATCCGACCGAGAAAGTTCAAAACTAGTCATTACTTTACACTGTGATATTTGTATTTAAGTGTATTTTTACATGCCATAAATCTGCTACGATATTAGAAGTATTCATTCAAGCGTACTATACTACTGTAGTAGTAAAACAAGGGTGATGAACATATATCTGACATGAAAGGACAGTTTCTTGTGACATGTTACCTCGGCATATCAAGCTGGATAATACCAGATTATTTCAGTAAAACCGATAAGCTTTAGGGTAGGATTACCTTTGGCATACATGAAAATTGATCTTGATCCCATACAGTACATGCACTACTGAAGTTCATGGTCACTGCAAAACATACAAGGTTTTCGATTGTGACATACTTATAAACTAAGGAAGCAACTATGGCTCATTAAGTTTTCAAAACCTTCCTGGGGGATGTGCCCAATATTAAAATAAAAATTGTCGAGAGTGAGATGAATACTCACAGCACAGTCGTACTGCAATCTAATGAATTCCACGTTTGACATCAGAATTGTTGATCCGAACACCAGGATTTCACACATAACAGTTTTCACTTCAACAATTTATTTATCGCCTGAGTTACTTTCAATCTTAAAAGAAAGTTGTGATGGTAAATTACAATAAAAAAATTTAAGATTTCATCCACAAATTAAATTGACTTATATTAGCTGCCATAGATTTATGATTGTCATTCATGTTCAGAAGAGGGGATCGTGATACATGTCATTTAAAAAAGAAATACATATATTTCCCTGCTAATAAAATAAAAATATTGAGAATGTTGACAGCATTGATTAAATCAGCATGTGTACCTTGAACTTAAAATTGAAAATATGAAATTATTTGTAATCATTCAAAAGCTAATACGATCCAGCACAAAATATAATTTCTGATATACATAGAATGTAATTTCATTGAAACTTTCACTGGGTTTTAACATTATCTTTGGTTTTTCTAGTTGACTCAAAACAATTTTAGTAAACCAGTTGCCCATCAAACTTCATAACATAATGTAAATTAACATAACATAACATAACATAACATAACATAACATCATCGAATAACATAACATGACATAAAAACATAACATAAAATAACATAACAGAACATAACATATCATAAAACAACATTACCTATAACATAACAACAAAACATATACCATAAATCCAGAGATGAGAATTAATCATGTTGTCAAGTAATAGGTTGGCGATGTGAATGATAGTGGTCAATGAATGTCAGGGTATGAGTATCTTTAGAGCACACAATAAAAGATGCCAAGTGTCTACCTTTTAATCCTGATTTAGAAGCTCTAAAAATTTCAATGAATATTTGAAAACCAGTGTACTTTCTCTGACTTCAAAGCTGTTAAAGTAATTTGCAATGATGGCTATAAAGGCAAGGAGGATAATGCAGTTCGGGTGCTAGTCTAAATCACATATTTAATAATCCTGCAATTTGTGAATTACAGAGAAAATAGCTTAATCTTTACATTTTAGTTTTAGAAAAATTTAAAATGTGATCGCCTGCAAGTTGGACAATACAATTTTTGATAAAATTCCTGTCACATATATGAAGAAAATGGCACTTTTTCATCAAATTACATGGAAAATTTATTTACAATTTACTATTTAAGATCTCTAAGATTTACAGTTTAAGAAACATAAGAATGGGTAAATATGATAAAGTTACAAAATTAACCATTGCCCATTCTCTACAATCAATAATGTTGAAACTTATGGAATGCTTCAGATCTATGAATCCTTGGCTGTTTTTTTAGAAGTCCTATCATTCTTATAAAAGTTCTTTACTTCATTGATTTTTGAAGGATGTATCATTCTTATAAGATTGTATAAAATATAGATTTCATAGATTTTATGAAAATTATACTATTGAAGGTATTACTAGTGTTTTGATTAGTTGCAGATACAATTTTATAAAATTGATAAGATTGGAAATGTGAAATTCATTTACCAGTGTTACTGTCGGTATAGCTATTGTAAAAGTACACTTCTTCAAAGTCAATGGAGAAATATATTTTAGCTTGCAGATACAATTGTATGAAAATGATATGAGATACACTATTAATGCTACTGTCAGTATCACTATTGTAAAGTACATGTCTGCAAAAGCAATGGAAATTTTTTTTAGTTTGCAGATACAATTGTATGAAACTGATATGAGATTCATGAATTACTGTTGGTATCGCTGTTGTAAAGTACATTTCCGCAAAGTCAATGGAGAAACATTTCTAGCTTGGAGGCACAGAAAGGAAATGTCATAGACTTCTTTCCGTATTATTCAGTGCTTTCTAAAAACATCTGTCCAACTCTCTTCCTGTCCAATCAGACAGTTTTCTCATAGACATCATTCTAATATGGTAATTATTAACTTTTAAAAAGTTCGAAAATATTAATTCATAATTCTTCAGGATTTAACACATCAATACTCAACATACGTTTTGGTTGCTATAAATTGTATTATCAAATCAAACATAAAATTCATATGATTACTGTGAAAAAAGACATATTCCAGAATGAAATTTTAACAATTACTGAAAATGAGAATGACAACTTATGTTGAAGGAAGCAGTTTTTTTCCTTACAATATGAAAGATAATGATAATACACTATATTACGAAATATGAAATTAATAGATGAGGTACAATTTTTGCCTGGAGGTTCTAGTCTGAATCTCTACATCATAATATGAATTTACAACTTTGATGTCAAACATCTGTCAAGCAGGAAACATATGAGTGTCTTCGAATATGCAGTATTCAGCTATAAATTTTTATGTCATAGAACTGAAATTTATTTGAATATTGTTACACATTTCTGCCCTTAATGGGGAACAGTCTTAAACTATAAGGATTTCCTAGAGTATTTTCTGCTTCTGTTTGAAGTGTTCTAAATATAATTCCAACAACTGAGACACATTGGCAGAGTTTAAATTTTGCCAGGTGTTGTGATATATTGAAGCATTAAATAGGACAAATTATGAATAACTTGGTTCCCCATACCTTCTTTAGTTGTCTAAGGCTGACTTCCTGAAATAGGTTTTAGTGTGTTATGTATTGTGCATTTTTATTCACTAACTATATAGTCAAAAATTGAACCTCTAATTCACATTTCATTTAAACTTACACATTTTAATCAGTTTGCCATGTTATAAGGCTTATATTTACTGCTGGCTTTGCTGTACACTCAAATATAGGGACTGTCTAAATTAAGATATGATGAATGTAAAACATCCAAGTAGTAATTGTACAATTACTGAAGCATGCTTGGAGAAATCGTATTTTCTAATGATGGATAATAAAGAGCGTTAACATAATTAAGTTTATCACTTGCTTCTAGTCAGTTGGTTATTTACGTGTGACAGTATCTAGATTAATGATCAGATAAATAAATAAACTTTATGAACCATTGTGTCATTCATGTACATTACATTTATCAAAGTCTTCTTCAAAACATCTGCTTCATTCAGGTGGAAACAATCTTTGTAAAGCTGAGCTGATTACATATTACTTACACTTTTCAGCGTTTGATTACTGCTAAAGCTGTGAAAAAATGGTAATAACTAAAACAGTATTATAATATATCACCATAAAGTGGTAGTTCACTTTATTTTTTAAAAAAAGCTTGCGGGATGACTTTCATTTGAATGTTTCATGAGATACATTTGGTGAACTTGGTGTATTGGAATTTATTATATCCGTAAAAGCTGACTGTAATTGCAGCAGTTAAATTGATTGATGTTTAAGCGGAGACAGAGAAATTGACTGTCAGTGAGAGAATTGATGCTGTAAAGGGTCAGCTAACATACAGGTCAGTGAAAAACTCATACCTTTACATAAAAGCTGATGACAAGATTGTCAAAGTTGGAAATGTTCAAGGTTAAATATGGTAATCTTTCACAACTGAGAATGACTTATTCTGACACTGTCTTGATGATCGTGCTGCGATAACATGATTTAGTATCTGATGGATTGGATGAGTATGCTTGCCCCCGAGATGCTAGGGTGAGTGCATGCTTCTAAGAACCTCTACACTCAGACTGCTGGCTGCAACTTAGTAACACTAATACGTCATATATCTTTGTGATCACATGCCCTGACTACTCCTCCATTTTATCATTCTTAGACCCAAAGGTAAAATAATGTGAAGACTTGCATGTAAATGGGATCATAGATTTTTATCACTGCAAATTTGCTTCAAAGGGGTCACAGTACATCTGATATTTTTGTCTCAATTTCATATTTTGACATTAATATGATCTATCACGAAGCTAAGGATTGTCAAATTCAATAAGGTACTTTTTCCCAATGGAAAATTGAAACTTCAATTTTTGATGAAAACACAATTTTTTGACCCTGCAGGCTTTCAAAGCATTGATGCTCATTACGCTTAACATGTATTTCTCAGATAGCCGGTGTTATTGTCTTATGGAGGTAAGACTCTACTTACACATATATCTACCTTTGAAAGACTATTCTGTGATAGATTTGAATGAATGTGAAGACAATTTCAAGTGGATATTCTCATTAGCATCTTGACATATTGATACATCACTGATATGTATCTGACGTACATCAAACTTTGTGATAGGCAAAATTCAATTGCTTTTAGCGATGCTCAGGAATTCAGCTCACTGAAAAGTTAGACAGGTTTATGAATGTGGACCTATATTGTGAGCTAATTTAGAGAATAAATGGATGGTACATCATGACTTTTTGATAGAGAGATGACGATAAGTAAATTGCTTCATTTCCATCGTGAATAAAGTGTGAACCTTTCTTGAATAACAATAACACAAAGACAGCTTTCACTGATAGCAATTTGGAGGCTGATTTGTGTCTTGTACGACTGTATTGATGCGGAACAAAAGTATAGTACTCATCTCTCTGGTCATCAAATGTTTTATATGTCAAATACACTGCAGCCTCGGTACATTAAACACCAAAAGTGTTACACCTTCGAAGTGCTTTCAGCAAGAATAAAGAATGATGGTCTGAATGTGTAAAAGCCACATATTTCTGATTAGGCTTATGAAGCTTTTTAGAGTTTTGGTACGTATTTTTGTGTGAACGGAATAATAGCATATTGTTGAACATGTTCAGCAATAATAAAGAAAAGTGGAGTGAATGTGCAATAACAATGTATTGCTGGATAACTAGGGAGTCTTAATAGCATTTTAATTAGGTTTGTCATGTGATTGCTATGGCATGTTTTTGAACCTGTTCAGCAAAATATAAAGAATTATGTAGAGAAGTGTAGTAGCCACAAAATTCTGATTAAGCTAGGGAGTCATAATATAATTTGGGTTAGATATTTTTATGCAATTGCTGTTTCTGAACCTGTTCAATAATGAATTGTGAAGTATAGTAGCCACATATTTTTGATTAAGTTAGGGAGTCTTAATAGTTTTGATTAGTTTTTTTGTTTGAATGGAAGATAGTGTGTTTTTGATCTTGTTCAACAAAAATAAAAAATGGTGAGCAAATTTGCAATAACAACATATTTCTAAATACAATACAGGTTCTAATAGAGTATTGGTTAGGTATTGTATTTTAATAATTGGAATATCATGGTTTTGACCTTGTTGCAGAGAAGATATTAAAAATTGAGTAATATTAATTTTTATTTCCAGACCATTTTCATGTGACTAAACGACTATAAAAGTATGTTTCATTTGAATATTTCAAAATTTAAAATAATTCAGGACTGTAAACACTTAATGTAAATTTCAAAGAATTCTGCTATCCACCTTAAAATAAATAAGAAGGCTCAGTCAGGCTATCTATCTATCTATCTATCTTTGATCACACACTTGGATCTCATGAAATATTCATAAGGTAAAATCCACGCTAAACAAGGTGGTGTAAATTGGTATTCATCGAAAATAAGAGTTGGTGATACATATGGAGTGTCAGGTAGAGTGTAAAAGATGAAAAGGATGTGAGCCATAAAATGTAACATCTGGACATCTGTGGGATTAATCAGAAAAAATGAATCCTATAATAGAAGACATCGATCAATAAATTTGAAGGAGGGTTTCAAGGATTTTGGTTCAATTATTGATTGTTTCATCTCGAGGGAACATTTTAAGTAAAAAAAGAAATTTGTCATCATGATTTTTTTGACATGATTGTCACATTAAAATATTGTGCTGAGAAGAGGTACAGAATAATAATTCTTGTATTTCTATTCTGTTTAATTTTCTTGGTAATGCTAAATTTTTAGTTTGAATTATTTGAATTATTAGTTATATATGTTTATTATTTG
Source organism: Glandiceps talaboti (assembly GCF_964340395.1). Taxonomy (NCBI): domain Eukaryota; kingdom Metazoa; phylum Hemichordata; class Enteropneusta; family Spengelidae; genus Glandiceps; species Glandiceps talaboti. The sequence continues at coordinate 14,185,453 of NC_135560.1, read as the reverse complement.
TTGATTTTAATGATATGCAAATTAACCTAATAATATTTTTTATGCATTTTCTGTGATTTCCAGTATTTGAATATTATATCTAATATTTACCATTAGAAAAAGTGAAAACTTTTCTTTTTTGAATATATTGACTATGTTTACACTTCTTGTATCTAAATGACGTAATTGTATATACAAGTAATTTCAGTATTTTGTTCAGATTTCAACTTACCCCAGTTCTTTTATAAAAATTGTATATCGAATATTATTTATGAAGGAGTCTGCAATGGTCAATTTCTCAGCAAACGGCCAAGACTATATATTATTACTTTATATATGGGATGTCCCTTTTTATGAAAGACTAATTTCAGAAAGAAAATGTGAGTGGGCTAACGGGCATTGTCACTATGAGTCATGAGATGATTATAGTGACAAAACCCTCTGGTTATGAGAATGTTTTGGTTGAATGATAAAAAACATCAGGGAAAAAGATAATTAGTAACTTACTCAAGCATAATTTATGAAAAATCAAGTAAATCAGGAAAAAATTGAAAATTTGTAATGTTTTGACTCATATTTTTAGCACCACAGAACCTGTCATGGACATAAACTAAGACTCAGGTTGTTGTAACAATTAGAATAAAAAGTGTACATGATCCATGTTTTCTGTTCAAAGGCAATAACTTGGCTTGTGCATAATATTATATGGAACTACTGCACAAATGGAAACCTTTAATGCTATATCATTAACATTGGTGATTTCTAAGAAAAATCATCATATTTAGGAGGTTATTTTGGGACTGTTCACAATAATCAAACTTATTAAATGTGACATTGCCCCCTGTGTGGTCCAATCCCCCCCCCCCCCCCTCACTTCAAAATTACATGAGACTTTCACTGAAACATTTGAATTCTTAAATTAGATTATGCGTGTCTCCTAGTTGATGGCAATACACGTGTAGACCCAGGCTTGACTGCAGATTTACTTAATACAAAGCTACATAGCCACAAGCATACACTTTTAAATTACTAGTAAGTATTTAAACTATCTGTATTTTAGAATAATTTGACCTTTCTTTATTTCATTTATTTGTGTAAAAACACTATTCTGAAATACCGGTACCTCAAATTCTTGGAGAATCTGTGAGTAAAAATTACACAAATTAAAAAAAAAAGTGCCAGCAGTGCCCAGTAGGTTACAGTGATTAGTATACTCGTTTGCTCATTGTCACGAAATGCAATAGGCAGGACTCTATGCAATCCTGTTTTCCAGTATCACTGTCTTGACGGAAATGAAATTTCCTGGCATGAGTATGGGTTCCAGGTGAACTACATGAACCTATAAACATCGCTGATATTAATTAATAACTTTCAAGCAGTCTGTAGCCTAAAGAATTTATTCAAAGTAGTTTTGTCAAGAATGAGATATTTCATGTTCAAAGGGTAATTTTGGTCCCAAAAATATTTTGGATTTCATGGATTTTTATGAATCAATGGATTTTAATAAACTTCAAAGGTACCCAAAAGACTATTCATAGGAAATTGCATACAGCAATTTGCTGCATTCACATGCATTTAATTGCTGTTTGGTAAAAGTTTACATGCTATGGATAAAGTATCTAATAAAAGATTGTGTTCACAGATCATGTGTAATCAAAGTACAGTTGTACTGCCATTGTTGCATGTAATTGTCAGAGTGAGCAATTTTGTACAACATAATATTACCATATCACTCAGAATTGTGCTTATGTAGAGATGTGTGGTGCATTCGCAATGTGATTTATAGGAGGTAGAAATTTATTTGATATCCTCAAGTCTCAAGTCACAAAAAAAGTTATAGGGTAAATATAGGTCATGTAGTCAATTTTAAGACTGTACTCTCATCTCTTACCATTTCAGCAATAATTCCAATATTCTGATGGAATCCTTGAATTATTTTGTGAATCAAATAGTTGAAAAGTGTAAAAAGTGTATTTTTGTTGAGAGTGACAAATAATAAAAAGGGGTAAAATCTACCCGAGTTCAATTTTAGTACCAGGGTTCCCATTAATATTGTGGTCTATTAAGGCACATGGAAACTTTATCCCCTCTGATACAAATGCTCCCAAACCTGGGTGAAATTGTGTTTGATCTCCCTTCTGTTGAATGGTTTATTCCTTAAGCTATAAACAAGAGTTACTGCGAGCTGCGGAAAATCTCTCACTGTGAATTTACGTCATAACATATAGAACAGCTAAGCACTTGCTGACTTATTCATTGTATCATTTCACACCGAAGTATTGATATTCTGTCGGCATTTTGAAGAAAGATCAAAAGGCATGCTTGCTAACTACGGAAGTGCGTTTGGAGAATACTTAATAGGGCTACATATATTGGATTTGTATATATTGGCTGTGCAAAGGGTAGCAATTGGATTTTCACTCCACTGAAACACTACTATAATATCTGCAACTTACAGTGGGCTAGGAAATATAACAGTCAGCGACAACAAGTCTGCAATATTTTGTAAGTTGAATCTAATTTTCTACTTTTATTACGTAAATGTATGTCTGTCACCAAATTTTACGATGACTGCAAATTATTTGTTAAAATCAAAATTATGGAAACTTTTGTACAATTTTGTTTTTTTCTGTGCAGTGTATCTTTTGAAGATGTAAAGATATCATATGCTCTATACATATACATCATATATGAAACAGAAATTTGTTAATTGGAGAATGTAATCTCTGGCAAATCATTATTATTGTAAGTTTCTGTATTTTGTAAAGGTGATAGCAGCTTACATTTTAATCAAATCTTCCTAATTGCATTGTATTCTAAATCAGTTTTGAGTGTTATGGTTTCATCTTGGATCATAGCTATCGTGTAAATCTGGAGAAAAGTCATTTTGGCACCTAATTTTCGACCTGTATTACGCAACATTTTACCGCGAGTGAGTAAAACAGCAGACATGTGAAAGAAAGATTTGAACATCACAGCCAGATTTTATAGTAAAAACTTGGCATCAACCAATAATGATCAATATATTGGACCAGCTAGTTTTTTTAACAGCATTTTGTCCAATCGACCATGATTATGACTAAAATTTCAAATTAGTATTTCATTAAGTACATTAATTGGTACAATCAGCTAGAACATACAAAATAACTTTTTATCGTTTTTCCTGCTCTTTTACAGTGAGTTACTGTAGAATGTGCCTTGATCGCAACAAATTTACCTGAAATTCAAATTTCTTAAAATCTCTCAAAATTTCCATATTAAAACCAATGTTTCTGGTCCTTTTCAATGTTTCTGGTCCTTTTCAAATAATAAAAGAAATTTTGGGGTTCACTGTCTTGAATTCTAGGAATTTGACAATCTTTTATATCCTCATAGAGTAACAGTATTTGGTGGCCATATGGGATTCTAAAATGTCTAAAAAAAAATTATATCATTTTGAATAATTTGTATGATGAACCAAGATTTTTTCATTCATTTTAAATGAGAACAGGTTATTGTTTTCTTAATTTTCTTTAACAGAATAACAGTAAAACTTTAAAGGGTTCATTTGTGAGAGTCACGCTTATTTTTTTATTTTTTAGTGCTGGGAATTACTCCCAGCAATTTTCTGTTATGCACAGACATATACACACAAACACACACAAATGCTACAGAGATCCATTCAGGTTTGGGACTATGTGACAGAGCTATGTTGCACGCTTTATATCGCATTCCTGTGGAACTGTCAAGGCTTTCCCAGTCAGTTCACAGGCTATTCCTGCATCAGCCTGGTTCAGCAAACATCATCACCTCAGTATGAGTAATCGTCCCCAACTTTTTGAGTCACTACTCCAGTAGTTCCCCCCACCCAAATTTGCACTCGTTGGTCACAGAAAAATCCCCTGTTCCCAGTGGGATTCGCACCTTTGATCTCCCGACCGCTCATCCTGAGAGTCATGCTTGTTGTATTTGTAGAAAAATGGACCAAACTTAACAGTTTTTGTTTCCCTGATATCAAAAAGTGAAATAAAATATTGTCATGACAATAAAATAAAACTAAATGTGTAGCCTACATAGTTTTAAATTATACACAGTTATCTAATAGTTTGAACTTAAATGTCAGTATATCACTTAAATTATCAACATATTAGTATGCATGTAGTACTTTTATTGGGATGTCAAACTTATATTAGCGATACCATTACCTTTTACTGTGTATTATATAACTAGTACAATAAATAAGGACTAATTTACTACTTAATATGCAAAATTAACTATACATTTGGTAATTGCACATGGTTTTTATGAGGTGAAGAGAGTAATCTAAGATGTGATATATTACTGTACACCAGGAAATTTTCGCTAAGGACTTAAGCCTTATTTTCGCATATTTTGCTGAATTAAAACAACACAAAAATAATTAGTGATTAAAATGCCTTCTTGTACATGAACACAATGTACCAGACTAGTAATTATAGAGTTAAATAATTTAGTAAAATGAGTCTTTGAGAACCATCTGAGACTAAAAACACAAACTTGTCAAGTGGCAAAAATGTCTAGATTTACAGTAACTGATATGAATTACAAAAGAGATACCACCATCGTGAACTGTATATACTGCACTGCTGGTTTCAAAACCATAAAGGCATGGTTGCACTGGAATTAACATTTAGAAGAGAGAGACAATTGCATCAGATTAAGCTCTAGAAAAAGTCGGTTCAAGAGAACGATCCTATCAAATCCTGTAATGACTTCACTGATAAGATAACACTAATTTGAGAAAGTGAGATTGAATCATGGGTCTTTCAATTTTATCGTCACAATTGCCGATGAAAAGATGTGAATAATGTGGGAGAAGTCTTCAGACCAAGATTGATGCCAAGTGGCCAATTAGACACTATTAGGCAGTACCTAAACTGTCTACCAAATGTACTTATCAATATAGACCAACTAATGGCTTTAGAAATACAGTCATTATCATCTCCTCCAAATACCAACTTTTAACACATTTGAAGAGTCGCAGACACATTTTGTGGCAACCGATCTAAGAATTGCTTGAGGCAATTTCACACAGGTGTTGTTTTTTCTTGCCTTGAGTCAATATATGCATATAAAAATAATTGTGCCTGGTGTAAGATCGGACTTCCTGAGACGAAGTGAGCTGAAAGGGGAGGAAATTACTTGTAATTGAATCCCACAGATGATGTGTTCAAATGTCAAATGTACAGTAACCAGAGATGATAGCAGACCCTGTTGTAGCAGTTTTTGTGAAATACTGGACAGCTTCCACTACATATAGGAAAGCTTAGATATTTGAAGATAGGTTGAAAACCTTTTCTGTTATTAAATGTCACAAGTTAAGAAATATTTTATTTATTGAATTTTTTTTTTGCATAATTTCTAAAACTTACAATCCCCTAGCAACATCATGGACTTCAATCATGGAAAAATGTCATTGACAAGACAGTATATGCTAACAGTGTCATCTGTTAAATTCTATATCATGTCAACCTGTGTTGCCATAGAAACCATGCAAGAGCTATCAGATATATATCACGACTATTTCCTCACCTTTTTACTAAAGATGAAATGGTTGGTGAATAATCTGAACTTAGTATGCTCATGATCATATACTTGTCGTGTAACAAATGATTTAGTATTTTTTACAGCTTTTTAGCCAATTATTTACTTAGTATTGAAGTAATGTTTTGTCAAAATATAGAATGAATGACGGCACCATGAAAGAGTGAAAAATTATTAACAACCATCCTTTCTCACAGCTGATGAAAGATTGGACGGTTCATCAACTTTGATTAAACGTCAATCAATTTGACATGTCTCAGAAATAGAAAGACAACAGAGCCTTAGTACCATTGCCATAGCAATAAATCACACCAAATTGGTTAACATTTAATATGTATTTATTACCAAACTGTTATCATTTAGGTAAAAAGTAATGAAAATGATGTCAATGAAAGATGATAAACCAATTAAAAAAACTTGACATAATAAGCATGTATCTTGAAATTATATTATTATGCGAATTTGTGAAACTGGATGCATATTTGGATATATTTTATCACGTTTGTTGCTGTTTAAATTTACATTTGATAGGAATAAGTAAACGTGTATGTGACTGTGTGTTGACCTCACATTAGCTGATAATCAAATGTCAGTAACCGATACTTTAATGGTGCATGTTAACTTAAAGATAAACTTTCTCTAATCATTACAAAGTGTCAAATTAGCTTCATTTTCGCTGACAAAAATATAGCTTTTCTCATAATTTAGGAAGAGTCTTCTTAGATAACAGATTTTATCTGTAATTGCAGTTTATCTGTGGAATTATGCTCCATGTAGTGAAATCGATTAAAGTGTTTGACCAAAAAGGGTTTTAAAAAAATGTCATGATGATTCCATCTTCATTGCCTTTCTCATTTCAGTGTCCTATACTAGGATTGTTTGAATTAACACAAATCCTAATTAGTGGGATTCAGAATATTGTATTGAAATTTGGAAATCAGAAAATATCTTATTTGTTATATTATTAAAGAAGTAGTTAGGTTAAATAAACTACTGTGGCTTTATATTTACACTACCGTTAGCAATTAAATGGAACGGTACTTCAAGAACTGACAAGCCAGCTTTAGAATTGCACTTGACTGTCAGTTAAATATGCAATGACACATTTGTGTGTACACATGGGAACAAGTCAGTTGGCACATCTGTAGGTAAAGATTATGCTGTCGGTAAGATGTAACATATCAAATGATTCATTCTCTCCAGACAGTTGCCAACTTGTTATTTGGATAAGGCCATTAGTACATATTGAAGACAAATAATTCTAGATGCTGCTGAACACCTAGAAGAGCCGCTGTGATATTTGTAGCTAAGACCTAATAAAAAAAAGTGTGGTTCTGGTTATGCTCAATTTTAGAATAGGTGGGGTAGGTAGATTTAAAAAAAAAATATTTTATTATATTTTTTTTTATATGTTAGTGTCTAGTTCAAGTTTTCCATTGTTTTCCAAATGGTCTCTGTGTTGTTTATTTCTTTCTATCAAATGTGCAGCCATTACAGATTGGGAGAACAGTTTTAGAGTGTCTTTTTAAGTTGATAATGATATCTGTGTCTGCACCCACTATTTCTCATGAGACTTAACAATTTTTTGTGATTTTATTTATTTTTTTCTCGAATACATAAACAATTTAGGGTAGGCAGTCAAATGCTAGGTGGGGGTTGGGTAACCAGAACCAAACAATTATTTTTTTTAGGCCTAAGGCAAAAATAAAATTGTGTTGTTCCAAAACAGCCAATTTCAAAATAGGGTGGGTAGGTAGGATTTTTTTTTATCTTCAAAGATCTGTTCATATGTTCTGTTCATATTTACAGAGGTCAACAGAGACTTCTCATCAATGTGATCACACTTTCTGTACTATATGCAGAAGACATCATGTGGTACGTTGTATTCCACCATGTTGTTTTGATCACAGGGATGAGGCGATGACATCTTCAAATCTCACTTTTTCACACTGATGGGAATAAGCACTCAGGAGTAATGAATATTCAGTGTGCACACCATGTATATATCATTTATGCTGACTCCCATCATGCAATGGCACAAGATCAACTTGATGTTTCCCTCAAATCACAAGTATTTATAGGTGGTGTAAAATTATGAAATGACTCTCCAGGACCAATAATTTATGAAATTGTCTCTATTTCCTAGGTCGTGTTCCCTTTTAATAAAAACCATTCTTCTATGACCATTACATAAAGGGTGTGACCATAAGCTTATTGCTTAAACACAAAGTATTTCTTACACTGATGATCATGATAATTTTCTCACTGTACCGTAACAATTTAGTGTTATAAGTATATACTTAGCATTTAACATCAAAAAATGGTTATTTTTTCAATGAATTGTACAGAAGAATGAGAGATTTTACAATTCGTAACAAAAGTCTAAACATTGCTTTGCCTACTCTTGAATCATAAACATTTAGATAAGTTGTATTAGTCAATTCAATTAATTCAGTGAATTATATGATGGTCATGTGAAAATCTGGTCGTAAAAAAAAAAAATATTTTTTAAATGTTATATCACAGCAAACTTCAACTTTTGTATCTGGAGTATGAAACTTGGAGATAGCATCAGCATGGGAGACAACAACTGGAGGGACCAGCCTTGTGGTTGAGGAATTTCAACTGAGTAGAAAGCATTTACCCATATAAAACTAAATTAAACATGTTCAGAGTGGATTGAATGAATCATGGAATAGTGTAAGACTCTCAGTGAATACAGAAATGGAGTCTCAGTGGTGAATCAATAAAAACATTTAGTTGCATGTGTGACTAAATTTACCGCTTTTAAAGTATAAGCCATGGATAGAAGTCTCACAGAGGAGTATCTTGTAGTCTTACAGAGGGGCTACGATCAGTTTTTGTTGAAGAGTGAGTGATGGCCAGAACTTTGAAATAGGTCAATTTGTTATAGAGGAACCTAGCATCCTACAGGAACATCCTATGTATGGGTCAAATTGTATTCCTCTTGTATAAAATAGGGCAACCCTATTGGCCCCAATAACGCAAACATTTGGTAATATTACCAAAAGGGCAACCCCATTGGCACACTAGGGCATATTTCCTTTGGTATCGAATTGAACAACCATATACCCATTGGCCCTATAGGACAACCCATTGGCTTTATAGGACAACCCATTGGCACTATAGGACAACCCTATTGACCTTATATGGTAAACCTATTCCAATAACCTATCACACTTATATGACAACTTTTACTGGTATCCAATAGGACAGCTTATTGATCCTATAGGAATTCATGCCTTTGGTATCTTAGGACAATCGTGCACCCATATAAACCCCTCTTGGTGTCCATTACAATCCTATACCCATATCTGACCTTAGCCGACTATTCTGTTGTGACAATCACTATTGTGTAAACTGTATCAAGTAGTTTATATAAGAATTAATAGAAGTAAAAACAGTATAGATTGTTATTGATTTGCGGACTTTATCAAGTACATAAGCAGTCAATAATTTAAAGTGAAAGAGAATGCTTCAAGGGTTATCACCCTGAATAGAGTGCTTTTCTTGCTCATGTTTATACAAGTAAATTATTTATCAATTTTGTCCATTAAATTGAATTATGGGGCATCTCGAAAGCACATGAAGTCAATGTTGCATGACTCGGTGAACCCGCGCAATTGCTAACAACAGTGTAACTGTATTGCCAATCAGTACCTGAAATCCCAACAGATCAACCCGAACTCGACTAAAAAAAAAACATTCACTCCATAGCTTATCTCAGTTAAGTATTGAGATTTTGTTGCAAATGGTCGCCTATAGCTATTCCTATGGGAGGATATTGTGAGTATCGTAAGCTGATGAAATGAGGTGCAGAGCGAACATATATGTTTTTTTAATAAACTCTTTAAGAGTCACACATAGCAATTATATGCTAGTTTCTAGTTCTTAAGACTCCTAAAGGCCTCCTACTCATACAGATTTTAGACCATTTTTAGCAAACTGATTAATGGTATGAATAATTGATAATGGTTTTCAAGAGAACCTGCGTCTATCTGTATGCATGTAGGCACTTTCAGAGTACTTTGTGATTCAACATTACCCGAGTGAATCGATGTTTGAAATTAACATATCCATCTTTAGAAAGTAGAATATTAGAATACTGAAAAAATTCCATTTCATTTTCATTTCCCAATAGATTAGAGATATTGATGAAAAAAGAGCGATGGTATACCTGTGGGACTGATACCAGTCCACAGAAAGTAAAAGGGATGCCGACATATTTATCAAAACCGGCACTATAAGTAAGCATGTGCACTACAATTAATTTGCCTATTAAAAATCTATAACTTGTTTGAGTCTTATATTACACATTAAATGAAATACAAACTCTGTGAGAGAACAATCAAATATTGAATGAACCAAATCCAAAATTTGAAGACATCAATCTGAAGAATAAACAGTTACGTATGAAATTTGCAGAAATGTGACATTTTAACACCTTCAAAAGTGACGCAGGTGCATGAAAATAATCAGTAAGAGTAACTCTTCTGGAAGACATTGTTTGAATGGACAATTATACTTGAAGATAGGAAACTCCTGTACAGTCTTCGTTGGTTTGAGGATTAACACACGTAATCGTAATCTAAGCATCAGAGACTACACAAAGAAATTCACTCACAATAAGAACTCTTAAGGTGATAAGCAAAGCAAACACAGATATTAAATTGTGAAGGAAATCTGAGCGTAGAATCGTGAACATTTTTAAAACTACATGGTTATAGACTTGTATACAGTTGCTAATAGTCTGTAATTCTTACGTAGGTGTTTTTTTTGTATAGTGTATGTTGCATTAAACTAATATAGGGGGATGTCATAAACTACTCAAAGCCCATCAATGCTTAGCCAAAAGGCTTATTACAAAGTCCTGCTGACAAAAAATCAACAAGCTGTATAGATTTATGAATAAAAGGTTAAACAGACTGTTGGCTATAAGGTTTATAACTTAACACATGATATGACAAAGAAATCTGCAGTGTGCACAGACGTGATTCAATGCCATATATATATGTCCCTTTATCCTGAATCCTGGCAGTCTAGCAACCGTGTACTACGTATACTTGGAGATTGACATTCTCTACAGACAGTATACAACTCAAATGAGTACAGGAAAAGCAGATACACAGACACTGGATATGGGGCAAATAGCACAAGGTCGAAGTTATATACTAGTATGTGTTTAAAGAAATTGGTCTTTAATATTAAAGAGAGTGACAAGAGAGTTGGAGTGATGGTGAAGTATTGGGATTGCCTCAGGATGTAGTCCAGCTAGGCCAAGGGAAGTCTTTGGGCAAGATTGAACCACAATAGTGACATGTCAACAGCTGTATATGTTACCTTCTAGGATAGAGCTATGTTGTGTAGATGCTTTGATAGAGACAGCAGTGATTGTAAAATCCCAGGGAGTTGAGGAAGTGTGTATAAAGGGATCATCATGCCACTGTAGGTCCACGCATGGGAGTATAATCGCTACATAGAAATTTACAATATTATCATTCATAGTTCAAATATGATTTCTAAGAGACTTGGGATTTCTCTCACGACTCACGGTTATCATATGAATAAACATTTACCAATCAATGGTAACTTAGGTAAACACTAATTAAAGCCTAATTAATACTAATATTTACAAGATATTAGTAGACATGGTACAGTTTAGATAATTATATGAAATGTTCTATGTGAAAATTTCAGCGAATTCTTTGGTTGGATTCATCCATCAAATTGTAATGATCATGTGACAACAGTTGTTTATCATATTATTTTTCTAATAGCGTCTATGCTGCTTGTGTTTCCAGGTATGAATTGATAATTATTTGCTGTGGAAAATTATGAAGAGGAGAAAATGGAGAGTGAGCCGCACCAAGTCATTTGCAAGACATGCAAACACTCCTCATTCTTTACTTCAAGACAGAACTCTTCTCTCCATAATTGCTGGTATCATGTTTGGCGTCGGTATCTCTACCTTATTCTTGATAGAACCTCTTCCCATGGTGCAGTTCAACTTACCCTATTCCTTACTACCCCAAGATATAAGTGATTCCGGTTGGAGTGGATTTTTTAAGGGGAACAGAAAGGACAAGGACAGAGATGATATGTCAAATGAACTTCTGACAAGAAAACCGTTGTATGTCGGAGTTCTAACTGCTGGGAAATTCCTGAAGACTAGAGCGACTGCTTGTAACAGGACTTGGGGAGAAAGTGTTTCAAAACTGGAATTTTTCAGTCAATTTAAGGACACTGCTGATGACAACGATTTGCCAATTGTAGGTCTTCCAGGAATTGATGATAATATTTATCCTCCGCAACAGAAAGCATTCACTATGTTGCAATACATGTGCCAACATCATGTCCATGACTATAACTGGTTCTTCAGGGCCGACGATGATGTCTACATTAAACTCGATAAATTGTTGGCTTTTTTGACCACAATTGATCACAGAATGATGGTGAGTATATTTGCACTGAAGTGTACACTCTTCATCAAAAGTAAATTATTATCATTTTTTGTACAGAATAAGTCAAGGTCTAAGGAAGACAATTATATTTCATTGAAATATGTTAATTCATATTTCATAGTAGCTCATTGCAAACATAATATAATATTTGTTATCAACAAAACCTAATTTTGTCACTCAACAGTGCAATAAAACATCATTTGTTATGTTTTCAAAGTATTTTTCGATTACCATACTAGTGTATTTAAAGTGGCAATATGGACGACAAACTGTTATTTATTTTGGATTTTTTATTTATTAAATAACTCTACTAGGTTTTACTACTTGAAGAAAACAATGGGATACAAGGTGTACGAAGTCTGTGTTTGTAACTCAATAAATTGTAAGAAGCTAGAAAGCGTCTGAAAAGTTTGTACAATAACAAATATTTTTTACTAATATTTTAATTTTTGGTAATTTATTGAGTTGCATACAACGACTTGGTATATATTTGTATCGCAATGTTTTTTTTTCAAGTAGGAAAACAGAGTTATTCAATGAATAAAAAATCCAAAATACCCAACTTGTCATCCATATGGCCATTTTAAAACAATTTTTGAGAGTTATGAATATAGTTTGCTTTCAGAAGGTAAACGATCATATATTGATTAGAATTGCACCAGTCTCTTGGGATATTTTTTGTTAAGTCTCATATTCTTCATTTAATTTCTCTTCAGATATTTTGAGTTTGTTCTTCATTTTCAGGTTTGTAAAGGAAACTGTCCTAAACTATTTTTTATTTTCCCAGTTACTAGTAGTCTCCCAAGGGCTTAGTGACTGTTCACAATCACTCCCTCAGGTCACTAATTCACACTAAAGAAGACACTTGACTGTATTCAACAATTTTTATTCAAAGAAAGAGTGAACAAAAGCCAGGAGAACTGAGCAATTCTACCAGTTGATATAAAATTTATACCAAAATTATAAAAAAAAAAAAAAAAATTGATCAAAACAATATATAATGTATTATTTCTCCTTGTAGGTGTACATGGGTCAGCCTGGTCATGGTCTACCTGAGGTTCGGAATAAACTTGGACTTGATGGTCATAATTTCTGTATGGGTGGTCCTGGTGTTGTCTTCAGTAGAACAGCTCTGATTAGTAAGTTGTAATCATATCATGTGTGTAGTCCTGTCAAAAATGAAAATGATAGAATGAAATAATTTCTTTTTAAATATCTGTCAGTATACTTGCATTTTTACCTGATATTTTAGGATTAAAATAGAACAGGAAGGTTGATTTACTCTCACATATAGACATAGTAATGCATATCTAGCAGGTGAAGTTGAAGACCAAGAATTTATTGAATGATTGTTATTTTTATGATGCACCTAGGTGGTCAATTTGTATAATGAGTATAAACACTTATGTAAAGCACTTTCTCTATATTCTACACTAATTTATAGCATTCATATCAAGTGTAAAAGTATACTGTTTCAATTGGTTTATTTGCAAGCCTAGCATGTGGCCTTTCTAATGTGGTCAATTAGCAAATGAAACAGTATACTTTTACACTTGATATGGATGTCATAAACGATTGAGGTACATACAGAAAATGCTTTACTTTTGTGTTATGGGTTGTATTTGGGGTACCAGGAATAATAAGTATCTTCATCCACCAAACAGTGAAAATAACACTCTTCCAACAATGATCATGTGTTCCTATCTTGACCTACCATGTTAATTCTTATGTTGTCACAGTCATATAAATTGAAGGCATAAATGTTTTGTAAAAAGTTGGAGATTTAAAAAAAGTCAATTTTTGAATGTTTTTTTCCAGATCTATGTCCCCATATTGACCAATGTATGAAAGAAGTTGTTTCAAAGGAGGAAGATGTGGAGATTGGTCGATGTGTCACTAAACACCTAGGTATTCAGTGCACAAGATCATGGGAGGTAGGTAATTCTAGTCAATGATTGGCCAAAATTGTGTCACTAAACACCTGGGTATTCAGTGCACTAGATCATGGGAGGTATAATGATTGATGGGCGATGTGTCAATCATATACACATGGGTATTCAGTGCAATGGATTATGGGAGGGAGGTACCACTAGTCAATGGAAATTTCATGATATTTATGATGAATAAAGTAATAATGCTAACAACTGGTTATATTGTGTCATTAAACACCTTGGTATGTAGTCATTATACTTTATGGGAGGGAGATGGCAGGCTCAGTCTATGATTGGCCAATGTGTCATGATACGTACTAGGGTATTCAGAGCTCTTCATAGGATCTTAGGTAAATCTACATAGTAAGTGATTGGTTGATCAGTCACCGTACACCTGGGAATTCTCAGTACCTGAAATAGAATATTACTGCCTATACTATAGTCACATCATAAAAATAACCAACATTGAATTTCTTGGATGACACCACAACTTCATTCTACATGCTTCACATTCATTAGTATTGGTGCACGTGAGAATAAGCTGACCTTCTTGTTTTATTTTGACCCTCTAGTACGAGGTACCAAGAATTGTACCGGGTACCGAGAATTGTATACACAAGACTAATCAACGGAGGTTTTCTTTACCCTTACTGGGTTTAATCCAAACAAGTTAAAATTTAGTGGGTAATTTTAATCTAAATTTATTTACGCAATGAACATGAAAACAGTAGATTCTCATTTATAAACTATCCTGGTCTGAAAATGTTAATCTAATCAATATTGAAAGAGTTGAACTAAGTATAGTCAGGAAGAACTGATAACAAAATATCTCGAGGAGAAATGGTTGTAATTAGAAAGAGTGGGTGAATATCACAGTAGATCCACCATAATGATAGCAAATCTCAGCCTGAAGCTTGTAGAGGTGATGTTGTACAATATTCTACCTTAAATTCTTGATGAAATGTCATAGGCTATAAAAGTAACATTTAGATAAAGTAACTTGATCACTCATTTCTCCATAGTATCTATTTCCATGTACTAGATATAACAACAATTCTTGAATTTCTACGTGCTAAATGTATACATAGTCCACATGACTTTGAGAGCTTTCTTTCTTTATTTAATAGCTAAATAAAAAGCCTTTCCAAGTGTTTTACTTCATGAAGTAATAATGCTCTCATTACAAGATATAATCCAATTTTTTTCAGCTATTAGAAATGATGTCTCAGATATGTGATTCGACATTCTATGGTGTTATTTTTTGAATACTATATCTAAGAGTAAAATATACTTTATATGAAATAAAGGGTTCGGAGCTAGAAATTGTGCTATTGCAGACACAATGTAAATATTGGCCTGAGTTCATTGTATAGAATATTGTTATAGGTTCCTCTCAAATCTAATAGATACAAATTGTCAATCTTATTAAAATCTGATCAAAGAGGAGGATGGAATAATTTTATTTATTGCATTATAGTGTCTACTGTACTTGTCCTTTCTATTCAGACTTGTTGGTATGTCGGTGACTGCCTTAAATCAGCTATAATCAGATTAGAAAGTGTGTGAATGTTCACATAAGCTATTGCTGCTTTAAAGTGGCCGTGTGGATGACAAATTAGTATTTATTTTGGATTTTTAATTGATAAAAAAACACTTGGAAATACAATGTGAAAGAACATATATCAATGTTTGTAACTCAATAAATTGCAAAAAGCTAAAAAGTGTGTAAAAATTTTACACATTTTTCAATATTTTGTAATTTATTGAGTTACAAACATGGACTTGATATATGTTCTTTCACATTGTATTTCTAAGTAGAGAAATGTAGTTGAGTTGTTTTGTCAATTAAAATTCACAGATAAAGAACCAATTTTCATCCATATATATCCACTTTGAATATCATGTCAACTTAAAAATGTTTCCAAGTGTAACACAACATATTGCAATGTGAAACCATAACACACCAATAATAATTACAAATATATAACGTAATTACGGTCTAATATTATCAGGGGTGAACAAATCCACTGGTCCTGGGTCCGGTGACTAGCTATTTTTTTGGGTGGACCACACAAATTTTACCTTGTCTGGTCCGTTGGACCAGTACCTTACTGTTAGTAACTATGTTAAAAAGTCTTCTGAATATACCGATTCATAGGTAAGATTTAATGTTTCACATTAGCGGGACCTGGGACCACTAATTCTTTCAGCAGGACCACTGGATTTTATAAGGCACTGGTCCTGGGACCACCAGTTCACAGAATGATTTGTTCACCCCTGATTATGATACAAGGACTAATAACAAGTTGAGATGCGACTTAAAATAAATAAATACACTAGTCTTAGATTAAACAGTACAATGATAAAGATTTAAGATAACCTATCACTAATTATACTACAGCTGGACCGACTTGGCCAATGAGAGGCCTTAATTTCAGTTGGTTATATGGTTTAATATATAACCCACTCTTTCTTAGGGGTGTGACCTATATTACACTCGGCACTCAATTTGCATGCAACAAATTACATACAATTTTGAAAAAAGATCTGTTTGAGCCAATCACGCTGTAGTATAAGTAAGATAGACAACTTGTTCGGTAGGGTTATGTGCCAAAAACTCGGCACATAACCCTCCCGAACTCGTTGACTATTACATATTTGTCATTTATTTCTAGTTTCTGGATTTGTTCTACCATGCCTATGACCAGGACTTCAAGGAAGAAAAACCATATACTGGGAGTTTACAAAATAACCAACATGTAGAGAGAGCGTTGACTTTACACTACGCCAAAGAACCACATATCATGTATCGACTACATAGATACTATGTTACACAACAATTGAATAAAGTCACACAGGTTAGTATTATATCAGCTCAATTTTCTTTTCATAATTAAAGATTTAATTTTTCCATTTTAGTAATTTTTTTATTTGAGATAACAGTTGGATTTCTATCATCCCTACATGTGTATGATTGGTTCCTTTTTTAGCAGAACTGAACTGAGGTTCAGTAGTGCTAACTACATTGTGAAATGTCTGTGTTGTGTGCATGTGTGTATGTATGTGAACAACTTAAAAGTAAAAACTGCCAGACCTTTGCCCTGAGATTTGGTGGAACATTACTTTGGAAGTTACATAATCACTTGGCTAAAGTCCGTGGGATGTGCCATTATCCTGTAGGGATGTTTTCATGTTTGAAGTGTTTTTCTCTCACTATTTTTGGATTTCATTTGTGCAATTTGCCATTGGCAGTAATTTATAAAAATGTTAGCTGTACGGCCAAGATATCATAATCAATTGATAATAGCGTCTTGTAACTTAATTTTTCTCATGATGTACATAACACTATTCAATAATATTTCTCTGTATAGACACTAAAATCATCAAATACACCAGTCGATGCATAATTTATATTGGATAAAACTCAAATATAAATCAAAGCAGATATTTGCTATGCGAAAAGTCTCTAATACAGAATCTTAAAACATAGGGTGGTGTGTCATCAGTGATGACTTGTTAAATGTCATAGTCAGTATATCTACTGGCTTTTTAAAAACAAAACAAAGCCAATACTTTTATAGTAAATCAGCAAGTTTTCAAAGTCAAAGATTTCATTCCATAAATGTTTCCTTTCCTTCAAGGACATCTCGGAATTGCGACAAAAAATTCACATGCTGGAAAGCAGCAGTTTAAATACTAAAATCTCAGGGATTTCAAAGAGAGTGGGTAAAATACACAACCTGACTGGTATTGGAGAAGATATATGGACTGCATTCACTCTAGATATGAAATATACAGTACCAGAAACTGAATTGCTCAGAAGGTCTGAAAGGATACAGTTGCAACAGGTAAATAATAAATATAGTATTGTGTTGTGTTGTGTTGTGTTGTGTGTATTGTATTGGATCATATCACATCGTATCATAGCTTATATCAGATTGTGTTGTATCGTATTGTATCGTATCATATATTGTAACGTAAAGTAGCGTATCATCGTATGAGATCGTATCGCATCGTATCATAACGTATTGTGTTGTATCATATCAGATCATATCGTATCATATTATATCGTACCGTATCGTATCATATCATATCATATCGTATCATAATATAGATGTAGTAAATGGAAGTGTGTCTCCACTGTTGTGTTTTAAGTTTACATTTTACTTGAATCTTTAAGCAAAATGAAATGTAACATTCAAAGAACTGTTATGATATGACAGCAGTCGACTCCCTTGGAAAAAGGCTATACCTACAACGAAAATACTTATATTACAAAATGTAGTTTTATCAACGTAATACAAATTAGCTCCTGCATGACAAAGAAAACCAAGCAAATATCACACCATATATCAATCATATGACAAGGCATCATTTAGTTTCCATGGATTCGATGTGGTTGCCATGGATTCTATTCAGTAAAAACTAATTTGAGAATGAATATGACAGCGTTCAGTTGAAAGGCGTTTTTTTCTCAAATGAAACTAGGTGTTGAGATTTTGTCAAAGCGAAATATTAAAAAGGATTCAATGAACTACACATCGATGAAGCTACAGGTAGATAGACACTGAATTGTACTGATACTAAGTGTTATCATGGAAAATAATGCAAAGACTGGATTGGAAAGTCAGCTGTCACCTCGGGGTCTAGTCACTAACATCAATTTAATAGACAGAGTAAAACTCAGATTGCTGCCAATGGCATTGAAATATTCCTATTAAATCACAATCCATTGAATCAATACAGCATATTTATAAACACACATACCTTGAAGGTCAAATTGGTTCAGTAATATGATTTACTACAAGAAAATATTACTCCAGGAAAAAAAATGGGTAAGAGCTAAGCTTTTGAATGTTTTATCAGTTATTGCAAAATTTGAAAAAAGTAGTGTTAATTAAACTTACAATTTTGATGTTGCAGGTCGTACAGAAAGCAGTTCTCTACATCACTCAGGAGTACGGATCGAAGCTGGAGTTTAGTCACTTTGTTAACGGATTCTACAGATACTTTCATGGTCAACAAGTTGAATATTTAGTTGACTTGGCATTCCAAGATACAACTGAGCACACAAAAACTACTAGAACAGTACAGCTAATACAACCTGTGAGGAAATCAAACATTTCATGGAAGTTACAACATACTGAGTTCAGTTCACACCTCCATTTTGTCGTGGTCGTGAAAGAATGTGTCCAGTTTCAAACTTTTATGAGGAATTTTGATTTGAGAGTTTCACAGTCATCTCAGTCTTCTGTGACATTACATATCATGGTTGCATGTCAAAGGTCAGAGGTGGATATTATCCAATCAGCACTGCAGGTTTACAAAGTCAAATATCCCATGATGCAGTTCATACTCACGGCACTAGATGAAACATCTTCACAGTGGCAGGGTTATGCTAAGGCATTTATGAACATTAAAGGAACGAGAAAAAGTCTCATCTTATTCGGCAGTGTGTACATGAATTTCACATCTAGTTTTTTACAACGTTGCCATAGTAACACGATTGAAAATCACCAAGTATACACGCCAGTGCCAATGATAATGAACGCCAGGTTAAAGATGTCAGAAATCATGGAAAACAAGCATCCCATTGAAGACAAACTTTTTATATTTTCTGCATATAGTAATGACATTGATACGGTGAATATTTTCAAGGATACAAGTCCACCAAGTTTTAACAAATTTGTAGAAATCTTTCAAACACGAAACATTAACATATTTGCAGGCTATGATCCAGGACTTATATGAACACTATATTGCTGAGAGTATCATGTTTGTATTTTGTTCTTGTAGTAGTTTATATTGTCATAAACCTTTCTATATATACATACATACTTGAATAAAATCCTGTCATCGTTTAGAGGTAGTAAAATACACGTGTACATAAAAACAAAAGAAATGAAAAATGGAGTATTTGAACACTGAGGGCAAGAGACAATGGAAAGGCTGTGATTTTCGTATTGTGAAGATTTTTGATAAAAAACGGGATGGAATAAACTGATACAAAAGTATAACTGTAAATGTTGTATTCACTCCTTGCTCATAACGTGTGATGTTGAAGCTACAAATGTTTGATTTGGTATAATTTATGTAATTAAAAAATGTTCATCCACTTGACTAACCATTGGTAGGTTTTTTTTTCAATATATATCATCAATTCACTGTTGCTACGAGCATGGACTAGTGCTTGGCATATGTGTGTTAATTTGCCGAATGCTTATCCATTTTGCTATCTAGCCAAGTTGTTACCTTTGCCATACACCATCATTTGGCTGCTGCTATGGACAATGGGCATGGTCTTGTTGCTAGGCATGTCTTCACTTTTTGAAGTTTATCCAATTATCTTGGTCATCATTTGGCTATGGCTATGCACAATCGACATAGTCTTGTTGCTAGGCATATTTATACACATTTTCCCAGTTATCATTGCATTATATAACATCAATGGGCTGTTGCTATGGGTATAATCTTGTTGCCAGGCATATCTGAATTCAGATTTGAATGTTTATTAACTTGCCCGCCCATCCGATTTTATCTTTTATCAATTACAACCATCCATCATTTGGCTGTTGCTATGGGCATGGTCTTGTTGCTAGGCATATTTCCATACATTTTTTTGAATATTTATCCCCATACATATTCATCCATTAACTTTGCAATATGCATCATCAGTTGACTGTTGCTAAGGGTGTGGTCATGGTTGCTAGGGAAATTTACCATGTACTTATATGGTGCTACAGAACTTTACACAGTAGTTCCTGGTGTGCTAAAAAATGTCACACAAATGCATATTTCCATAACCAATCAGCAAACCAACTATCAATAAAACTGACAACATACTCTGAGACAAAACACAACAATGTAAGCACCACCCAATTTACACAAGTTCAATAGATGTTTTATTTGAATATATATTTACATCATTTTGCCAAGAAAAGTTAAGATCATCATCATCATCATCATCATTATTATCATCATCAATTGAAATACTTCTTTACTTTCATTTTCTTAAATCATGATTGCTTTTTTGTAATTTAAGACTGTGGTATATTGTAGGAAGACAGAAGATAGATGAATTGACACTGGTATATGACCGACTACGTACATAGATAGAAGAAAATTGGAATGAATTGTGATATATAAGAGTCTTGGTATACATGACGATAACTGAACAGTGAGTTGAATGTTTTGAATGGAGATGCTATGGCAGTGGGTATCGTGTGATGAGTTGTGGGACTTCTAGCAATTTGTCTCTAGTGTAGTCTGTAAGGTATGCTGTGATATAGCGCCCTCACAGTTGGCATCGGTCAACCCCTTACATAGATACAGCAGGCCAGTGTGAGTGGCACAACATGACGTACCTTACAGTCTATCTCTACTGTAGTAAGTTGTATTGTGCTCAGTTGTATGAAAATCTGCTGTGCTGTGCGTTACACAAAAATCTACTGTATATGTGCAGTGTGTTATGTGAAAAATCTATGTGTTGTGTCAAGTTGTGTGCTCAGCAAGACTTTATTTGTACCGTAGTTGTGTTGTGTGTTATGTGAAAATCTAGACTGGAGTGTGTAGTTTTAGTTTCAAGTTGTGTGAAAATCTTGAGGACAGCTATAATGTATCTATTTTGTACGTCGGGATGTATGTAGATTGAAGTCACACTGTATTGTGTGTCAAAACAGTGCATTTTGTGAAATCTAGTTTGCATTGGAGCAGTTCTATTTAGATATCAAGGCCTAAAGCAATCACAATAATATGAAACATACAAAATGAAAAATGAAAAAAATCATAGCAATTTTGTGGCAAAATACTCTCATATTCTAAAATAAAACAGTACTACATACTAATGTATTGAATCAAATTAAAAGCCATGAAACCAACTTTAAACTTGCAATGAATGAAATGACAATTACAACCGACATGCTAGCATCAGCCACATGGTTACTACATTCACTATCTGTATTTACTAGCCCAAGCTATGCTGTAACAATTGACACATTTTCAGTCTGTCATGCGCCCATTATCAGAAAGACAAAAGATTGTACACTTTTTGGCGATGAGGGCGCTTTTTAGATTTCTGAGGACCAGAGTACTGAAATATACTTTGAAAAATTTTCTAAAAATTTCATAGCAAAAGTTTAAGTATTTTTGCTCTTTTTGTTATACCATGTAATTATTTTGAACTTACAAAGTACTTTTTCTGGAATTTTGTATATTTCTTTATGTAAATTGTCTTGGACAGGTGTCCATGATGAGAACAGAGAGGGTAACCGGAACATGACACGCTATGAAAATGGTCAGTGCCTCTTCTAACATGCCATAAATTATCCAACGGCATTCCCATATACTTGCTAATAAGCAGATACATGACAGCAATATTTGCATCTGCAGCTTAAACATGCAGAGAGTCTGCTAGCACTGAGCAAGCAATTTGTGCATGTTAGCATTGATTTCAGTGTTAGCATATTGCTGGTGTATAGTGTCAAAGCATTGGGGGGGGGGGGGGGGGGGGCAAATGTTTACACAGAATTACGGCAAAGCTGTAATATACATTTCAGTAATCGTTATGGTCCCTAAAAATTGGAAAAAAGGTCAAACTAAAACAAAACTACATAATGATAATAATGAACGAAATAAATATCACAGAAATACAAAATTCATCTACTCTACATTTTACAAGATTTCAAAATTTTGACAGAAAATCAAAACAATTCAAGTAATGACATAAGCAAATCTTTAAAAAATTTCAACACACAAAAGCTGTGAATTTTCGTAGCACCATTCATGAAAAATTTTTCTTTTAAGTAAATCCGATTCCAATCACTGCAACATTGCACTTTTCTCTAGCACCTCACAACAAAGTCTCAGAATAGCACAGGTTATAATAAATTGATTTGATATTTTTTTAAAAACACTGTACATTTTAATGACATCTAACAGATTTCTATGTAATGCTAGTATACTACTAAAGGGTGTGTTAGAGAAAAACAAAAGAATACAACCCTAATGCATTTGAGGGCGCACCTACATCAAATAGTATTTTTTTGAGTGTTGCTGCTCATGTGTTTACACAATAACGGGAATCTATCATCAAGGTACACATCCAGAGGTGCAGACACACTCAACAGAAATATACCATATACAACCTAGTGTTTCAGGTGATAGTTGATTTTCTGGTTCCAAGATGCATTTTATGAGAGGATGTCGCTTATGTTGTAATGTTACATTTAGTCTTGTTTTGTTTTTATTACGTTTGAAATAACATTTTCATCAGGAAATGACGGAAAGTCATGTTGACCTCTTTGATTATGAGTGATTTCATCGGACGACTAAATGCCACCAATGTCAGAGAGGGATTTTAGGGGTGAACCCAGGGGTACGGTGTCAGGTGACAACCATCCCCGGAGTAGTGCGTGCAAACCCCTCATCAGCGTGTACACAATACATGTCGTTGTATGGAGAGACGCGCAATGCATCTTGGAACCGACAACAGGTCTATTCTCAAAACTAACAAAGTGCCCTCGGTTCTCCAACATTTGCAAATTCATAATCATTTGTTATATTATATAAATCTCAGTTAATAAATACAAATTCATTGTTTCACGACTTTGCGAAATCGTGAGATTAACCGTAGGTTCCTTCAAAGAGTCTGTATGGTGCAACTATGGATTATTCATGTCATAGCAAAATATACGGCAAATGTGACAAAAATGGTGTTGCTGTGTTAAAATATGCCAAGTTATATAACTCTAGATACTTTTATATTTTATTTGAGTAAGTTTTACTGTTGTTCCTTTTTTCATTCATCATAATTGGTCTGTCTTTTTTAGACCACTAACGAACAGGAAAATAGGTTGGGAGGTAGTGAACTGAGATTATCAACTAATTCCATTGAACAATTGCGTGATGCTGGCAAGGAAATCTTTATCAATCTGGGATTTAACAAAAAAACTGTAAAAGTTTGGCAGCACAAGTTATCATTGAGTAAGGTGTTCATTGAGTAAGGTAATCTGTGCAAAGTCTTAGTCTAGAACTTAAAATATGTGAACCATTACAGAAGTTGTTAGAAGTACACTGACATGACCGATAGTTTGCATTGTGTGCTGGCAGTTTTTGATGGGGGTTTGCATTTTACATTTTGAGTGAGGGTAAATTTAATATGTGGTGGAGAGGGGGGGGGGATATATAGTATTGCTTTAATACCCTGTTCTCCAAGATAACTGTTGAGAAAAATGTTCCACATCATAGATAAGTGATATGGGTTTTATACACTAAGCTTTGGTGATTGACAGCAAATGATAACATAACAGTAAAACACATACTAGTTGAGTTTGGTCAGTGCAGTACTCGTACTGACTGTCAAGGCACAATCATTTTTTTTCTTAAAGCCATGCTTTTGTCAATTGGTCAGGATACACTGTGTATCATTTAAACGGCATCTACTACCCAACACTACAGTAGGTACAAAGTGGTGATCTACGTCCCAAGGAGAGGAGTTACCTCCATTTTGTCTGTCTGACCATAGACACCCCACCCACGTGGTTTGAGGGTCTCTAGTCTGACTGAAATGGGATGTATATTTTCATTTTTTGTCTGTAAAGGGGGACCCGGGGGTCATGTTGTTTTTGTATTTTGATTCATAACAACTGCTTGAATCTCGTCTGAAAAGTGGTATGTAATCTGCTGCTGTTCATGTCTGGGTAGGGATTTCCATTGGTAGATGTAGATACACCTTCCCACCACTTTGTTAGGCAAGTAACACCCACCCCCACCCCCACCCCCACCCCCAGGTTTTATGTATATAGTGCTGTATATAAAACAGTACAACTGATATGATAACAGTGTCACAGTTGAATATACTGCTGTCAGTTGCCTAAGGGGGAATCAAACTTTTACAATGAAATGTACTAATATCTTCAGCAAAAGACAAATTTATGGATAATTACAGATACAACTAGTTTTTTAAGTCATTTATATTAAAGCTGCACTATCCGCAACTGGAACATTTTTTAAAAACATTTTGTTGGGTACAATAACTAACTTGTAACATTGTTAACTGTGATCAGTAGCACATTAACTGTAGATAAATGTATTTCTGTACCTGTATACATGATAAATCAAATCTAATTGGGTCCGCACCAAAAATCAGCGCCCTCAACGGCAATCAATATTTCAACCTGTTTCTCTAATGTTTATAGATAATATCGACCAACAATCATGTACAATGTTTAATTAGTGATATTATAACGATTTTCAGTGAATGAATTGCGGTTGTCTGAATGAAAATTGACACTCCAGTTACACCAGTGCAGTTTTAAAAGGCGACAAATTCAAAACTAAGCTTTTGCTCGAGATTTAAAACTTGCCACTACACTACCTACAGATATCATGTCTTTTTGATAAGTAGTTGACCCATTTTTAGTGAACATACCTTTGGTTATTTGATGAAAAAAAGATCGCAGTTGCAGGTAGCGCAGGTTTAACTATAAAGACTTAACCTATATTTGTACTATCATCATTCTACTTTGTAGTTTACCTTGGATTATTTCATTTCAAAACATCTTTCACATAAAAAAAATTAATTGACACAGGAACTGATGAAGGTGACATTTTAAAGCTTTCATTTCCTGTGCAGGCACACAGAAAAAACCCAGACTTATATTAAAAGTAACAGCAACAGTCATAGAATACTTTATCATATAATATATCTCTCTCTCTTTCTCTTTGTCAATATGTTTGCTTCTAAAACTACGAACAGTGCCTTGATCTGGGACACTCAAATATTGAATATATCGCCCTCTAGAGGTAGTGTGCCAAAAGGTCGATTTGCCCATAATTCATCCCCACATTGCTTACATGTTACCACCTGAGGGCGCTATTCAATGGAAGGTCTGGTCCTACTTTGGTTCTAAGTGACTGGCTCCATCCAATCAGGAGTGTTTGGTGTGCATGTAACGATGCAAAATCAGTACTTCTACACATATATGCAGCATTCGACTTTAGTTTATTGCTGATATCGTTGAGTGTCTCACCTCCTTGTATTACTACTCTGTTGCTGTTTACTTCTCTGCACAAATCCAGCCAAGTCAGTTTCACTGCCATGTGACGACGCTCTGGACCCTAAACACATTTGAAATTGTTTTGGTTCAAGTGCAGGATCACAGATAACAGGATGGTAAATATGAACGAGTCCAACGTCGGCTGATCGGAATACTGAAACATTGCTGGCGACGAATTTGTTATAGAGATCGACATCTTCCATACCCCATCCCACAATAGAAGAATCAACACCACCAACATGCATTAAGTCAGAGTTATACACACACACTATTCCAAAGCCGTAATGCCGGAAAAATCCGGACCGCTTACTTATGATAATGTTGGATCCTGCAGACCGTTTCCTTGGATATACAACTTTTGGATCAAACTGACTGAAGACTTCTGGATAATAGACTAGTGCACCCTGTTTGGTATTTTGACGGCATCGGTTGAGAAACCCAGAAGTGAAGTACATGTCTACATCTACAAGGAACAGGAGAGCATCTGGAGGAAACTGGGATGCTCCTAGTTCTATGGATAATCCACGGGAAAATTCCCCAACAGCTTGCACAATGCGAAGTTCTGTTTCAGGATACTTCTGTTGGTAGTAGGCCACCAGTTTGATTATTTCAAGTGACTGGTCATTTTGGGCAGTCTTAAAAAGCACAACTACAAGTTTAATATCCTCATCAGTGACCAGACAAGTTCTGTCTAAATTCTCCATGAACCTCTTAAACGTTTCAAATCTACCGGCTAGTGGCAACACAAAATGTATCGTCATAGGGCTGTATTTTGTGTTAAGTGCATTTGAATAGGAATGAAGTTTAGGGTTTGGTTTAGGAGTTTTCATACTATGGTCAGGCAACTTGGCGACTACTTTCTCTTGCATCTCCTCTCTAAATTCAATCTTTCCAAACAATTGCTGGATGTACGAATGTCTTCTTACGGGAACATTCCGTTTTTTTCCTTTATGTCTACGATACAACAATAACAGATCCAGTACATAGTCTGCCCCGTACATCGGATTAATTCTTTGATATCCATATAAGATTTCTTGGAATTCTATTGTTCTCCCGCGAGCTAGGGAGTTCTCGTTAATCATTTGCATAACCTGAAGGACTATATCATCTAAAGCAGTCCTTAGAGTGTTATCCAGACCTTTTCTTGGGTTATCAAGTTTCCAAGAATGCAAATACTTGGTGAAGAAATCCCATTTTAAACTTACATCGTATGACTTTGGCACAGTTTTTAGGAGAGACGGAGCAAGACCCAATTTTGCGCTATCTTTCCCCTCATCTGACGGAGGAACCTTCAATAACTGATTCATGTTGTGAATTTCCCGATGTATCCTGAGAGTTTTCAGCTGTAAATCAGCTATCTTCTGACTTTCAACGTAATGGTGCATTCGATGTAAATGGGTGGTGTTTTTAATGGGGTGTAATGTAATGGCTCGTTGATGTTCAGAAACATGTAGTTTTCCAGTGAAGGCATCTTTGACGTTATACTTGTGATAAAACAACTGTTGCATCTGTGAAAAAAGAATAACGAAAAGAAATTATGACTTAGAATTTGATTTTAAAAACATGAGGGTAGGAGTATTATTAAATATATACATACCAGAGATTACTTGCACTGGTGCACGTGCATACTAGTGGTATTTTCACTGAAGTGCAATACTGAAAACATCATTGTATACCTGCTTGCAAATGATATGCAATGAGGACGTGCTCTTTCGCTACACACAATGAAATTGCATGATCGCGCTGTATGATTTTTATGGTAATTTGCCATTTCAGACAAACATCTGTTATAATAACAGAACCCCATGTGACATGAGTTCCAGTGTGGGTACTCAGGAGTATTTGCACTCATGTTTGTAGTGTTTTCTACTGCACTTTCACGCCCTACATTGTATGCACATGAAATGAAATTACGGGCACAGAGAACACTGCAAGCACTTAGTGCAAATACCCCAAGTACGACACACTTGCACTCATGTGTCATGGGGTTCTGTCATAGTATTACCAACCATAATTGTGTGTGTGTGTGTGTGTGTGTGTGTGTGTGTGTGTGTGTGTGTGTGTGTGTGTGTGTGTGTGTGTGTGTGTGTGTGTGTGTGTGTGTGTGTGTTTCTGAATCAATCAATCTCTTGATCTACTCTAGAATTAATCTTACATATTATCTGTTAAAGACCCAGTTGGATTAGGATTAAAATGTATTTATCAAAAAAAAAAATTTATCTGGCAGAACTATAGAAAATATTAATCCTGACCTATACAATCTACATATAATTTATAACTCCACTGATAAGATAACAAATGCAAGAACATGGGGCTGAATCCATGGTCTTTGATATCACAGAAAAGTGCATTGTCTTTCACTTAAATTTCAAACGAATACAGTCCAAATGTCAACCTTCATTTTAATCCCTTGAACAAGACTAGAACCAAGGGTCCAAATATTATTATTTAAAAGTAATACAAGACAGCTCCCTCAAGCTGGTCTCCGTCCTCTCTCATCACTCTATTTCTAGACAGCAGTACTCTCCAGTTTAGCGCTCTCTATCACCAAGAAATGGAAATGTTATGATAGGCCCCACTAGACATTAACAATGTTGGCATACCAAGGGCTTCGATGACATACATGTACTGAATGACCGTGACTTGCAAGACACTGCACGTGTCTTTATTTTACTTTACTGCTTCTCCTTAAAGAAACACACTGTGCAATATGGCAATCAGTCTAGACAAACACTGGCTTAAGTTAGTCTGGAATCTTGAGGTACTACAGCAGTATTAGTTCCACCAGGGACTGCAAAATGGTGCTTGAACTTACTCTACACTCATGCTAATGTTAACATACTTTGAATAATCCATCTGCCCCCCCCCCCCCCCCCCTCCCCTCCAAAAAATACATGTATGAAAAATTACTGTAGTCATAAAATCCTATCAAAACAGATCACATTATCTAGAATTTCATTCTGTGGCTAAAGTTTACAAGTTCATGAAGGGATTTCTCTGTCAAAATGATGATTTATTTGACCTCAACACTACCACCACCACATGTTTACCCCTTGGTGATTTAACATGGATGCCACATTACAGAATCCATTAAGCAAAAGATATCAACCAAATATGAGTACTCATTATGAGACAATCACTAAAAAAGAAATTGTCAAAATCCATGCATTTATTTATTTATTTATTTACAATGAAGGATATGAACCCGTGGGTACCCATTGGTTCCTTGTTCTGTTCAATGTTGTGATTGATTTCGTCAACATAAAAAATATCACCATTATGCCAAAAAAAGAGAGAAATGTTTCTGGTCAGGACATTTTGTCTGACTCCACAGAAAGTGGTAAGACAATCTGACTACAGAAAGTGGTGAGACCGTATTTTTGTTTTGTTTTTATTCTCAACAAACCTGTCACTAAATCTATTTATGACAGTTACTGTTCTTCTTATTTAATACTTTAGAGCAAGTGTGTATGTGGGGCAGATGTCATTTGCTTGTTCATGATTGGCTTGGCAGTTGTCTTCACTGAAGACTTGCAGGGAGGGTTATTTTTGTGTTTCCCCCTGGATCTGCAGAGTGCATGGGCTGGAAAAACATGAAAAAAGAGAAGACTGATGCGAGGGTATTTAAAAAATATAAGTGATGCGCGAACTGATCAGAAACAACTTCTTTTTTTGGTCTTACTATTAACACAGTGTGTGTGGATACAGCAAATTGTAACACTGTTATCCAAATACCCTTTTCTACAACATTAAAGTAGGCATGGGTTGGCATATAATAATCACAACATAGTGTACTAATAAATGTGATATGCATGATAGGTTTCAGTCTTAGCTATATGTACACAGTTTTTACTGTTTGGAACACTGCTGTCTTCACAGCTGGAACCACAACAGTGAAACAAAATCAATGGAGAATAAGTCACCTTTGACAAGAAAAAAGTCAAACAGCCTCTGGTATTCCAATACTAAGACACGCTAGGAATATTATACAGAACATAAAATTTCCCCTCAGTACACTCTATGATACCGGAAGCAACATAAATGAGTCGTCACTGATATTTGTGATACATAAATAACAGTTCAAGGAACATCACAAGAAATTATCATAGGACTATTAACGAACATTATTGCATACACGTCAGGCAATGACAAACTATTTTTTTTTTACTATTTACTATTCTCAACAAATGTCTTACAGATAAAATATATCACAGGATCTTTGACCTAGCATGGTTACCCAACTATGTGACCTAGGTCCTCATATAGGCAATGTTGCTGATAGCCAATGTTGTTGATAGTTTCACTGCATACACACACAGACAGACAGACAGAATTCTAACAAGACTTCATCATTTTCATAGGCCAGCAATATTCAACATACTAATACTTCATTATAAAAACACATTACCGTATTTAAAAAAAAGACCTGTATTGACCATCACGATACCGTATACTTGAATAAAACACTGTCATTTAATATTTCATTTTCATGACATTTCGTTTTCGCTTTGCAAAAGTTGGGTTTTTGTTTCATCTTTTAATGTACCAGTCAGTGACCACACATGCACACACCTGTACACAGAAAGTCTGCCACAAAAACAAGCAACATTTCACAAATGTGTACATATTCTAACTAGACATACTAAAGCCTATCAGGATACTAATCTGCAGTGAAAGTATATACCAGATCACCTCTGAACAACTTCACAATTCAAATCTGTCACTAGTAACAAATTTGCAATTCAATATGGACACTTGCTAAGAATCTAAACACTACTAGGATTTTATAATTAAATTAAAAGCTCTTCTAAAAATCAGTACAGTTTTTCCTGTTGTCTCACTTTTTTTTTTTTAAGTTTACATTTGATCTTTCAAGATACAACTGCTAACATCAGACTGTGGACCATTGGAACCTGTTACAAACTGGGAAAGTACACACCTGACTTGGATTAATAATACTTGGCACAGCATGCTAGAAGTACAGAGACAAATACATTCCATCATTTGATGAGAACAGGTTTATGGCCACTTTATATAACAGTTCACGTTCACAAACAAATTTCCAATTTCCTTGGAATTTCATGTACACAGACAGAGGCCATAAAACTTGTATTACTATTACACACTATCAAACCATAGTGTGTATACAAGTCTCTGTATGTCCTACATGATATGTCAAGTGTTATTAATCCAATTCAGTTGTTTACTTTAACTGTTTCCAGTGTTTGTAACAGGTTTATACGTTTATTCACAGTCTGATGTGGACAGTTAAAGATCCATGGATTCTCCTCTCTCTCTGGTTTTCAATAGGTCACTAAAACAATAGCTAAATTATTTGATTTGACAATACAATGTCTGCATGGGGTCCCAACAACCATTGCCTTGATAAAGTCCCCATTGATTAACAGTCTCTTTTCTCCTGACAACAATTAAGACAGGTGCCATCACAGCAGTTATAGTTACAGTACCATGGCAGTTATAGACCAGAGCTGAAATTTAACTTCTACACCTGGTACTATGGTACTAGTCAGATTTCTCCAAGTCAACTGATTCATCCATTGGTCTAACAGACTACCACCTTACAAATTTAGTTATCCAGACACATTTAGTAACTTCTACGTGCCCTGGACAACTGCTTAATTTATAAACCCAACTATTTGTTAACCTTTTCTTTGAAGTGTGTACAAGAGAGTTTTCTCCCCTTCTTAATTTATGGGGTAATAATGATGCAATGACTTCATTTTGCAAATGTACGTCTGTCTGTTGGCTAATGTTTGAGGCATTTGTTTCATGTCTCAGTCTGTACTCTGACCTAATACTATAGGGTATGTGTATATGCAAGCATCATGAAAAGGATCCATTCTAAATACTTTCAGGATTAAAACATATATACTATTCAAAATTGTTTAAAAAAATAACAGATCATACATCGAAAGAATTCTGTTGAAAATTTGCAAAGAAAAATGTTATTTGAATTAATGAATTTTGTAGAAAATAAGGTTTGTAAATTTTTACAAGTTTTAATTATCTAAATTCCTGATAGCGCTATTAACACTGACATACTGCGACTGGTGACTCAACAATTGAAAGTTTAGACAAGAATTGTACATTCTACCTTTTAACAGCTGTCTAGATCCCTGTCTGTCTGTCTGTCTGTCTGTCTGTCTGTCTGTCTGTCTAATGCTTCCCCTATCCCCACCACAAACAACCACAACTACACCAGCATTTAGTATCCTTGAGAACTATATCCATCGTAAATCCAAAGTTGGCAAAGCAGACCGATAAATCGGATCAAAGTGAACAAGTAGAAGTAGCCACTAATTCACCAATATCACAACATATGTTTAGAATTACACCTACAAACACGATTTCACCTTCAACAGGAACTTCCAGGTCATGACATAGCAGTTACTGATATTGAATTCAGGGCCATACATTACTCTTGGCAAATCTCATCTGATTAGTTAGCAATGGTAGTCTGTAGGCAGTTTATATGGTAGCCTGTGAGTGTGACTGTGAGTGTGAGTGTGACAGTGACCACGACAAGTTTGCCAATTTCTACTATGTGTTGTAATGTGTCCTTCCCAGTATAAACTATGTCAGTTGGAAAATTTAAACAGGAGAACTTACAGTAAAGCACAATTTTTTTATAATACTAAATCAGAGGATGGAACTACTGCATAACAATGTATTTGCACCTACATGGACGACTTACAAAAACACACGAATCGGAAAATTGAAGATATACATGCTGCCATAAATGAATGATGTGTTTTCTTTTTAGAAATGCATGTAAACATATGACACTAGATACATACAAAACGCTGCACATTTGACCTACTATTAACCCCTATGTAATATACTTTCATGATTAGACAAGACAGAAATAAGTTGTTTCAATTTCTTTCACAAAAACAGAATACCACATTTTCACCTCTCATCAAAACACCTGTGATCAATGAACTGAACGATACTATACATTCTATTTACTAATTCTATTGCTTTCTTTTGAAAACATATGAAGACAATGAACAAAATAGATGAGACCTTCGACATGGTCTGGAATATCAGTATCAGCATCAATATTCCTGTTGACAGCGTTTTCATTTGGCATTTAAGTTTTGTCACGCTGTGTGAAAGGATTAGGGAACTACAAATGACACTACATTTCATTCATCTCAATAACTTCCATAAGCTACTTTCAATTCCTTTGAATCAGAAATGGAACACAGAAATGCACACATGTGGCTCTGGGTTGTTATGACACAGTTATTGATACCTACAGGAAACTTTACTCTCTGCTCAACATAGGCTGACCTTTTCCATAACACTGCTAATGAGACTATTTCACCTTTAGCATAGTATCTATTCAGGGAATCTCCGCAAAGGGATACTCACAATATTAATCTCTACGATGAAAGAATGAACACAGAGAATGATACATCATGCTCCAGGGGAAAAACTGACTTGACACTCGTATACATTATGGATATTATGCGTCAAAACAAGATGACGAAGCTGTCATCTTCCTATCCTTCATCTATAATTCAACATCCGGCTTTACATGTACGATGATAAACTCTCTCATAGCCTCTGGAGCATCGCTAGCGCTGCTAGCAGAAAGAAGCTGTTTTGTATGTACCTGATCTGCCAATATCTACCGTATATATCCTGGTACTGTCATGTGCGCCCTCATTACTTACATAGGACTAACGCTTCCTTGACGTGTTATTTCGACACACCTTGTTATTGCGACGCTCCCTAGCACTGCGTAGTCAATAAGGGCACACAATACAAGGATATTAGATAGAATACAAGTATTCAGCAGATATCGGTACATACAAAACAGCCGCTTCTGCTAGCAACACTCCCAACATGCAAGGCTATGAGAGAGTCTAGTACGGTGACAAAACTGATATTTTCAAGAAGAAATGTGGGACTTTCAACTGTCGAAAATGGATGTCTGCTCCTATCGCTATGCCTTTAGGACACAGACTGCTGAGTTTATACAACAATAAATGTGTTTATTTATTCATTTATTTCGGTAATTAACATCCTATTAAGTATTATGTACTATGTTTTCTTAGTCTAATGTACTTTGTATGTAAGTAATTTACTGTATTTTATCTTTCACTTGCCTGAAAGACTTTCAATGGGAAAAGGTATTCTATCAATGCTGTATTATATATGTAGTATGGTAGCTTTGGAATAAAGCATGTTTTCTTTCTCTGTTTCTTGTCTTCTTATATGTACAGATGCATTCAACACGTCAGTGATAAAAACTAACCATGGCTTCATTTTGAACCTAAAACCTCTTTTTTAACATGCAAGTACATTTGTATCAAAATAAACCATTCTAGTAACACTGCAGTTATGGGTGGCAATGATTACTCTTCATAGGTCCTTCAAGGCATCTAGTCTGAACAGTGGATATAATTGTTCACTAACAAGGGTCTCCTTTATATTGTCTTGGGATTTACTTAAAACAGAGCTGGTAGACATCTAGCCAAGCCAAGGTTGATTTGGTACACATGTTGTATGATATCAATGGAAGTCTTACAATGTACAATACTGTCAAATTAGTCTAGTTAACATGGTATTGTACCGTTTTAAATCATCTCTCTCTCTCTCTCTCTCTCTCTCTCTCTCTCTCTCTCTCTCTCTCTCTCTCTCTCTCTCTCTCTCTCTCTCTCTCTCTCTCTCTCTCTCTCTCTCTCTCTCTCTCTCTCTCTCTCTCTCTCTCTCTCTCTCTCTCTCTCTCTCTCTCTCTCTCTCTCTCTCTCTCAATTTGATGCAGGATAGCATTAGACTACAGTCAAACTTACTAGAAATAGGCATACACAAATACAATGAAGATACAACCATGTCTTTTTAGAAAACAATATTCCGTTAAAATTTCCGTATCCAAAATTACTTTAGTGGGAGGAAATATAATCCTATATAGAAAATGTAACAGAATTGGTTCCAAAAATAATTCTTTGTTCTTGCTATTTTCTGCGCATTATGTCAATTTCTTTAGAAATTTATAATACACGCAATACATTACACAACTTTGCCACATCCATGCACTGCTTGGAAAGGAATAAGAATAAAGAACATGCAATCAGAGAAATGTATCTCAGCTAAAAACCAGACTTTTAAATGCATTCCCACAGACATGGACTGAGACAGTGTTGAATAGTTGATGCAGACCACATACAGTGCAGTGCCAATGGAATGAGGCTTACTGGCTTTAGAACATTGCTACCAAAAACATTCTGGTTCATCTTGTCGAATACCCACAGCTTGGAAAGATCAAAATAGAGACGTGTCTAGTCACAATACAGCCATTCTGAAATTTATTCTCTGGTTTGGAATTCAAGTTATGACTGCTGGACTGCAACAAAAATGCTGGGAAGGAAATTATCTGTTGTTTCTGAAACTTACGCAGTGTACGTTAATAGAGTACCACAATACTAGCATCTATGAAATATGCACCTCACGATACACTTGTCTTCTATGTTTACACATGTTGCACTTTGTTGGTATTGTAAATCAGTAGGAAATGTTAGGGGAGGATAATGGCTGTTAATCTGCATGGCCTTTTGATTGTTTAGGTCCTGAGGCTTGTAGTTCTAGTCATGCACAGACATCATTTGATAGTCTGAGATTGCTCAAACGCTCTCTGATTCATGAAATTTGAGGGAAATTTAATGACTGTCCATACCCAAAAGAACAAAGTGTTATACGAACCATTGTAAATTATGTATAGTTTCTAAAGCTACTGTGAACAGGACACCTTGGCTTTGGAATTTCGGCATGATAATTGTTGTGTAAGATATGGTGAAAATTTAACCCTGTGACTCCTACCATGTAGATTGGTGAGCATCGTGAATGACTGGATTATTTGTGTAAGAGTCACTATAGCCAACATGTATGCATGTATACTACTACTGGGCATTGCATCGACGTCCTTGTACTGTTGCATGTCAGCTTCCAGGGTCAGTACTATACCCTTACTTAGTTTGTAAGATATGTCATTCATGCCACGCTATCATGCACTAGCTTTAGAAGCCTGATATGGCTGAACAACATGACGAGATTGTTTTGACAGTTTTTGCAGTATGATCTTTTACTAGATGTAAGGCTCACTTGTTGAACTACTGTTGTGCACCAGTTCTACTCCTTCTGCATTAATTACAGTTGGTTTACAAAATGTACGTAACTTGTTATTTGATTTTGTAAATGAATTGAGATTCTCACAAATTTTTTTTGAGATGAAGTGTACCAAATAATTAGTGCTTGACGCTGGAGGGTATACATGTATGCTTGAACCTAGTTTTGAATGAGTGCTCCAAAAAGGATGGCTCTGAAGATGAACATGGAGGCCACACCAACCTGAGAACAGTAGTTCAATATTGCACTGCACCTGCTCAATATGACTGATTTCACATTAGCACTTGACCTCGACAATGGGGTCAAGGTCAATGATCTCATTAGTGGGGAAAATGTGCTATATGAACAGATAGTATAAATAGGAGATAACAGGAGGGGTGGTTTGATTTATTGAAACCTCTACTTTTGCCAGGGAGGGCTGAAAAAATATTGTTGATAGAAATAATTCATGTGTTATCATCTTCTGCAGTTATTCATAATTTATTATTATTATATTATAATTTATATATTACCATCATTAGTAACTTAATTTAAAAGTTTCATTTCCCTCGCCAATCTAAAATCTAGGCCAGGTCACTTTCACAGCTCACAGTCCAAGATTGAACAAAAGGGACGTGCGTCACTTTTAACAGATCACGATTTCTGAGAACAAAAGGATAAAACAGGTCATGTACTGGCCACTGCACTATCAAGATCTAACCAGCGGGTCACTTTTACCAGATCACTATCTCCGAAAGGATATAGATGGAAAAAGGTTGCTTTACACAGATCGCTATCAAGATCTAATGAAAGAGACAGGTCACTTTTTTGGATATTTGCATGTAATGGGATCGGGAGTAGTAGTGGAATTCTCTCTTTGAGATCCTTGTCATGGATTGATGATCATATCTGACACAAAATAGGTTGACATGTCACAATGTGCACATGTGTGAGTGTAACAACAGCTGAATGTAATTATTCCATGTGACTCTAGAGAGAATGACCTGAGTTAGAACTATACATGTATGTCTTGTCAGATTAGGTTAGGGTCTATCCTTGTCACAAATTGACCTGCAATCTAATTAGTTGACTTGGTTATTGTATCACTGTCAATTTATGTACGATAAATGACACCTAGTTGATAGGTACCTGTTCAGCTATGTACTAGCCTTGTAGCAAGACCTTGGATCTACACTTTATGGGTTGCCATGAAGCTGAAAGATGATGATGAGTACCTCTGTCTAGGTGCAGCACCCTCAGTGGCCATGTTTGGTCAGTTTTAAAGGAGGTTGGTTTGCCTGAGGTTCTAGCAGCTAGATTAGGCTAATACAGGCTTACAACCCAACTTCAGGGGACTAAGTTAGATTAGAATTAAAATTTAGATGTGAAAAACAGTTGTCTGACAGAGCTATATAAAAAGTTGGCCCTGAACAAAAGAATGATCCCATTGTAATCCTTATGGCACTATTGATGCGATTATTCGGATGCAAAACCTGGGATTGACTCATGGGCCTTTATTTTATCCACTGTCTATAGATATTACACATGTAAGCACATCATTATTCTAGAAACTACAATGTGTGTAGATGTGTGTAGGCTTGTTTTCTACAATCTCTCGCTCCACCATATAGTCAAATGGATTTCTCTAGCACTACTTTCCGTACGTACCCACTGACAGTGGTAGTTTTAAAATGCTTTTGGAGTGACTGCGTTGATTTAAATGTGATGACGCTGTTGCATTGTCGTTGTTGTGACTTACATGTACTTTCAAACTGGAGGTTGTGTTGGGACTAAACTGACCAAATTAACCAATTACAGCCGCCTGTCAGTGTGTTGGATTACTACTGACATGTGTTGTTACCCTTTCCCCAGCACAAGATTTAGCTAGCTTTTCAGCAGAATTTGTCCATTTGACTATATGTGGAGAGAGAGATCAGG
The DNA here is from genome assembly GCF_964340395.1 of Glandiceps talaboti. Lineage (NCBI taxonomy): Eukaryota > Metazoa > Hemichordata > Enteropneusta > Spengelidae > Glandiceps > Glandiceps talaboti. The sequence continues at coordinate 14,147,371 of NC_135560.1, read as the reverse complement.
GAAAAAGAGCCAACATGTATAGTTACTAGACAAGCACATCACCTCCTATTGACAAAACACATCCAGCATATCATCACATCAAGTAAGTATCTAGTTCAGGTACATGTACAAAGTCTCGTATCAACTACAAAACCCTATATAAATAGCAAACACTTGTCATGGCAACTACAAGTGTTCTTGTGTCAGATTGGTGGTTACAATGATCAATGATACAAACATTAAACTCAAGGATGTGACCACCATCATGTGGGAACAATATTACAGGGAGCTACCCATCAGTTTACTAGGTTAACACAGAATCTACAACACAACACAACACAACACAACACAACACAACACAACACAACACAACACAACACAACACAACACAACACAACACAACACAACACAGCACAGCACAGCACAGCACAGCACAGCACAGCACAACACAACACAACACAACACAACACAATAAATTTTAGCTGTGCTAGATTTTGTAATTGTTTATAAATTTTTAATTCACTGCGACAAAAATTGTATATGCTGGAATGCAAGAAATTTAAAATTGTGTATTTTGAAATATCATATTGGTTAGACCAAAGGGGACCCCATACATGACCTGACGTACAAATGTACATGTCCTGTACATGCTACATTTGTCCAATTACGTTGCTAACTCGTCCTGATGTGGCGTTAATGCCAACCTAGTGTTAGCACTATGCTAACTCAATGCTGGCATACTTAGAACCTTCGCTTGGTTGATTTCAACCATCTCCTGTGTATTGAGAAGATGAACGACATGCAAGTCAAAATCAACCAAGCGAAGTTCCAAACCTAGTAATGCTAGCCAAGTTAGTTGGAATGTAATTCTTAAAGGTCCTCTTCAGATTAAGATTACAATCTAGGTGTGAAGCCCAGCTGTTTGGCAGAGTTATAGAAAAAATTGGTCCAGAACAAAAAACAACAACAACAATCCCACGTAATCTTAACACTAAAACAATGACCTGGGATTGAAGCATGGCCCTTTAAACTACACTGTGTATAGGAAAACCATAATCATATCTAATATTAGCTTGTCATAATTTATTTCATCTATTGACACAGAAATGAGATACTTTGATGAAAATTATTCAGGGACTCATCTCATTAAGAATCCAATTAATTTTTCAACAATGTAATCAACATTTAATTTATAGTATATGTCAAGTACAGTGAGGCCTTTTTTTTACAGACTATTATGAATTCATAATAAATATGTTGTGATGACAACCTACCAAAAAAAAAACCCACAGGAGAGATTTACTGCATTATGACTTCACGACTATTTCTGCGGGGGCTATAAAAATTATATGAAATTGTCAGTATTAATGCGTCATATCATTTTTATATGGCAGGCAGATCATGATAAGGTCTTTAATAATCAAGTGACCTGGAACAAAATGTACCATGTTGACCTTCTTGTCAGGTTCTCTCATGATATATCAAATGATGCAAGATAACAGTAAAATGACAACTTGTACAAGGTGTATGCCCTAGAGGCAGAGATATCACATAAAGTCAATATGTTTTGTTTCCAACTTGTCCAGCATGGGACCCAAGTTGACAACCAAACCACAGACGAGGAAGTGTCTGTGGCCATACTAATTTTATTTAGTCATACTCACATTGAAACATCGTGTATCTTAACAGGGTATTACTATACTTGATAATTGGGTGTTGCTAAATTGTACACTTTGGCGAAAACAATTCCAAGATCTACGACAAAAACTAACGATCAACTTATACTACAATCTAATGAATATGATTTACAAATGTAGGTGTTCATATGTTTCACGGGAACGAAAGCTCAATACCTGTCGTCATCAACAACAACACATAACTATAGTAACAGTATGTGACGGGGTATAGGTTTGATTCTATTTAACCAGCAGTACAGGTGTCCAGTGTAAGTCTTTCCCTTCACCCTAAAATCACACCTTTTATGTTGTGTCAGTCAACTGAAGCTTGCAAATGGTGTGCAACCACAAATTATAAGTTCTACTATAGGGGATCCTGTCACAAGTAAACACAATACACTCCTAATGTACAGACTGTACAATAGTGAAGACTGGAACATTTATGCATAGTGCATGTGTGGGCTAAGTGCTGGGAGTCGGTGAATCTTCCCTGTTTTGGCTTCTTTTCCAGAGAGATATCATGAAAGGCGATGTTGACAACATTTCCATTGAAATAACATAGCAGGCAGTACAAAAACACTCCTTTAATAATGACAAAACTGAAGCTGGTAAATGATAGAAATCCACAAAATCTGAAGGGTTTTCTTAGATATTAAAATTTGTACGGTGAAAATAAAGTTGAGAATTTGAAACAAGAAGGTCAAAAAGCTCCCTTCAGGTGTACACACTTTCTCTATTTTCTTAAGTTCTAAGTTCTAAGTTCTGAACATGTACGCTAGCTGAAGATTTATGTGACTAAAACCCATAACTTACACAGGATTCAATTCATACTATGAAGCGGAAAGACAATTGATTGTCTTTGTGGTGAGTGTAGTATGGCAAGAGGGCCATAAAACAACCTACACTTTCACACACACATTTCTTCACTCTGTAGCTGTGTCAAACCATGTGCGTAAGGTCTAAAGGAACCATGAATGTCCAATACCACGGGTGAACCTCTGGTCTAATTAACAGTGTATATCACATCAGAGGGACGCCACTCAGATTTTAGCATATTATGCTGCAACAGAGAGGACATACTCATATTTTCCCATGATATACTGCAACAGAGGTATGGTAAGAGAATTTGATTTGAGACTCCCAGCAGCAAGGGGTGATTGGGATGAAATATTACCTACTCAACCATTAAAAACCTCCAGGGTCTGTTCACCACAACCTGTTGTTCACTCCATAACTTTGTTAATTTAATGGTTCTCACTAGTTACAGCTGTGTTATGACAGACATGTGAGACATGAAAGGTGTTCCATGTACTTAATTTAAACACTATTTTACTATCATCACAACCTACCTACTGCCCATTACTATGAAGGATGTGAGACTCTAAATCAGCTGTTCCTCTGTTACAGTGATGGGGGAAGGTATATCATTTATCAGAAGCTTGTGATCACAATGAAGGGGAGGGTGAATAATTTAAGCCTACGATCACAATGAAAGGGGTAGTGCCTACAATCAGAGGGTGGGGGGCGTACAATATACATGTACATGTAGCTTGTGGCTTCAGCCTAAGAACACAAACTGTTGCTTTATCAATACACATCTTTTACAGTGTTTCATCAGATGTTCTGTGGTTATACCAGCAGAGTGAAACCTGTGCCCCATTACAATGACAACAAGAACCTTTGCCCTGATCAAAAAATACCTCATAGAACACTAAAAACAGTTGTTACTCTGTTAGAAATGAAGAGGAGGATGTTTCAAATACACCACAACAACAAAATGTTGTTTTATCAACTTATTTCTTAGTTTCAAATCTGTTCCTGTATGTGTGTGTGTGTGTGTGTGTGTATGTGTGTGTGAGTGCGTGCGTGCGTGCGTGCGTGCGTGTGTGTGTGTGTGTGTGTCTACAAGTTACATGGCAATGAAAACCAAGCAATGAGTGTCTTGAACACCTGTTCGTAGTTGTGAAATACAACTGTAGTTCACTGTTGTCAAATATTTTGGCTCTGTTTATAAGCATGGTCAAGTGGACTGAGGCCTGTATAAAATGCATACCAAAGTCCTGTTTCAACAAGCAGAGAATGGTTCTACTTCAAAGTCTGCTATACTAAAAAAAGAACCCATTCAGGAGGTACATTGTATGTACTATAAGAACCTTGATATTGCACACCAATTAAATAGTTAGAAAACTGTATATTACATTTCGCTGTCGATTATTCTAACTTTTTTATTCCCAAGCATAAACTATCAATGACTGAAACAGATTAAAGACACATGTATGCATTTTTTATGGAAATCTCTGGCTACATCAAAATGTTGGTCCACTAATTGAAAAGAAAGTCATTTAGTTTGGTATGTACATGTACTTCTAGAATTACGTTGATATTGGCTCTTGAACACTAGGTATGTGTTGGAGTTTTTCTGATATTCAGCACCCGGTAAATAATCAGGAAAGTGTCTACAGTTCACTATTCATCATTTGAACTTTTAATTCGAGAGAAAAACCACAAATGACTCACTGATGGAAGATATCAACTTTTTATGAAAATACCTAGCGCTCATCACAACGTTGATTGCAGGTGAAGGCTAATAGCCAGCCAACCTTTCCATTAAACACATAGTTTGGGAACATATCACTTTCTCTTGGAAGTTTACTCTTATTCTTATCTCTTTCAATGCATTCGTTATTCTAAAGAGCTGAAATTCCTACGAAAACATTTTTATAAATATTCAATTCAAGGATCAGTGAAATAAAATACAGCACTTTTTATTGTTTCCTTCAGTGAACATTAACTCCCTAGAAAACAAGTACTTCTCAAAACACACAATTTTTGGTACCTTGTAACCTGAAATAGAATTGTACTGCCGAGGCACGGTGTGAAAATAACAAACGTTCGATTTCTCTCCACGTGTTACTATAGGCGCACATAAGACTAAGTCACAATTCTTGTTCTATTTTGACTCTCTAGCATGAGGTGAAATGCTATTGCAGGTACCTAGAATTGTAAAGTAACATTCTATTTTGATATGCACACAACACATGTAATGTACTAAGTGTAGTAATACTAACCATTCTCAGTGTAAGGTTAGGATAACGCTAAGTCCTTTTATGAACCACTATTTCATATTTCCGAAGTCATTATTTATTCAATCCTACCCTTCATTGACCATTTCCTGACATTTGAATTCAGTTGTTCTCCTGATCATTTCCTGCCATTTGAATTCCATCCTTCCCTTGACTTGCATTTGAACAGTCTTTCCCTCATCTCGTCCTTCCCTCAACTATTTCCATGCTATTCTTACCTACATAGCTACCTTACATCTTAAAAATCATTTTTACTTCTTCATCTCTTCCGTTGAGTCCCATCCTTCCCTTGACCATTTCCTTACATCTCAATGCATTCTTTACTTCACTTTACCATTTAATTCCATCCTTCAAACATTATCCTTCCCTTGACTATCTGCTTATGTTTGAATCCTATTCTTTCTATCGAATCCCTTCCGTTGGATCCCATCCTTCCCTTGACCATTTCCTTGCATCTCAATCGTATTCCTTCCTTTATTTCCTTTGAATACTACCCTTCCCTTGACGATTCCCTAGTATAATACAATCTTATTCTTTCCTTCATCACTTCCTTTGAATCCTGACCTTCACTTCCCTTGACCATTTCAGGTGAAGCCTTACAGAAATACAAGACAGCTTCTAAACTTACACTGGGAGGCCGCAAAAAATGCAATGAAATAGCTAATAAAATGGTTCATCACCCTTGACAGCCAATAGATGTCAAATCTTTGAACTTTTTAATGGGAAAGTCAAACAAAAAGAACAACTATGCTAGTTAAAAAGTGAAAGCTGCGATAACAGTAGACTTTTATTTTCCGGCTACATCAGATAACACCACCAATCCATCATCAGACTCTCTATCAACCTGACAACCCCTACTTACCTTGCCTCCTCTCCCATGGATAAAATGCCTTCATTGAGTCCTTTCAAGAGTCTAATATGCTCTATTGTTCAACTTTTGCAGTAAATCAAACATTTCAAAGACTTGCCAACATATTTGTATACATTCACAGGTATACATTCTATACAATTTTCATTTCAGACCTAGAACCAATTCAAGATAAGTTTTGATATTGAGATTCAGTAAAATTACAAACAACCTGTTGATTGGTAGTGCCATGTGACTTCCACACATGTTCTGTTCTACCTTTATCAGTGTAACAATACACCTGGTTGTTGATTGGTTCTACTGGAATGCCCTTTGACTTGTAATGTTAGACCTCCCCGTTTTGAGTAGACTGACTGTTTTTGGGCATTATACAGACAACAGACTTCACACAAAACTGCATTATTAACAGGAATTTGGTATTTACACTAATACAGTAGACAGGAGATCGTGTTTACCGATCGTCTGGACAGGACATGAAAACCTTGAGATCGTGTAACTTACTTCTATGACTGGTACTACTACATTTGTATTACATCATTTGTACATATTCCAAGTCAATTTCTAGAGTCATAAGTGCATTCTAATTGTCACCCCTCAGGTTAGTTTAGGTTAAGTTAGGTTAGGTTAGGTTAGGTTAAGTTAGGTTAGGTTACTAGGTTAGGTTAAGCATACAAGTATATCACAACAGATAAGTACAAAATGTATCATTGTAAACTTTTTCCCCCAAAATGTATACTATATGTATTTATGATAACATGTGAATGATAAAGGCTTCTAGGATAATTTGTGTTTAATGGGAGAAACTCTGATATATGTAAATTAGTTCAGTTTATTATGCATTTTCACACAGACATGCATACATCAAAATAGATTAGTATCTATGTAAATTAACTTGACATATTTTATTCACAAGAACATGCTGCAAAAGAACAAAGGATTACAGACTAGTTAGTCGAGTATCAGATGAAAAAATTCTTATATGTAAATCAGCTAATTGACTATGCACGTTCACATAGACAATTACATGAATACATAAATATACATCATAACAGATTAGTCTACATCAAGTTAGTTCAAGAAATGCAAAAATGCATGTAAAATGTGATTTAGTGATTTGTTGAAGAACATCGTAGGATAATATCAATATCAGAAATATATGTGTGATTCTAGAAGCAATTCAATCTGTGTACAACACACACACACACATACACACACACACACACACACACACGCGCGTACGTACGTGCGTGCGTGCGTGCACGCATACACCACTTTATGTTATTTCTGTACATACTGTTAAATGTATATATACTATAAGGCGGTGTTAGCCATGTGTTGCATGCTACCTGCCACTGTAACTACATTTTGTATGCTGTGTAACCTGAGATTCCATGATCTCGACTACCATTCCTTGTAAGCTAGTAGCCAAGACATTACTGATGTACATACATGAATACATTCTTTCATGCCCTTCTCAGCTACTACATCTAATACCCAGGAAAGCTACTAGCGATACTATGTCCTTCCTAGCTACTATTCCCAATAAGCCTAATAAGTAGTAAAGTCACTGTATTCTTCATGGCTACCATTCCCCCGTATAGCTAGTTGTAGCAGTACAGGCATTACACTGGGGGAAGCACGAGCTGGACCCAAGACATAAGGCAAGATATTATTATTAGGGTATGAGGCATTTAATGAAACCATTCTGCAAGCTCTGATGTTCTGAGTTTACAAAATGAATCGTAAGTTTAGGGGGGGGGGGGGGGGGGGGGGAGTGAGTAACAAACGCATCTTTTACAAAATATGTTGAAACTTTCACATCAGGATTTCCTGTACTTTTGATGTCAGATCTTTGTACACATTATATGTGTGGGAATATACATGTATGACAGTGTGGTAAAATTTATAGCACTACGTGTAATTTATGAATCAATTTGAACAGGACATTGATACAACCACACATCATAATGAACTACTGATGTCCACACATCTCTTATGACAACTCCAACTGTAAACTCTACCGTGTACCATGACATTCCTGAATCAGCAATATGACAACCCTGGGAAAATAAAGACTAGTTGAATTTCAGCGACCAGATGTGTAATACATCTACAGTTCCTTTTATATTTATTATTAATAGCCATACTTTTCAGAAATGCTTCCCTCTAGGAATGATATCAGAATGCAATAGTGAGGTCCAGTGAGACCAATAACATTTCACTTTACCCTTGTCCATTCAACCGTGTACTTTCCAAATTCAAAGCACTGTTGGTGCCGTGCTCCCAAATATTTTCATGCCAGAAACTATAATCTATTTTTGCCAATTCAACCCATTATTTGTATTCTAATATTCAGAGACACTGGTTTTTATAAAGTTTCACTAATATCTGCATTTAGCATTAATTTTCAAATTAGGGGTGAAAATCATAAACTTCCTGAAAGTGTAAAATCCCTGCAGTCTCTATAGTATTGGCATATAGGATTAAATCCTTCATTTAGCTACTCCTGTCCTACAGGCACCAGGTCCCCATTTATACAGTTGGGTTATTGGGGATGATCTTGTTGGTACAAATCTTGCCCGGTGACTGCAGCCATTCAGAAATAAATGAACAATAATGGTGAGAGTCAACTTATAGATTCTGAGTCAGCCACTCTAAACATTCAACACTCAAGATACCAAACACAATTTAATTTCCTTGTCCCGGAAGTGAAAACAGTAATCTATCGTTGGTGAAGTAAATATAAAACTTGCTGATGGCTGATAAGTAGAGAAAGTGAAAACTATTTTAGTTGTGGACTGCATATATATCATCACAGTGTCCTCACTGTTCTGTTTGGGGTGGAAAATGGGGCTGAAAATACATCAATAAAGGAATGCCTAAAAATTGAAATCCATACCCTACTACTGATACCGCTTGAGATACAATAACTGTCTTGTTCAAACTACTGCCAACACTTTAGTCAACTATTTGCCTACATTTTGTGCATGTACATACCATGGTATACTTTACTTTGATTTGGAATTTTTTCGTATTTTCACTAAATAGTACATCTTTCAACGATGATTATAATATGAGTAATTGTACATTGCATTTGTTTATCTTGATTTTCTATATATCCATCAGTCTTCAATATAGAGTAGAAGACGATCATAGACTTTTTTTTTTGGTGGCTTTTTTTCTCTGTTCTGTTTTATTCTGCCATTTTTTGTCACAAGCTCTGAAAATCAAATGCTAAACTACATGTATGATCATATACAGTAACAAATCTTGTTGTGTCATCTTATTTTCATTTCTAATCTAATTTTTGGATTCATTTCCACACATACAATATACAATAAACACTAGGTCCTGAATGAATGGCCATAATGATGGTTGTGTTCATTCTGGATTATCTACCTGCCTGCCTGCCTGCCTGCCTATCTGTCTGTTTTTCTATGCCTGTCTCTCTATCTATCTATCTGTCTGTCTGTCTGTCTGTCTGTCTGTCTGTCTGTCTGTCTGTCTGTCTGTCTGTCTGTGTTTTTCTATGCCTGTCTGTCTATCTGTCTGTCTTGTCTGTCAGTCAGACTGTCTGTCTGTCTTGTCTGTCTGTCTGTCTTGTCTGTCATGTCTTGTCTGTCTGTCTGTCTTGTCTGTCTGTCTGTCTGTCTGTCTGTCTGTCTGTCTTGTCTGTCTGTCTGTCTGTCTGTCTGTCTGCCTGCCTGCCTGCCTGTCTGTCTGTCTGTCTGTCTGTCTGTATATCTTTCACTTACACAAGGACAAAAACTTCCAAATTTATATTTATGATGTACGAAACAGTCTATTTGACATATTGACAATAATACTATTAACAAACGCTTGCACAAACTGCCACTTTCTTGTGTACACTGTACCCTACATGTGTACACTACCATTACTATGGTATGTTGTGGTTTGAGAGAGACCTTTATAACATGTAGGTTGTAGGTTTACATGTAGTTATTTCTTTCATCTGTCTACAGTATTAAATGTCTGTGACTTGCTACATTTGTTTTCTTAACTGCTATGTGGCTGTACTAGTATATTGGTGAGTGGGGCACATACCCATCATCCGTCTTTACTGTATCATAGCTACCCATGGTACATTTTGTACATTTCATTACAAACTAGATATATATGATTTGAAATTTGTAAATCAAAGATTTCACTTGTCTGCAAGAAAATAAAACTTGCTTCAAGAATAAGTTTCTTCCCTGGAATTTTAAAAGTACTATCCAATATTTACAAGTTTTGAAACTCAGATAACTGAGGGTGTGTGGGGGTGGGGGTGGGCAGATATTCTAAATACTGCATATACAATGTACCTTACCTAGTACTACCAACATTTTGGTGGGAACCCTCAGTCGCTGGTAAAGTATCTGTATCTGTGGAACTCACTTTGATTTTACAATGTCCTTTATAAGGATGAATGAATAATTTTCTCAGAAACCAAGGAAGTACATGTAATTACCTACTTAGTTTTGGAAAAATTATTTATTCATTTAACTTGGCTACAAATTCTTTTCATACTATTTTTCTATGATTTATGAAAGTTCCACATTCTATGCAAAATTTTTCACATTATATGAAACGTTTAGTATCTTTAATGAAAACAGATTAAACGGGTCAGGTTCAAATGTTATTATAGCCTTACATACGAACTTAATAACACAGCATGAACTGCCAGGTCAAAACCTGTTTTTTTCTCTCACCACATTTGTGCCCATTTATTTGGCAGTGTCAGTAATTATACATTCCATACGATATCAACATATAGAAATAGTCATGTATGATACATACTGGATAGAGATATCTATCAACACTTCCGAACACTTGCTAGTCCTCCCAAATAGAAACATGCGAACAAGGCTATTTGAGACATGTACATAACTGAATACACATTTTGCATCAACACTTCCAGTCACTTGTTAGCCTTCTGATATCAAAACATGCAAGGCCACTTTAAATTAAAAATTCACTAAAGACTATTCCCTTGAGAAACGCTGTACCGAAAACACTTCAAATATTCTATAACAATCATAAAACATTTAACACTAAGGTGAGTAAATATTGGCTTCATCATCTTTCATCTTGAGTGATGATATATTACCCAAGTGATAAATGATTTAAACTTAGACTGACTAATCCAATGGAGGGATAGTCATACTGGTTATGACTCAATTGGGAAAAAAATGACTACGCGATAAAATAGTCATTGATTGAGAAATCAAATTTTCCATGTATATGTCACGCAAGTAAAATACTAAGGCCTAAAAAATATAATTGTTTGGTTCCGGTTACCGGACATCCACCTAATTTTTCACTGCCGACCCTAAATCTTTTTTTGACGTATTCGTGAAAAAATTAATAAAATTGTAAAAAATGTGAAATCTCGCTAGAAATAGTAGATGCAGAAACTGACGTCAACTTAAAAAGACAATATAAGACTGTTCTTCCAATCTGTAATGGCTGTACATCTGATAGGAAAAAATAAATAACACAGAGACCATATCAGAAAACAACAGAAAACCTGAACTAGACACTAACTTACAAATGAAAAAAATATATAATAAAATAAAATAAAAAATCTACCTACCCCACCTATTCTAAAATTGAGCGTAATCGGAACCACACAATTTTTTTTATTACACCTAAGGCTGTTTTTCAGTCAAATTAGAACAAAAAAATGTTGGTATGAACTGGTCAAAACATGACATGATAGAGTATGCAAGTCAGTTCTGTGGTTTGGAATTCTATACATGCATTGTACATATCCAGTAGATATCTTTGATAGGGTGCTCCCTCCAAGTTCCTTACAATGTCTTTCCATTCTCTTTTCTTTTTCCAACCCATGATACAATATGTTTTAATGCTTCTTTTGGCAAAGCGGTATTTGTTTGTACACAAATAATAACTCATTGAGGCCAAAAGGATTTGAAAAAGACTTTACCATCAAGCCACGTATACTATCAGTGTACGAAATTTAAATTTAAATTTTCTCAAAAAACACACCTGATTTTTCTGACATGGATATATATTTTTATGATATTCTGGATACGGTTGTAGATTCCTACAGTAGAAGTTCAAGGCCGTACTGTATATTGTCAACACCTGCATGTTGTCATGGTGACCGAGGTCATGTACCAACAAGTGCAGTTCATCAAGATGCATATACACACACAGACTTTTAGCCCATTCAATCATTTTTTTATAAAAAAATAACAAATGAATGATTCTTATGGAAATCAATTTAGCTGAAGAACTGTCAACAAGTATATCAAACCATTAGTCATATTTGGAGCATTACGAATGATGACACAATTCCATGAGAGCATGTTCAAAATGATACATCACAAGATGTCTTTTGAAATGAGTCCCATAACAAACATGTACATTGAAATTACATTTATATATTGATTCATCCATCAATAACGGTGAGGCCAGGTTTTTCAGAGGAAATTTGCAAAGATTGTCAACACTGAAAGATAACAATGAAATAGGTCTTTCCAAATGTAAGCCCATACTGTGTTTTATGGGTGCTATATTTGAATTTGTTGACAAGGTCAGTAATGTATCAACCTTGTAAGTATGTGGTGTCAGACAAAATAATTTACTTCTTCTGGGTAGAGAGCTCCCTTCCAGTTGTAAAATTATACATTATTTTAATTAATTATATTTCTCTGTTTTCTTTCTGTGACCAGTTTTGACGTGAAATTGTTAGAAAATTTGTCGACATTAGAAACCAACTTCAATCATCTTATCTTAAGTTTAATGAGATGTTAGTTTCCTTTGTACGCAAAAAAGTTACGAGCAAAACCAGTTTCTTTTATAGGAATTGTCCTCTTCAGGATAACTGGTGTGTCTGCAACTTCTGGGCTGCAACCTCCCCCTCTCCCTTCCCCTCCTCTCCCCTCCCCTCCTCTCCTCCCCACCCCATCCAATCTTGTTTAGGGTACATCAAGACTGAACAAGAATATAGTAAAGATCTGTTATACTATTGATTAGGATACCTGGACCTGGCAAAGACATGATCACTGCAAACAAAGGACTTTGCTCTTGTAAACACTCGTATCCAGATATAACTACACAATTTATTGGTTGTAGATACAAAATCAAAGTATTAGAAAAACTCTGATAACGAATTATTGCACATGATCACAAAAAATTATGTTACTTTATAGATGAGTCACCACAGATTACATAGGAATGGCCTTGGTTTAGTGTAACAAAACATGTTTGTTGATAAATATTATTATCCAACATACTTAGGAATCCATCTCTATAGTATCTATGGCATGTATCTATGGCATGCACAGAAGATAATTCTAAATGACGCTTCATTATGGTTCCCATTTAGCTCTGAGACTTGGTTATCGGGCTTGAAGATGTTGTTCATCAGAAAAGCCAGTATTTTGGGTCAGATAGCCATGTCTATGGACTAGTTCCCATTCCACTTTTTTTCATCGTAGCACATGTGCATGTACTTTTTGCATTTGTACATGTACTGTACACATACAGTGCTGTGGTGTGGATATAACAAATTGAAATGGGCGCAGTAATCTTATTACTATTCAGTCGCCTTTACAAACAGCTTACAAGTTTATCATTCCAACTGGGTGGGATGATAGTGACACATGATAGCATGGCATGTTGAGATGCGCAGCTGAAGTCATGACCTCCTCTGGTATACTCCCTCTCTGTCCAGTGACCGTTAAAACATCAACCACATTGTACCACTAAGCATTGTAAATGAACACCTGTATTTGACCAGCAGGGAAAGAACTAAAAAAAATAATAAAAGTCACTCGGCCAGAAAGAGTACGACATATTCTCTGTCTTCACGTTCATATGTAGAGACAGCTGGAGGCTAAGCAGCCGCAAGATACACATTCTTGGAGTGTTTTTTTTTTTTTGTGTGCCATGTACTGACCTATTTCTACTGTTATGTTGACATGCAGAGTGATAACAAGAAGATCTGTAGTAGAAACCATAACTCGTTCGTGACACGAACAACAACAAAACATTTGTGTACGTTCAACTATTGGACTTGGCATCATGTACATTGTACTTATATCACTGTCAAGTACTAACAGTAGATGTCTTTGTGATGACTGCACCATCTTTATTTGCATAGAGACAAACATGAAGTTCCACTTGAGTTACAACTTCTTTAACGTGAGCTATTATGACCGAAAGCACCAAGAGTAATACAACATGTAGTCTAGTTTCTATACGACATGTTACAGTTACTACGATCATCTAGGAAAAGTCGTTATTCTAGCACAGAAATCTGTGATACCCCGACTGCATTCATGTAAAAGTGATGACGTTATCCCATCCCCACATGATTTTAGTTTCAGACTGGAGAAGTGGAGTTTTGTTTTAAATGAGCAATTGTGTAAAGGAACTAACCAATTGCAACTGCCTGTCAATTTGTGATGGATTACTACTGACATGTGTCGTTTACCCTTCGTCCAGTAGGTATCACAGATTTCTGTACTAGAATAACGACTTTCCCTATACGTGAGTGGAGATGATCACAGTAATAGTAATGCGTCGTTTAGGAACTAGACTATACACCATGTACAGTAGGTGATGACAATTTAGTCTAGAACTATATGTGGGTTCTATTTTCTATGATCTCTCTCTCTCTCTCTACTGTGATATTTTAGCGTTTTTTGCTACTAAAGTTGACGAACCTAGGAAACCTAAAAGGACAAAATCAGGTAAAACTGGCATAGCTTCTAATACATTGAACCATTGCTGGAGAACCCTGGTAGAGTTGAGAGAAAGCTCATTTAGATTTTACTTTCTTATCCCTTACTCCTAAACACTGCATTTAAGCATATAGCCTCCACGAAAATGTGCATACATAAGGTATATGATAAGTTCTAATGGACTGATGTATAAGTTAAAGTTGTGTGTAAGTGTAATTGTAATGTGTAAGTTCTAATGTATAAATTCTTATTTTGATTGGTTGCTCTGAATCATGTCAATGATATGTTGAGTCTGATTGGCTCATCTGGATGCCTTGGAATAACAATTCTGAATGGTTAGTCTGATTGCCTCACTTATAATTCTGATTGGTTAATCGGTATATATTGATTCTGATTGGCTAATCAAGATATCTTGCAAGAATTATGATTAGTTAATTGAAATGCCTTATAATTCAAATGTACATCATGACTGGTTTACCAGTCATGTACCGAGAAGCTCAGGCATACCAATGTAGACTGAGATCTCTCTTAAGATACCATGTTGACATCCAGATTAATTCTGATTCTGATCTCAATGTAGACTGAAAGTTCAGTTGTGTTGGTCACTGTTTCCACTTACGTAACCACTGGGGTAGCTGCATCTCAGTACATGCAGTAGCTGAGTGGTAGTTACACAAGTAGTCTAGTTCCTATACAGTATCGTTACGATTTATACCTTCACTCACAGGACCACAGGCTGGTCATCCAGACTAATACACAAGTAGATCAATGATGGATCAGGGATCTTCCACTCTAATATTAGTCAATGCCTCACCATTAAATCCCTGATTCTCATTTTACATGTATATAGGCTCATAATATGAACTTGCCCACACAGATATCCTCATCATGAACAGTAATAACTTATTACTTACTTTTTATACATTTCCACATTCATAAAGTCATCTGTTTTAAAAATAGCACTCTCTGGGTACTGATAGCCATCAAATGGACAAAGGGGGGTCAGTGACCACAGGGAGTATATACTGTAATCATAACACATCTAATGCTAGAGAACAGTTTGTACTGAATTCAAGGTTACAGGTCTAATTGTGTAAGGTGCACAAAGCATGCAATTCTTAGTTACCACTCTGGGAATTGAGGTCTGGGTTTACTTAGACACAAATTAAAAGTAAAACTAACACTGTTCAGGTGTGGTAGATTACACAAATGGGTGATAGGGATGCCTCTGTTCTGTGAATCTAATCACCCTGTGTAAACATTGGAAATCCTCCAAAAAATTACACTGCAACAGTGCAAGATAAGAGATGTCATCAGAAATGCTACCCTACTGTGAGTACATTCAACAGCTTATGTCAACTTGTCACAACAATAATATCTTAAGTAAACTGAGACCTAAATTGCAAGAGTAGTAACACTAACATGTCTACTTTAATATCTGGATGCCAATGTGGTCTCTAAACTGCGTGGAGGAGTAAATCATAACAATACCGTATAGGAACAAGGCTACATGTCTACAATCAGTGTCACTAACAAATCCAAAATAGGCATGCACTTGCTTTTTCTGCCTATGTGGTGTTGGTGTGGTGTACCAGTTTACTGAATATTCAGCATCAGGGGTGTCTGTCTATCTTCAGTGGTTTTAGTAAGGTTGGATAATTTCAGTAACAGACACGGAGAATCCAGTTACATGCAAACTTTTATACATGTACAAAATGTAGTCTCCCATATATTGCATATACTTTTATTTGGGAACCCTGGTACGGTACATCGGCACTATTACCAAGGGACTTATAGATTTTACTGATTTACCATCCATATATTAGGGAAAACACTTACTATCTTAAACCTACACAATATGAACCAAACCTTAAAATTTTCATTTTTTTATTCCAAGTCTCAGCTCCTTCCCTGCTTCTGTTGTTTTGTGACTGAAATCAGGAAACTCTTGCACACAGACAGGAATTACAACCCTTACACACAGGATCTCCATGTAGGTACCTGTAAGTGCCCTGGCATCACTTTAACCACTTCCTTTTCCTATCTCCTCTATCTACTAGACAACTATTTGACCACAAGTACACACTCTATAACCCTTGTGGGAAGCCATTAGTCGGCAACCTTTACAGACACTATGAGAATTGAGATATAGAAGGATATGATATCACCATAGGAAACCCTCTACATAACTTTCTTCCGACCACTTAGCTAGGGTTACCACTTTCGTAATAATTTGTAATGCATTGTGAGATGCACGAGTTCAATACAACAACGAATGTTTTCATGACCACCTATATTTTCTACCCACAATAGACTCTGGGTGGTAGTATGTGAGGGGTTTTTAAGATATTTTCTTACTTCAAACCATAGACAGGCCAGGCTTTTAGTCATTAGTCCCATCCCTACATGAAATGTTGAATTGCTATGAAATCAAATCAAAATTGGTTCTCCTGTCCCCACGTGCATTAACTTAGTTTTGAACCGATTTTTAATAGTTAAATCGGTTTGAATCTACTCTTGAGGCTATCCATTGGGTTTGAATCTGAGGATGTCTGGGTTTAGAGATGACTCCATACCACGCCAGCATCTAGACTAATTTGAAACCACCTTCGAAGTAAAGCAGTTTATCGATTAAAATCCATTGCTCAGTTTTCTCATAAAAGGTCAGAAACCGGTTCCAAACCAATTTCTTTTATCAGTTTGAATTGTTTTTCAACTGATTCAGGTAGGGAAAAGGTTTATCTCTTATTGATGTTTTATTCAAACGAATATAAAGCAAGTACACAGATCTGAGCATTCAGATGTAATTACTTATACAAATCTAGTTTGAATGCTTCTGTACACAGTCAATAACCTGTGATTACATTTTAACAGTGGGACATGATTGATTTTAATTTACCAATCATGTCTTCAAATCAGTCCTGTAAACATGAACTCAGACACTGTCAGCATAAACAATTGACTGTGAATTTTGTTTGTGAAATCTTATTGTTTAATCTTGATAATCCCCCACTGCAGTTCCTGCTAATCTTGAAGTGATTATCCTACAGTTTGGAGACATAACAACTTTTGTACCTGATCAGACTAACAATACTTTCAGGAACTTTTCAACTTTGAAATTCAATGACCTCAGATCTTGACTATTAAAGTGTAATTGTCCAATTTTAAATGTGACTATCCAGACTGAACAACATAATACCTGTCGAGGAGGTAATGACGTCCGATGATCAAATCTACAATTACTGTCGGGACTACAATCATTTCTATCTCCTAATCAAGACGCTGCTGGAAATTATGCAATTTCACTACGTGCACAACAGGTCCCCCTGAAATTAAGTCGGAAAGCAAAAGTCATCCAGGGTTGAATTTGAAAAGTTAAGTGTTGACATCAACATGGGTCAATCAAAACTATATAGATATACCAAACCACTAAGAGTGGATATAGTCTGCAGGCACTCAACAATTTCTCAACCATAGATAAAGCATACATCTATATGAGTCTATAATACTCTAGTCTAGTTCCTATACAGTATCGTTATGATTATACCTTCTCTCTAGAACCACAGTTGGCATCCAGACTAATAAATAATACTCTGAACAAATGTACGACTCACTGTTTCATAAACTAACAACAGTTACAATTATTAGTATACTTCATACTACTAAACCATCCGTGAGCCAAGTTGAAAAAAAAAGTGAAATATATACTCTGGTTGTTCTACATCACAACAACACGTGTCTACGTCACTGGTTCTACTGTGTTCGAAATGAGTTGAAACATTCAAAATTGCCATTACTTTCCCCCGATTTTTCTTCGATATTACTGGCGCTGGTATAGGACTTAAAGGTGGAGATGTACAAAAGCAAGATTTGAAGGATAACATGAATAAAGTTTACTCCATGCTATTATATTCGTTCCTAACATGTCTATCTAAATGTTATTCTCCTATATACTACATTCAGACTGAAAATACTCGTGACCTAAGGGTTGTCACTACTTGTCTAGCGACTTGTAGCGACAAGGGTCCCCTTATAGGTCACTTGTGTTTTCTTTGGCTGAACGAAGAAAAATATTGGGGCATAACATTTATATAGACATGTTAGCAAGGAGTATAACAGCACAGAGTAAACTTTATTCATGTCACCCTTCAAATCTTGCTTTTGTACATCTCCACCTTAAAGTCCTACACAAATGACCGTCTTCAATACATACACATAATCCACCTTTACAGAGTTTAAAGATGTGCTGATTATGTCTGTCTGTGAATGTATTATAAAGTCAATTACGCTATTGTATATATTTAGTCTACTGGTCTACTCAATACACTTCAAATGAATTACAGGACACTTGCACTCGACAAAAGACGATAATGTCCATGGAGCTACCGCGATAACGTTTGGTAATCATACGAATGTAAAAGAAACCACATTGGTCTGAGATACTTTTATAACAAGTTACTAATATTGTGCTGCTCAAAGTGAAATCTATTTTGGGTTCAAACGACATAATACCGGATTTCCTATGTACAACATGTGCCTGTACCAGGTATATGGGGAAACAGGATTTACCCGATTTGACATAGTAGGGTGTAAATCCTTAAAGTGAAAACCCTTTGTCAAAGTGTGAGCAGTTACGATAGAATGATTATGGGATGTTTGATGAGATCTAGACACTGGCACCCAGCAAACTTCAATTCATCAGCTCAATTGTTACTCACCATTATCATTATCATTAGCCCCCTAGACAAAACAATCATTCAGTTACAATCTAATGGGACTGACTGAATCATGAATGAAACTGTCCTTACTCAGGGACATACAGACTAGTCTAGTCCCTATATCAGTATATGATTTACCCCTCCACTCACGTATAGTCAAAGTCATTACTTGGGTAAGTTACAGACTACATTGGCATCCTGACTAGGGACAGATACAAAAGTTACAATCAACTAACATTGTTGTATTGTCACACTCACAGGCAAAGGAAGTCATTAGATTCATGTTTTTTTGACTGACAGCCTGTAACATAAAAGCTTGTGGCTGGTCTCTCAGAACTTGATATCTCGTCTAATCCAAACTGCATGCTCATCTTATAAAGGCAGTAATATAAAAGCTTGTGGCCAGACTCTCAGAACTTGATATCTCGTCTAATCCAAACTGCATGCTCATCTTATAAAGGCAGTAATATAAAAGCTTGTGGCCAGACTCACAGAACTTGATATCTCGTCTAATCCAAACTGCATGCTCATCTTATAAAGGCTGTAATATAAAAGCTTGTGGCTGGTCTCACAGAACTTGATATCTCGTCTAATCCAAACTGCATGCTCATCTTATAAAGGCTGTAATATAAAAGCTTGTGGCTGGTCTCACAGAACTTGATATCTCGTCTAATCCAAACTGCATGCTCATCTTATAAAGGCTGTAATATAAAAGCTTGTGGCTGGTCTCACAGAACTTGATATCTCGTCTAATCCAAACTGCATGCTCATCCTGTAACAGCTGTAAATATGGCGATATCTAGCAAGGGTGATGATGCCGAACACTGCATGTACACAGACCTAGACAACTAATCCATTCAGGAGAGATTGAACTTTGAAATTTGGATGCTTTTCTTTGATTCACCGAAGTGTTCAAAGCCTTTGTAAGCGTTATACCTATTAACACTTCTAAGGTAAATTTCACATCAGGTCCATTGTCCAACATATATCTTCTATACTACAGTTATCAAATTGCAGTAGTCCTGTGTAGTTTTGTTCTGCTGACATTTGTCAGATAAAATTCTCTCTGGGGGATGATATATAGAAAATCTCAATTACACCTACACATGATCTTTGAAATATCCTGTTCAAAAATCTCACAAATAGTTATGTAATCTTTTTACTAATAATACCTTGCTGTCTGACATTTCATAATTTTGAAGGGATGTCCCTATCCAACAACATGAATTGGCCCTAATTTAAGCTACCCACGCCATCCAAAATAAATGAGAACAGCTATTAAACTCTGTTACATTCATCATTCCCAACCCCAAGCTTTAATATGCTCCCTTTCAATTTGTGCATACATGTAATGTCCTCAAATTCAACTTTCACGCATGCAATCATAGGGTTCTATGATGAGGGTCTACGATGCAATGCAGTAGTTTGCAGGCTCTCGGTAAACTTCAACCGATCACAAAGGATAGTTGAGGAATGGGAAAACACTTCAATCCAGACTATTTCATATGATGGGATTAATGTATGGAATGCTAGAAGCATTGTAATATAGAGAAAGAAAGATTTCCCAAATATGCAAGTGGGCTCACCTACTCAGTGGCCTTGACCCTGACCTTGCTTTTCACACTTTCAGTTCAAGTTTGGTGGAAATACTCAAGATTTACTGATTGTATATATACATTTATAGTCTTCAGACACATGGAAGCTTTGTATTTGCTCTTTCTCATTTATCATCATTATTTCTTAATAAATGAATAAATAAACAAAGTAAAATTTCAGAAATTCTTACAATCCTGAGTACCTAGTACAAGGTAAAGTCATTGAGTTATGAGCGCCAAATAGGTTTGTGTACTCGTGTACTCGTACCTCAGTGAAGTGGCCTTCACGCACCCTCATCAAAAGTACCAATTGCTAACACAAATACAGGTAAAGTACCATCAGAAGTCCAATAAATCAAAAAGAAAGTCATTGCAAAGGTAAGGGATGTGTCCCTAAACAATAACACACTGCCAAGAGTTGAAACAAAGACAATCCAAGCATGTCTGAGGGATGACTGAAACACAAACACTAACTTGTGACTAAGTGACCTGGAACCATTCCTACATTTCGTTAAGATTACCTGTAATGAAACGCCCAACAATGCTAAAATTTGAACATTTTAAGATGACTTTTCAAGAGCTGGTATTCAGACTCTTTGAAAGAAAATAGAATTACCCATACTGTACTACAAATATGACTACAAAGAACTGTTCAAAAAAATATCAAACGGTGTAAAGGTTAGAATCATCTTTTAATTGTGACTTTAACGTTTTATCTATCTCATTTCATTGGCAACAATCTGCTCCCATGGTAACTGCATCCTAATTTCTTCTCAAAATTTCCTCATCTCTGATGTACTGCATTGTGAAATGTCAAGGGATGCAGGTTATCCGCACCCATGTTTTTCAACCATAAGCTTTCTTTATTTATCACATGCAGAATGATAAACGATTTGTTGTTTTTGACAAATGTCTACCTTGGCATCTTGGTAGACCTTGGGTTGTTTATCAAATCTCTGTGTACTATTATATAATCCTGACTTAATTGAATTTGGTAATCTGTCAAACAGTCTAAGCAATTGTGATTTATTCATTCTTTCCAAACTACTTTGCATACAATGACCTACACCTGGAACTTTGTTCTTTCTCCTAATTCATTCAAAGATGGCGCTCAGAATCTCTTCTTTTTATGCCCCCTCCCCCTCACTCCGCCTCCAATTTCTGTTAATGGATCAACAAATCATCAAACACAGATATTTCTTCAAACTTACAAACTCTTTCTCAATGTGCAATATAATATATAGTAGATAGTTTTAAAGGCCCATATTTAAATCCCATGTCACTGCACTTGTGTTATCGTATCAGTGCTCGGAGCCATGAGGTTTATATATGACTTTTTTGTTCAAGACCAACCACTCTTTTCTATAGCTCTGCCAAACAAACGTTCTTCATATCTAGATTTTAATCCTTATCCAAAGTGGGTCTTTAAACCTCCACTAGCTGCAACTAGAAAGTTTTTTGAAACTGCTTTGTTAGATATAGTGACTTACTTGTAATATCGTACATCCTAAACAGTATTGAATCATCTGTGGGTAAATATTTGTGTAGCTGTATACATAGTATGGTGCAATATATCCAATCAAATTGATTTTTGGGTCTGCATCCAAATATCTGTTGAGTCACAATTCCAACTTCTTCCTATATACTACTTACATGTATGTATACATAACATAGCCTCAAACCTGACATATAAAATGTCTAATTAGTGGTATTTTAATCATTTTTAGTCAACATATTGTTTGTTGTCTGATCAAAATAATAATGCCCCAGTTACAGTTAGCGCAGGTTTAACAGCTGCTTCAATACCAAGGACTACTGTAAACCTTTGTGAAAAGTGCAGTAAAGCATCATGTTTATCAAACTCATTGCTTAGAGTATACCCTGTCCTACATTTGATAAGACTAAAGGTTTAGTCAATGGAATGTGATGCTGTGAGAGAACTTAGTTTTGAGTTGCACAGAAGTTCAGTATGTCATGAACTTGATGAACTGCAGTAGACATTTCATTCTTTGCATTTGCTTGTAACTTTAAGAGCTCGCTCTATTTCACTCAGTGATACTCAGATCAAACTCTAGATATTCAAATTCGACAGAGTGCCAAGAGGTTCTCCTAAAAAGGCATAAATAATACAGTAGATGCCAAAATAAATCTGCATACATAGGTTTATTCCAATTTATACAATATCTAGAAGCTGCTAATCCAAATAATGTGCATCTTTGGTTGAGCAGGAACAGAAGCCAGTCTCGTACTGGCATGATGGGGTTTGATGTTGCAATATCATCATCACACTCACCAAGATGTTACGCAGACTACACACAGTTGTTGATATATTCTGTTTCACATCATTTGACATTCTAAATATAGCCTCCACATGTGATATTGCTGGAGTTAGAAACCTTTAGATGAAAAGTAAAGTACAGTCACTGTAACCATTAGTGTCAATACCCTAGAATCCAAGCTGTTATCTTAGACAGCGAGTCTTGGTATGAGTACAGGTTCTAGTAGTCTAGTAACTATACATGTAGTCAGTTTCGATGATCTCTCTCCACCGTATAGTCAAATGGACAAATTCTACCAAAAATCTAGCTAAATCTCTCCTGCTGGGGAAAGGGTGAACAGGGCATGTTAGTAGTAATCCATCACTCACTGACAGGCAGTTGTAACTGGTTACTTTGTTCAGCTTACTACAAACTCAACCTCCAGTAAGTCAAGTGAGAACGCGATAAAATTGCCACATTTATATCAATGCGCCAAACTACATTTGTATCCTACTGTCGATGGTCAGGGTGGAATGTCATGCTAGAGAAAGCCATTTGACTTTACAGTGGAGACAGAGAGATCAAAGAAAACGAGCCCACACATATCATTTCTAGACTACGGTTCTAGGTAAGTGTTTTCTGCTTTCCCAGTGAGAGAAGAAACAGACAACACAACTGTGTTAACAAAACTGGACACTCAAGTAACACCAAAACTGCATGAAATGAGTGACATCACTAAAAGTGATATTTCAAATACCATGCTAAATGAATGGTGCAAAATATGAAACATCGCATATTTTGGCATCGCATACTTCACCCAAAGATGAAACCTGTGTGAGGAAAACATGAAATTTTGTGACAGTGGTAACAGGACGCAATTTTTAAAACTAACATTTATTTAGATTACCACTATAAGACCTGTTCACTGGACCGTGCCAAAATAAAGCAACACACTTATTAACTTTTGACATTAAATCATACAAAATTATTTTCACTGGCCAGGAGTTTAATTTAGCTATTCAGAACTCAACACTCTTGAGATGTTCACAACGTATGTAAATTGACATGAAATTCATTGTAGATGACAGATGTAATCATAACTGGGGTGAAACTTAATCGGATGAATTCATATGTAGGTTAAATCATTCATAGTATTACTCTCTCTGTTAGTCTCATATCATAGAACATGCTCTCAATTCTTTTGGCATTGCACTGACCTGTGCATGATTTTCACATACCTTCCTAAGTATTATATTTCTCACTGCTTCCCAACCAGTGTACCCTCTCCCAAATTGACGTGTCACTGGTGTTACACATATTATGACCCTACCAAACTCTGGTGCTCTCCCACTGTGTGGTGGGTGACTGGCTAGTTTTTATCATTTTGACCAACAAAAGTAAAATTGTCTTTCAATAAATTAAGGCACACAGTTCGAAACATATTTGTTCGTTTGAGTACAATTTTTTCAGCTACTGGAAGTTAAATGAGTCTTCTTTATCGGTACATAAATCTAGGAAAGCTAAAGAAGCCTTGGTGAAATGATAAAAAATAGATTTAAAAAAAAAAGATTTGACACTTCACAGAATACTTTAGAGAACGTAGGCTAAATTAAGATTTAAACAGTTTGTATTCAATATTTTACTTCCTGTTGTACACCCACGCGTAAAACTTATCGTAATTTATGAAATATTAATAAGTTTGTCTAGTTAAATCCTATGTGAGTCATGTGGGCTTTCAAACACTCACTGTATGCTAATTATCATTCTGCACATGTTTCACTTACTACCTCCTCAACCTCCATGCATCACAGACCCAGTGGGAGTTTTTTCTGTTGCCATGCCAACATTATTAATAAACTACGGTATCCATTATTCATTATTGTAATACCAGCAGCTGTATCTGATAACTGACACATCATGTTTCTTATCTTCTCGTTCTTCTATCTCACTTTGTCCCTCCCTCTCTTTTAGGAGATACATGTACTTGTAGATCTAACATTATACAAGTCTTAGCTGAGATAGGGAATTATTCATTTGGTTCCATCATTTTAAATACTTTGTTTGCCGTCCTTGAATTTCCCCAAAACCTACCAGGCAGACATGGGAAACGACAAACATAGCAAAAAACCCACAATGCCAGAATGTCATGTATAAAATTCACTTTTCTATTGATTCATTTTGTTTGTACCTAAATCTACTACATTGGTGAAATATAAATGTCAAATGCCAAAGTTTGATTGGCTATATAATTTAGAAATATGTGTAGTTTCTCTGACGATATTCTTTCCATTTACAGTAGTACTGATTTTTTATTTACCACAATATGAAATACGGCCTTGTATGGAAATTTAAAAAAAAATCAATCTATTCTAAATCTACTAACAAACCTACCCGCGGCAAACAAAGAATTCAATTGATGGCGCCATATGTAGAATGACTAGGAGCAACTAGATTGACATAATACGGTTAGTCTCGACTCAAATAAGAACAATCCATGGATGAGCAATTAACTGCAAGATCTAGATATAGCACACTGAGTTCTAACGAACAAGAAAATTGCTCCTTTAATAGATTGAAGTAGTTATGAGTTACAAGACTGATTTGTGTGACAGGGGAGCTTGGGAATGGTTAGTATAGTGTATACTGTATACATGTTCTTTTCTATGATCTCACTCCACCTTATAGTCCAATGGATTTCTCTAGCACAGCATCCTGTTCTTACCACTCACAGTGGTAGTTTAATGCTATTGCAGTTGATATTAACATGATGAGGTTATCACATCGTTATGTGAGTTTGTAGTAAACTGAGTGACCAATTACAACTGTCTGTCAATGTGTGATACAATGACAGATTACTACGGTGACATGCACTGTTCACCCTTTCCCCAGCTGATTTTTAGCTAGATTTTCAGCTGCAGAATCTGTCCGTTTGTCTATATGTGGAGACAGAGATCATAGAAAGGACCACACATATAGTTACTAGAGCTAAGACTAACTATATGCACTAGATAGAAAACACTTCTCATCTCAACCCAAAAGTGGAATGACTCAATATTTAAGAGAGCAGTGAAGGCAAGAGATGTATACAATACAATGCAATACAATAGCAATAGCAATACAATACAATACAATAGAGTACAGTGCAATACAATACAATACAATACAATACAATACAATACAATACAATACAATACAATACAATGCAATACAATATGCGATGAGTATTAATGAAAAATGAAATGGTTATATACAAGAAATTATGACATAGAAATCTGGATAATACAGTTACTGCAAGTCTCAAGAAATGGAAATGGCACAGAAAAAGCGATGAGCTTTGAAGTTTGAGATAAATACCTAATCTAAGAAAGATAATGCATTGTACATGTATCACTGCCCAGTTTTCATTTTATCTGGGGGCGATAACGTTTAAACATCATATTATCTTTGCTGACGTCCACTTCCATGGTGCCAGGAAGATATTTAGGTCTGCCTGGATATGGATACACTGAATTTCTCATCATTACTCCACATCACACTATGATGAATGGTATAACATTTCCAGTTTTCATAAAATTGACTTTCACGGGTTGTACAAACCAAGTCCATAGCTTACTGTTCACACTAATAGTAATATATGCATAAAAGATGCATGTGCTGCTAAGTGGTACTAATTACCAACCGATTGAAAAGACAATATAACAGATACATGTATTAAAGATAATTGTACCACAATATTACCATCTCCTAATTATTGACATTTTTCTTTCACATATTTAAATAATTATCTACATACATTCAGCATGAATCATAAAATATGGACTAAAATATCACCATTAATGTTGAAATAATTATATAATACGTACTAAAACAATATCCTCTTAAAAATTGACCACCTGTATGTTCATCCTCAAAAAAACTGCATCAATACTGTAATTGACATGAATTAAATGATTAAAGTCATTCTATCTGTCATACCACTTCAAGTACAATGGAAGGAAAATTGGGTTGAAATGAACCAATTTCATAAATTTTTCCATAGAGTTCCCTTTGAAATTTTTCGAGAGGAGTTTTTATCCTAGTAACATGTATAATCCTATAAATGTTACTGGGGATAAAAACTCTTCCAGTAAAAGTAAAAACAAAAAACATATAATTGAACATTGAGGAAATGGCTAAATTCACTACATTTCCCCCTTTTTCTCACCATGGATGAAAACCCTTCCAGTTAGGAGACCGTCACAACTCCTTTGTGAAATATGAAACGTCTTGATTGATATTATTTCATAACTAATGTATGTGATATTTCAGTATTTTATGACAGACAGTAGTTTGGTTTTCCCTGACCTTTGGTTGACTTGAATCCATTTAGTCTTGTGGAAATCTTACAACGGGAATAGGTTCACTGACATACGTATTACAGTATTAGTATCAACGTCACAGAAACCAGACAGCCAATCAACTCATTCAACCTCAGGCGGTCTTTAGCACGATTCTCTCTCTCTTGAGATGTTCCTAGACTCAAACACTAAAAAGCAGTCAGCTCAAGTGTGCAAAATATCCCCGATTGGACAGTTACTTTTAAACTACATTTACTGAAGTGAAGCAAGTCTGTATAAATCAATACATTACAGTATGTTCACGGAAACGATAAAATAGACATTACAGCATTAATGTGAAAATAACTGCCATTTCTTTTAATCGGTCATTGACACGTCTATTAACAACTGAGATTGTTTGTAAATAAATATAAATTATTTAAAATAAACTAGTCACAAGAGAATTAAAGTTACTGAACTGTTCCTCTCCAAAAGGCACAAATAATGTTTCATATCAATTAACAATTGAAGTTATCCTTAATTAAACCATACATGTAGTTAATAAAACTATATGAACATAAATGATACATATATTTGAACTTACATGAAAAAACTACACATGACAGCATCAAAGCAAAAAATACTACTACCCGGTACTAGTAGAGCCAACCCTCACTAAGAGTAAGACATGCCTTGTCAAATTGAGATTTTAGTTATGTCAAGGGTGTCACTACAGCTCCCATCTCTGGTATTTTTTTCAGTCTCTTACTGTTTGCATATTAAAGACCCACTTTGAAAAAGAATTGAACATTAGGTATGAAAAACAGTTGTCTGACAAAGCTATAGAAAAAGTTAGTCCAGAACAAAAGAATAATCCTATGTAATCATCATGGCTCCACTGATAAGATAACACTAATGTGAGAACCTGGGATTGAAACCCTAGCCTTTAACAATATTTACCTCATATACTCACAGATACAGATACAGATACAGATACAGATACAGATACAGATACAGATACAGATACAGATACAGATACAGATACAGATACTTTATTGCCATGTGTTTAAAGAAAAAACATTGGAAAATGACTTTTCACAAGCGCCCCATATTAAAAGTGTAAATGGAAATAAAAGTGGCTGAACATTATCTAAATAAACATTAAAATGATTGATCATGACTGGTTTAAAATTCGGATTACCGAGGGATAAAAACTCTTCCTAAAACGTTCAGACGATGTCTTAATGCTGCGATAACATCGACCAGAGCGTAAAATGTTAAAAAGTTATGTGTTTCATATACATGTATAATTTAGTATCTCACCACTACATTGTGACCCTTGGTAAGTGTGTGGTGGTGTTGATGGATTCCAAGACCTGAGACTTAAAATAGCCAGGAACCATTGTATTCTTCAAAGGGCTTTGACAACATTGACACGTGCAAGTATCAATCATCAACATAGCTGACATGTGCATTAACTTACACTGTGATTAAGGAGTGTTCTCTGTTATACAAATGTATTGTTTGCAAAAAAAAAAAGTAGTAGAACACAGTAGCCTTTCATCTGTCAACACAATCTTAATGCTAAAATAAAGAGAGTACATCTTCTAGTGGAGTGTATGACAAAAGACAAGTTCCTTGGTTATTTGGGGGGTTATTTTAGAAGTTCAACTGTAAATGAATATGCGGCTGACCCCAACCAAAGATTTTGTATACATGTACATAAATAGTATATACATCTAAATTGACTTTATCTAAGTCACATGAACAATGTTCATCTATATCAATACTGACTACTAACAAAACATCCATTTATCTCGGCGAAGCTGTGTAAATGTTCAGCACGCTTGACAGTATGGCAAGATAATGACCCTTGACATCGAAAATAACCCAGGGTAGGCATGCTTACAGTGGCAGTCAGAATAAATGTTTACTAATTTTAACACACAAACAATGCTCATTCACCATCTTCTACACCGAGTTCTATTTCTTTTGACAATCTGGAACTTTCATTTCTAGGTTATCAATCCTCGGTACCTGCAATAGCACCTCATACTAGAGAGGGTCAAAATAGAATAAGAAGGTTGACTTATTCTCAGGCGCATCTATAGTACTAGCTACATGTGTAGCGCATGGAACAGAAGTCTATATGTTGATCAAGAAATTGAACGTTCTGTATTTTCACAACGCATCTAAACAGTACAATTCTACTTCAGGTACCAAGAATCCGGTGGTTTGAAATATTCTGGCACAGGACAGGAAACATTACACACTGCACAACCTTTCTTTCTACAGTTATGGCAAGCCTAGATTCTCTGTTTCTGTTCTGGATATAAAACTTTATCTTCAGAGAATAGATGGTAATTTAGCAAAGCACACTACCAGGGTGCAGAGTTCGTCTTTGAATTGAAGACATGTTAACCATGCTATACATGTCTACATTGTCATTGAACACAACGGAAACTACACTGCATCTCCCATTTATGTCATTGTGAAACCATCAGCACTATCCTTGGATGTGAGTTGCAAATCACTTTCTTAGATCATAAACAAAGAACTCAAGTTCATTGACCTTATAGGCTTGACACTTCTATGTATAGATGTTCCTGTTCATGTGTTTATTCAGGAAATAGGCCTAATAGCAGGGTCAAATACACAGTGAATTTATCACTTTCATCCTATTAAACTTTAATGAAATGCTTCATTTTCCTTTCCTTTTTCCCTATAAATAGCAAAAAAAAAGTGAACTTTTCCATTCGTGTAATTGTTATTGGTGTTCAGTTTAATGGTTGCTCACTTATTTTATGGTCTAATCTATTAAAATACCATCGCCAAACTGGCATTTATATTTCTGGGGGTCCTGTATCATCACTATCAAACCTTTCCCCATTCTGGAAATAATTAGTCTAGAACTATACATGTGGGTTCATTTTGTACATTTCTCCACTGTATAGTCAAATGGCTGTATTTAGCATGACATTACATTCTTATTACTGACAGCAATAGCTCAACAGCTATTGGAGCATTGAAATAGACTTGATGACATTACTGCATCCTCAAGTGACTTACTTCCAGGCTGGAGGTCGAGTTTGTGCTACACTGAACGAAATAACCAAATGTCAGTATGTGTGATGGATTACTACTGACATGCTCTGTTCACCCTTTACCCAGCAGGAGATTTATTCAGTCGAATTTGTCCATTTCACTATATGTGGAGAGAGAAAGATCATAGGAAACAAGCCCACATGTATAGTTTCTAGACTCGGAAACAACAGATCATGTAAAGTAAAAATACAGCACTAACATTACATGTGGTTCAACTTTCACCTAAAAGTTTCATTATTGATAATCACCTTCAGAAATTGCAACATGTAGAA
Source organism: Glandiceps talaboti (assembly GCF_964340395.1). Lineage (NCBI taxonomy): Eukaryota > Metazoa > Hemichordata > Enteropneusta > Spengelidae > Glandiceps > Glandiceps talaboti. The sequence goes on along the minus strand of NC_135560.1, from coordinate 14,116,784 downwards.
ACTGAAAGTGCATGCAGGAAATATTTAACTTGGATTTTATTTCAGTGTCAAAAAAGAATTATTAATGTACATTTACATTACAGCAGTAACAATAATACCTACATGTAGATTAAAGTAAGTTATGATAAGTTCCTGTGCAGTAAGTGGCCGTACCATGGATGGGCATTTGGTATTTACTTTGGATTTTTAATTCATAAAACAATTTCATCATTGCTTCCTACTCAAAAAATCAATGTGAAATAACATTGACAAAGTCTGTGTTTGTAACTCAATACATTGCAAAAAGCTATAAAAAAAAAACGAGTAAAAAGTTTGTTATTGTATGTGCAATAAACATTTTACACATTTATTAATCTTCTGCAATTTATTGAGTTACAAATACAGACTTGGTCAATGTTGTTTCACGTAGATTTTTCAAGTAGGAAGCCATGATAAAATTGTTTTATAAATTAAAAATCCAAAATAAATAGCCAATCCTCATCCATATGGTCACTTTAAACAATGTATCATAGAAAATTACAGACACTTGTTTACCTAGTATGAAATCTGAACCTATAAGACACGGCAGGATTAGTTACATCTCATACAGTTTACATTCATATCTTGTGCAGACTACAAGATAGACATTTCAATTAAATTCACTCGATTCATCTTATGATGTGAAATTTGCTGACAACCCACGCAAAATGCTCAATATTCTAATTCCATTGAGTCGGGTATCATAAATCATTTATTGCTATGATAGATGGATGTTTACGATGGATAAAAGCCGACTTTTCATTTTCAAAAAACTGGATTATCATATCGATTTTAATAAATACATAATAAGTCTACTATCTCTGTTGTAAATCATTGTCGACAAATAAATATTCTTGTAAAGGTTTGTAGGAAATAAGTCTAGGAAGCCGTCTATTAAAAAGATCAGGAAAAGTTCGATTTTATTCACAAAGCAGGATTTACTTTGTATTTATTCACGGGAGTGCAGCTGCGAAATTTTATATTCATGTATGCGTGTGTTTCCACAACAAGTTGAGAGTATCATTGTTGACCTCCTAGCCTTGTCTGCGTAGCAACATTTCCGCAACGAACAATTCTGACTTAAATTGCTTCATCTTAGTCACGCAAAAGTCAGTACTGATGAACAGAACAAATTCGATTCAGTGTAATATCTACAGTTATATAAAATGACAGTGCTGCCCTTCAAAACGATATAGCAATCAACTTTATCCAAATTTTTACCTAAGGCTAGGCATTTCCGGCATAGACATGTAGTACTGTCCTAGAAACTACATGGATTAACCCACTTCGGTTTTCTTTGAAAAATGCTGAGAGCATAGACTGGCACCTTGGATGACCTTTGTATAGCGGGAGAACCCACGCTATGATATACAGGGAATGTCTACCCTGTACAGTGCAATTTTTGTATACATGTATATGTATATCATGAGAAGTTGGGAAAGGAGATGTGTAAGTTGTATATCTGTGAATGGGAAGGTGGGTTGAGGGGTGTCATTTGACGATCTCTCCTGTTCTGATCTCCACACTAGAATCAATTGTTAGTGCGTTGATAACTGATCATCATCTTTAACAACAACAGACAAATCTTATCAACTGTGTACCCTAGTACCACTAGTCTAGATGCCAACCTAGGTATTCGATCAGATATCTTAAGATTTGATGAAGGATAGCATTAGACTATAGTCCCTCTAAGTACATTTGTAACTCTGATACGCCGCTAGCATACAGCAACTTCTGTACATTTTTAGTATCATTTCAACCCACAACAGAAAAATTTGCATTTGTACTTACGACGCAACAACACAATTTGCACAGAATATAACATTAGATTTAGAACACTGACCAGTAAGTCAACAAGTCACTTACATGTATATCTAAGTTAAGGTCTAGTTATTTAGTTTTATTTGACCAAAAATGTTCATCAGCTGGGTAGATCAAATGATTTACAAAGGTTATAACACACAAACAGTTCAAAGTTTTTTAGCATTGAGCTTTTGATCTGTCTTGGTCAACGATCCTCACATGGGAATGACAAAGTCCATAGTTACTGTTTAATATTCAAATTACAAATTAATGACTTGTGAAATGATGGATAATGTTCCAGCATTTCCGATAATTTTGCAAATGGTGCAGTAGTAACATGTTGACAGTGCTTTCTGTTACATTATTTCTTTTGGGTTGCCTAAATGTACATATACACTGTAGTTACGAATCGTGATTCTTGGCGAGTCTAACAACACCTTTATTTGAAATGACAGATTTCTGTATATTGCATATATAAACACATACAATACATACATCAGAGTGTAGAATGAGGGCTATGCATTGTAGAAGGCCTTTTTATTCTCTGCAGGTTATTGCCCTCTCCGAGATGGATTGCCTGAAATCCATACTGTAGACATACAGGAAAGAACTTACATCCGACTGAAATGTGTCTGTGGTTTAAAACTTAATTGTAAATGATGTCCTTGGAAACACAACTGCAATTGGGAGCTCTGCTCTGACGCTGAAAGAAAACTACTAGATATTAAAAATTGAGCTCAAAATATAATATAACCACTCTCCACAAATACAGTACCACCATTTTCACATCAAATATAATATGAAATTCATCGATCAAGGTTGAATTAAGAATTGTTCAAATCATCAATTATTATCATTTTCCATGTAACTATTATTTTCTATTTATAATTATATAACAATAATCAAGTGGATCGTAAAATTTATAGTTCAGATTTGGCATTAACAAGACTTAAGCGAGTGACTGATAACTCTAAATTATAACAGTCAAGTCATTCATACTCAGCAGAGTATATTTTTTTCCGCTCAGGTTGTGCAATACTAGGCAGAGTATATTTTTTTCCGCTCAGGTTGTGCAATACTAGGCAGAGTATATTTTTTTCCGCTCAGGTTGTGCATCTCGGATGCCATAAAGAGGCGTGTGGTTTGACATGAGAAATTGCAATTTGTTTGAGCTAAGAGTTCTATGGTTGGACCATTCATTGTATTTGAATCAATGGTCCTGTTAACGAATAAATAAAATGTGTAAACACTACTAGGACTATAAGAAGTCATGAATGAGTTGAAAGGATTTTCTCCTTTCAACTAAACTACAAAACTTCAGAACTATGTTGACAAGGAACATTAAATCATTCAACTACTTCTTTACTCGATACTTTCAGCTAAACATTACAGTACAACTCAACAATCCCTTTCCAATTCATTACTGGGGAAATAGAGATGCCTTGGTGTTTCATTCTTGAGACACCATGTTTTTCACAGATACACACATACTCAGACGACTTCAAATGCAAAAGAAACAATTATAGAGATGGGATGTAGAAGCAGACAAGTTAATTCATGTGTTGATCATCAGTTTAAAAGTAAGCAAATGACGGCATTAAAATCATCAAGTCCATATGTGTAATATTTTATGCAGAAGCATTTTCTACTGCTCTGTAATGAATAGCAATGCTTTATCATTTTTCAACGTGATTAGGTAAAGGATCCTCCTGTGTGTGTTGTGTCTCTGTTACTCTTACAGGTGTAGAATTAATTTGTGTCTATCTTTGTCATGGTTAAAAACATCACGTGCCATGAATGAAACACCAAGGCGACTTCATTTTTCCTGTAGCTTGGTTTAAATGTGGTTGGCTAGTGAAGCTGTGGTATAAAATGTAACCCTTTCAGTTGCTAACACATGTTGATAAAAATAATCTTTATTTGTCCAAATTTGTTGATTGGTTGCCACTTACTACTTAGCAGTGTCCTAGTGTTGAAAAGCAGGAGGAAACCGAAGTACCTGGAGAAAACCTGCATTGTTCGGCAAGGTCATCCTGAGCATCACCCTTCTCTTACATACAGACCTGGTTATATTTTAATCAAACCCAATCAGCACTGAACAGGTTTGAACCCAGACTACAGCTGTAAGAAGCATACGTGCAAACCACTTGCTCACCGGCAACCCTGGTCTAATTCCAACGCGGTATCATTACGATTTACACCTCTGCCCACACGATAGTCAAAGTTGTTACTCTATGAAGTCCTGAGATGCATGTGATGAAATTTAAAATTCATCCACTGCCACCTACACAGTCATTAACATCATGTCTTTTTAATCAATCACAAAATTCTAACAATAACACATAAAGTTACTGTTTATTGGGGCAGTTATGTAATGTCCAGATATGGTATATTTGTCAGCTCAGGATGCTACTTATACACTGTTTACATCACTATAACAGTTGGGGGTTCACTGATTGGAAGAACAAGTTTTTGTGCTGATTGAGGGACTTTGACTAGACTGTGGTTTAGTTTTATGAGAGACCACATTGGCATCCAGACTACAACAACCTATGATGACGTGTATCATTTGTATATTTCTATATTAGAGCCAATCCGATGTTTGCCCTGAGTTAACACAATGCCAGTCAAGTTGGAAAGCAGAGAAATGTACTGTATATGCATCTATATCATATTACTATCATTATTGATATCAAATATCATCATGAAAAATTTAATATTTCTGAGACTGAGCCAACATCAGCCAAATTGGTCAGAATCTCTGTAATTTCCCTAGTTTTCCATAAATTAAGCTTCACATGTACAACTACAAGTAATATTATTTTCTAATATACATCAAACTTTATTCAGCGGATAAAAATTGGTGACATAATACTTATGCCACATCTGTGACTCATCAGGACAAGAATTCTTATAAATGTAGGTCATTTGTATCTTCCTCAGCTGAAGAAAGGGAATACCAATCCAATTACAAAACTTTCAACTATCATTGGAGATGTGTGAACGCAAATCCTATTACAGTAACAGCATTATATGCACAGATCTCCTACATGTATCTAGCACACAGAGAATTGTGTACCGGAACGGTATATTGAGTACATGCAGTTGTTGTTTTTTTGCTACGGTTTAGGAACCATGGTAACAGAAAAGAAGAAATATTATAAAAACTGCCACAATTTCCAATTATCTTTATGGGGAACCCTGATAAAATTACAGGGGAATGTGGGTAGATTTTACCTACTTACCACCCTGAACGAAAACACTGACATGTTTGTCACTAGACTAGCAAGGAATATTCTAGATCTATCTGTGGTATCGATTCATCTTTTACCCCTTGAGATTCAATGCCACGGATAGCACTAGATAAAGCAAGGAATGACATGGAAACATAGAAAAAAAATAGCGCCAATCCAATGGCATTGTAGCACAACTGTAGTTTTTTTTAAATTGTTTATCCACCTGCTGATCCATACTAGGTATAGGTATTCATTTTGCTGAATGATTATCCAGTTGGCTATCCAACCCTGTTGTTATCTTTGCAATATATGCAATCATTTGGCTGTTGCTATGGCCATGGTCATGTTGCTAGACATATTTGCATACATATTTTGAATGTTCATTCATTTGTCTATTAATCCCTGTTGTTGTCTTTGCAATATATGTGATCATTTGGCTGTTGCTATGGGTGTGGTCTTGTTGCTAGGCACATTTACATATATCCTATGCAAACATGGAAATATTACATAATAAGAGTCTCGTATTTCTAAAATATGGGCTATAAATGTCACTTAAGTTTCCCATTTATTAATATGCTTGTTTCTGCAATGACTGTTAGTTTATGTTTACATTGACTCCAAATACCTTGATAACCCCAATATTTCATTCATCTTTCATTGACATTGCTATAGAATATATCAAATTTCAAGTTCAATTTTTCTGTAACACATGTCAAAGTCATAACAAGCAGTCATCGGAAATGACTGAAGTCATTGTAGTGTGATGTATGAGACTGTATGAAATATAGTGCCAATGGTGTTGTAGGACAACTGTATAATTGACTGAATATTGTTGCTAGGGCCAAAATGTTTTACAGAAAATCTGCAGAGTAACACTTCTAAGAACATTCCCACCAAATTTCAGGCCAATCTGCCCAGTAGTTTTGGAGTTATGTTTTTTTTACCAAAAATCACACTTTTTGACCCAAAAATGGCTCTAAGTTGGCTAAATTGCATCATATTCCAAAATGTTTTACAGAAAATTTGCAGAATAACACTTCTAAGAACATTCCAACCAAATTTCAGGCCAATCTGCCCAGTAGTTTTGGAGTTATGTTTTTTGACCAAAAATCACATTTTTTGACCCAAAAATGGCTCTAAGTTGGCTAAATTGCATTATTTCCCAAAACCAATTGACATGCATATGTAAGTCATAGTTCATTATCCATTTACTAAGTTTGAAATAAATCGGTCTATGAATGTCCAAGATATGGCTCCAGACGCAAGCAATGATGGATGCAAGCATGCACGCATGCGCGGACAGCACCCATGCACGGACGGCACACAATCTATAACAAGCCCCCGTCCCAGACTAAATCTGACGGGGGACTAACCATACAATAATAATCAATAAGTTTGTATACAGTTCATACCTTTTTTCAAATGTCACCTCAAAGCAGAATGACAAAAATAAATCTTGATAATTTTAAAAATAGTATCTTTTATAGTATTCAAGGAAATGTGTAGCAAGTACAAGAAACCAATTATAACCAGGATATGATTCGTATTTGAAATTAATGATGTTTCTTATAAAAAAACAGGATACACAATTTCAATTGTAGCTAAGTTATATTTTCCTGGCAGGACATCAAGAATAGTTGACCTATTTTTACAACTGTATTTAGACCACTGTACTTTCTGATAATTCAAAATATTCTGTACACACATCTGGCAATAAAAAGAAACTTTCAACACTATTTCTGGTTAGATTTACATGTACAACTTAGATACAAATTCCACTGTTTTTATGAAAAGCTGGTTATTTGTGAAAAATGGGTTAAAGTAAAGTAGGCAAAATTTACATGGGTGCCAAAGATTATAGTGGCCATTTGGATGACAAATGGGTATTTATTTTGGATTTTTTAATTCATAATAACCTTACTATTTTTTTCTACTTGGAAATGCAGTGTAAAATAACATACATCAAGTCCTTGTTTGTAAATCACTAAATTGCACAAAAACAAAAGTGTGTGAAAAGTATGTTATTATATGTACAATAACTAGAGTTCCTAAATCTTGGCAAAAACACTCCTTTTAATAAATATTCAATGAATTTTGTCACTGTCCCCATGAATAAGTCTGAATTGACAACAACGCACTTGAAATAGCAATACCAACTCATACATGAACAAATTACACAACACGGCTACAGTAGTGGGTGTGTACCATCAAATGGGTTGAACTAAGTCATGGAAAACTAACCTTATTCTACAAGTCATTCTTATTCTCTGAAAGAAGTGCTCACTCATAGAATAAACACTGAATCAATACCATGATAAAGCAGACATTTGGGATTTCCTAACAGCAGTAACAGTAATGCCATAAGTCCATGCCCTTAACAAAAAGGATGCCAGCTAGTCTGGTGGGAAGGTCAATTTTCGATTTCCTCCTTACCCTTGTTAATTCAATATCTCACAATGACATGAGGACGACACCCTTTAATTCTCGGACATTATCATATAGTCTAGCTACACAGTCCTGTCTCCACAGATTATTGCGTTTGACACCAATTTTGTCTGCTGTATTGGTATCATGTTTACAAGGATCATCTGTTGGGGTTTTATGAACACAATGTCATTCTAACATTTCCTGTTCATACATATATACGTAGGTTAGGTACAAGTATCACATCCTAACCTTGACCACAAGTTACAAGTCTCTTTTCACTTTTAAAGAAACAACTCTTTTGTAATATTAGTCAAACAAATTCACACGGAATATTCTAAAAATATTAGAAGAAAATACCCATAAAATTCAAACATTCACATCTTGTCAAAAACAATTCTGCAAAATGTCAAGATCATGTGTTCTTAGCTTTTGTCACATTTTAGACCCCCCCCCCCCCAACCTTTGAGTTGACTGAGTAAAGAAATAACATTATCAAAAAGTACTACATAATACATTAATTCATATATTTTACATATACTTAAAGTGGCCATAGAGATGAGGAGTGGCTATATATTTTGGATTTTTAATCTATAAAACAATTTTATCATGGCTCCCTACTTGAAAAATCAACGTGAAACAACATAAGCCAAGACCTTGTTTGTAACTCAATAAACTGCAAAAGATTAATAAACGTGTAAAATGTTAGTGACTGTATGTACAATAACAAATTTTTTACACAATATTTTAGCTTTTTGCAATGAATGTATTGAGTTACAAATACAGACTTTGTCAATGTTGTTTCTCACTAATTTCTTAAATAGGAAGCGATGACAAATTTGTTTTATATTATATTAGTTTTTGTAAAAATACAGAGTTTAAACACGGACAAAAAGATATGACCACCGAAGTAGAAACCATTGAGACTAAGGTTGAACACTGTTATTTTTCAAGGAGTACATGTTTGTATATACTTGATAATACAACTAATTGACAGTTGTTTGGCTTACCATGTTAGTATCTGCTACAAAAACACTAACATAGTATTTATAGAGAAGGACAGTATCAAAATATCAGGGACACTAAATACAATAATAAACACAAGACAAAACTATTTACAGTAATGTACTCACTTGTTCCACCTGGGTTTTTTTCCTAATCTCATCCCTCCCCCCACCACACATCACACACACACACACACACACACACACACACACACACACACACACACACACACACACACACACACAAACTTTGTAATAAGTCTCGTTAACAGCCATGTTTGATTTGTCGTTACTTACATTTAAAGTTTACATGTCCATGTTACTTTGTACATGTACATGTGTATTGTCAACTTATGTTTTTAAAGCCCCATGTCAGATTAGGATTGAAATCTGTGTGTGAAAACTGTTATCGTTCAGAACATAGACCCCTTGGTTGTGAAAACTGTTGTCGTTCAGAACATAGACCCCTTGGTTGTGAAAACTGTTATCGTTCAGAACATAGACACATGGTTGTGAAAAGTGTTGTCGTGCAAAGCATAGAACCTGGGGCAGTACCAGTGGTCAGCTCTGGTAAGGGTGTGTGGCCAGTGCTGGAAACCGTAGGCCCCATTTTAGACCCATTTTGACCAAAAACCAATACCCCATTTTAGAACATTACAGATTTTTTTTTAAAGATGAAAGTTTAGACCTAAATACATTTTCTTTACAACTTACAAGGCAACATTTTGGGGCAATTAATGGCAGTTATGATTTGGTAAAGGACAATGAATGGACCACATTTTAGACCAAGCAAAATTGAAAATAATGTAGGTGGACCACATTTTAGACTCTTCAGCTCGAAAAACAAACAAACCCCATTTTAGACCAAAGGGCAGCACATGTATGTGTATTCTAATAAGGGGAGTACCCCCCCCCCCCCCTAAACATTTTACAGAGTTAAATAAACACACACTCCTTCCATCAATATAATAAAAAAACCATCAAATACCATAAAACGATTTTAAAGACTTTTAAATAAACACACACTATTTGCATCATTATAATAACAACCAACTGCTCTGGGAAATGGGTTTATCAATATATTGATTTTCACAACTACACATACAATCTATGTAACGACTATAAAAAAGTACTTAATACCTTTATTGTATAGACTACAAAATGAGAACAAAACACAAACGACAGGATTGCCATCATAAAAATAAAGACCCAAAATTGAAACAACAACAAATTCAATTAAATGTAAATGACTACCCCATTCATTAATGTCACTGGGTTTTTAAAACTTTTCTCTCTCCTTATTATTAAGTACAATTACATGTACCGATATCAATATTTCTCATAAATATATTCTCTCCAATGTCAATTGTATTGATTGAGCTAATATTAGTATAATGTATTCACTTAAGATCCAGTGTAAAAAAAAAAACACTGGGAAAGAGGTTCAATATTATTTTCAAATAATTCCCCTCAATACATTTTCACTATGTTTAATCTAGGGCACTTCCTGTCCATTGATTTATTAATTTCAACATATAGTTATATACTTATATACACGTGCACATTTATTTATTTATCACTGTATCATACCATTTTGTTGTAATAAAGATTTTCCACAATCGAATTGTCTCATTTTCTGCTAAAATTGCCGCGTAGATGGGAATTGACTATACATTTCATCAAACCCTAGAAAAACACTTAAAAATCTACTAAAATAAACAAAAGACCATAAATTCAGGCATACATATGGTATTAGATATAAATAATTTATGATGATATTTATGCAGGGACTGTCACAGACTCAATAATTTTTTAAAGAAACAAGTCTAACAGATATATAGATTTTTTCTGGCCTCATGTACAAAAGTTATAAGAAAGTTCTCCACAATATGACACACATACACAAGGTTTTTTTTAAACAATGATACATCAACTATGATGTTTTGACACGTTCACTGAAAAGTGACAGATTTGGATAATTGGCTTCCTTAATAGTATGATAGCCACTTCTCTCAAACAAAATATATTGGCTGTAAAATACATGTACATGTATTCACTTAAGAAAAGTAACACCATAAAATATACCTGCTACTATAATTTATTTTGTCACGCTCTGTTGATGTCTGACAATTTTCAAAACAGAAAAAAAACACTTTTCAATGATAATGACAAAAATCTTTCAAACCTTTGAAATTGTAAACTGTAATATTTATTTTGGGGGGGGGGGATGGGTGCTCGGAAAGAACGTAACTGTACAAAAGACACTTTGTTGATGAGGTGGAAGCAAACACTTGAAAATGGCAACACAAAATAATGCATTAGCGCTTGCACACTCAGGCAATAGCGGGAATCGATGGTGAAAGACTTAAACCTACAACGAGAAGTAGTTCGGATTGATATTCCAATACAAAACAACTATAGCAACAATTTAAACCATCACTGCTATGGAACAAAGTCAAAACATCAAAATTCACCCAATGTAGGAGATTCACGTTTATAATCTACCAGATCAATATAGTCACAAAAAATTCAAATCATCTTAAACTCTAACGCAGATAACGATTTTGGTAGGATTTGAAGTCAAAAGACACATAAGTCTAATTTTATCTATATAATGCTACAGGTACTACTTCAGCACTGATCAAAATCTAAAAATACATCCAGATTCCTCAAGCTGAAACAATACATACACAGACTACTATTAGTAATAGGCGGATATTGCTTGATAATTACAACTTACTTATATTGATTATTGCATTACATTCACTTTGGTGTATTTTTAGCTAATTGCCTGGATAATTTCATTTACTTGATACCATTCACACACAAAAATACAGTGGACATTTTGAAAATCATGAACATGGATTGAAGTATGGCGTACAGGTCTTTCATTACTTAATTATTCCAGGCAGAAGACAGGCAGTGTCTATCTTTAGGCAGTTTTTAAGCAGTAAAAACCTTTTTGGCCCATTTACTTGATTAAAAATAGTATCTTTTCCCATGATATGATGTGTCACTATAAATCATCATGGTACTGTGACTTAGAGCTATGACCTGTACTAGGCATAACATAATCATACACCTGATTTGTGGTGTATTCATTTATTTATACTTTTGTCCTTTTCAGGTAATAAATTCTGCCTGGCTAGAAACACATGAGTCTTTCAGTATCAACCCACAACCTTCAGTGTATTCAAAACAACAATTCTCAAAGCAGAAAAAAGCGGTGACATTTGCAGTGAATAAACAGTTATGACACTAATATTTCCCCAAAATGACACAATTAAAACTCATTTACAGTATCATTGATTCATTTACGAGTTTGGAGATGTACATGTTCTTATGGTTGTTTGTTTTTGTTTTTATTTCTCCCCAAACTGTATTTTTGACAGCGTATCTACATTGTACAGAATGTGAGTAGCACTAACAGTCAAGCACTAAGTAACAACCTTGAACTTGAAGGTAGGTAGTCGATATATGTCTCAGCCACCACGAAGAAAGACTGGTTTGGGCCGAGTGCTGAATGATACAACCTATAATACTATTAGTAGTCTACCTGGCAAGTACAATACTGGGTTTTGCATACACCATGGAAGTATGGGTGATACTTCCATGGATACATGTACATGGTGGTATTATCACTGATCATATCATGGAAAACATGAAGTCTACAATTTTTATACAAATTTCTTTAGCAACAAGCGATATGGTTTTAAGAAGATCCACAACATATCAGCTATTGAATACAGTTTAATTCTTTTAAGAACCGCATGGTTAAAACCCTTTCAAGGTCAAGTCCATGTAAAAGATGGCTGGCTGTTGCTGGATCAAAATCTTATTTTCAATTTTAAAGCAGTATTAGTAATGTCACCTGGATTATAGAGAACAATTGATGACCTGACCACAGAGGCTGTCTAGCCAGCCTGCAGTTAGAAGAAGGCATAGAGGTATATTTAAAGTACCAGTCTCCCCTTATATCGCCATGGATACAACTAATTAGCAGACATGAAGAAAATGACAGGTATGTTTATTTGAATGTTATATACGTTGACAACTATCTACATCAGGAATTCATTCTTATTAATGTATCTATCTAACTTATCATCTGTTGCTGTTGGGTGATCATACCTGTGCAATATCAATGTGGGGGAGGAGCCATATCTCTCAAGATTATCTGAAAGGGGGGGGCAGATAGATGGGTTTGTAAGCAGAACATGTCATAGTGACTCCAACTACAGTTGTTGTATGTACATAAACAGGACTAGAAGGAAACATTGTAGTGGGTATGAACATGGATCTATTGCGGTATGAAGGAGAACAAGCTCCACTTTCCAAAAAAATTGAATGACAATGATTACTTTACCATGGAGGCTGGTTCTACCTCCATGCTGCTACCACAACACATGTAAGCATGCAAGTATCACCCACTCAGTGGGTTATATTTACAAGTAGTAACACCTTGTGAAAATAAGCTTTGTAATACATGTGCATCCTTCTATTTTTGTCTTTGGTAAGGTATAGAGTGTCTTATTTATGGTTCATTCGGTGAATACAATCTAGGGGATTATGTCACAGTTCTAACAATGCCAGGTTCAGCACCAGCTTATTAATGAACATTTCTGCATTGTTATTATGCATCTGATTGCAAAATCTCTGATTTATACAGAATACTTTAAACACAATATGGCAAGTAAATAATAGACTTTGTTCATTCTACTGGGGCACAAAGTCTACAAACAGCTTATTTTATGGTTTATTCAGTGAATACAAGTTCACAATCTAGGAGATTATGTCACAGTTTGAACAATGCCAGGTTCAGCACCTGCTTATTAATGAACATTACAGCATTGTTATAATGCATCTGATTGCAAAATATTTTGTTTATGTAGATAGATACACATGCCTCATGACAAGTAAATGCTAGACTAACTTTGTTCATTCTACTGGGGCACAAAGTCTAGAAAGGGCTGATGACGTATGAGCTAACTCTAAAGGTCCATTGCCATTGGGCATTCTTCTCAGCCTAAATCCATAGACAGTTGAGGGGTAAAACTAAATACCGTACAATGTAAAGGCAATGCAATATTATTGGATTTCAATACACCCCACGGCAAACTGCCAGACATTTCATTCATGCTTACTCTCTCAAAAAGAAATAATCTAAGCCACAATACTGAAATGTCATGGTTAAAAAATCTTAACATGCAGTTCAGCTTTTGGGAAATGTGTTTCGAAGACAGTGGGAATTCATACACACAATTGTGTAACTGAACGGTATTGTGTTCGGTTTGTGGTTCAGCGGCTAGCCGTATGACCATAATATAGTACACCAGTGGGTTCAAGACAGGTGGATTGCAGCCAATCCATATGTGGTTACAACAGGAAATAATACATTTGACCACACACTGCACTATCAATTTTCCTGCTAACAATATCAGGAACTAAAGTTGATAACGTTGAAAGGTGTCTACTAGATTTCCTAAGTTTTTGGAACTTCTTGTAATGTTAGTCTGGGAAAGGAACCCACTTTTCTCAAGATTGAAAAAGGGAAAAAGAGACATTACTACATAACCTAATATGTATACCTCAACAACAAAAAACGAAAAAGATATGTAATTTCAAACAGAATTTAGAAGGCCAAAATATACACCTTTAATTAATAACTCATCAGCTACACGACAGTAAAAGTGGTCTGAGTCGCAAAGAATGTTGGATATTACAACTTACAAGCACTGCACCTTGACATTTTGCCCACAACTGCCATATTACAAGGTTCCATTTTTATTTAGTTTTTGATAGCATAAATAAAAGTACAAGAAAGAAGCTGAAAAGAAAATTCACTTCAACTCCTGTATTTTTGCTATGCATAGCAATCGTGTGTGTGATACTGTAACACGATACTGTCTCATTATGTCATATGTTTGACTTCGAGCGCTCACCAGTCAAACTGTGGCCCAGATTATGCTGCTTTATTTTCCACACTTTTCATTTCTTTCGTAATTTTTTGTTCTATAAAACACTCTTTTTGTCTAACAGTCACCAAAGTCTATCTTTATGGAGTAAGAATATGTTGATTTTCCTTACCTCATACGACCATGTGCAGTCAACTTCAGCAAATTTCCGTACACACCTCCCAACTTCCACGTCTTCATGTGTACTGTATAAGTTCTTCAGACAGTAGCTGATATTGGGAGCTATTTTTTTCAGCGTCTCCCGACTAAAAATCATACCTGGGCCTCCCATACAGAAATTTTCACCAGTATTTAGAAAAAGTTTTCCAAATTCTTCCTGATTTCCCAATCCAGCTTGCCCAATAAATAAACTTTGTGAACTATTGATTGAACGCAAGAAAGTTTCAAGTTTTTCGCCTCGGACGAAAACATCGTCATCTGCTCTCATGAACCATTCATATTTGTCTATGTAATTATCATGCATGTATTTCAGCATCATAAATGATTTCTTTTGTGGAGGATAACTATCGTCGACCCCTGGTAGACTGATGAGGGGCAACCCGAGACGGGACGAGTTGGAATCGGCACTCGAAAAGAACGCTACTTTCCCGGGAATAGTTTTCGCCCAAGTCCGGTTGACTGCTGTCGCACGGGATGAGAGATACTTCTTCGCTGTCATTACCCCAACAAAAACTAAACTCTGTCCTGTCTCCGGCGGTTGCTGTGTTCTTACTTCGACTCCTACATCGTTCATAAGAGGGTCGTTACAAGTTCCCATTGCTGGGACCATCCGAAGACGTAGCCATGTTGTGAAGAAAAACCCACAGAGCAGTCCCAGAAAGATGCTCCAAAGTTTTTGTTGATAACCACGGCTCCGTCGCAAAAACATGATCACAGTCGCTCCTACCGCGCTCCCCGAGACATACGCCTACTATCACCTGCTCAGAACGCTATAGCTTAAAACAGTCTTCAACCGCATGGCTGGTTAATACTGGCATAAAAGACACAGACGACAAACACAACGTCCACTCACCGCCATTTTGTGAGACTTGATGACGTCACGAACAACATTGGTAAGTTTTACCTCTGACCTTTCGGAAGACGGTCTCCAGGGGGCAGAATCGGAAAATCGTAATCCGTGGATATATATTCCACGTTGGTTATCTGAGATTCTACGATAAAGCGATTGTGAAAAAGCCACGTCAGCTACAAGTACTAGCTATTTGATTTTCTTTAAGAATAAATTGTATTTTTTAGTCGGTTGGCTACTAGTACTAGCCTCCCAACTATGGTTACAAGTAAAAAATAAAGTTTATATTTATGTATATAGATTGTTTCCTGGAGGAGACTAGAAAGCCTCGCAGGTGAAATTTTAGTGACCGAACGACAATTATTTTTTTTTCTTTTACAGTAGTAAATAGGCCTATGTTTTTGCCTCGTGAGCTGAGGGGATCGACGGATCGATTTGGGGAGCGGATCAAAATCGAAAAATCCAAATACTGGGAAAAAATAGGGGAGGGGTGGGGGATCTCAAGATTAGTTTGAGTAAATTTGGTATTGCTGTTTCGCAATTCGTTAGGCCTATATATGTGTAAGCGTAGCTCCTATAAGGATTGCGATTTTGCAAAAACTCGTACCCTCCATCGACATCACGAGTCACTGGCAGACAACTGAAACATTATTTTCACCTTTATGTATTTTATGTAGATTTGTAACTTCATCCTGAACTGCCATCCAATTTAAGTATCTTTTCGAACAACTGCAAACAATTTGAAGTATTGAACACATTCCTGAGAGTACATGTATAAACACATGTACGAGTTTAGGCCTAGAGAGTACCATCTTCCGATTGTTAGGACAAGCTAGGAAGAACCCAAGGAACCCTAGATAGGACTCAACCTCGCCCTTTTTAAAATGGAAGGGTTAAAGTTACTCAAACAACTTTGCTGCGGGGGAGGTTGGAAGTTAACTCAAATTTACAATGGATCTTGGTCAAGTCCTCCGACACCCCCTCCCACACTAGCCGGCTTCTTGATTATATATACCATGAACTAAATCAATAACATATACGTTTGTACTATTGAAATTTAATATAGAAAAATATAATATAGAAAAATATATAATATAGAAAAATATGTTTTGTGTTTTACATTTCATTATTAATATAATAAGATTAAGTAAAGGTTTGTGCCATTATCCAACACATTAAAACCTGATAGAATGTTTGCACAGTCCCACAATCGTAGAAAGACTGTGCTAGAGGGTGTGAAACGATGATAACAGATATGGTATTGGTAACGCCGAAGATCCAAATCATTCAGCTGAGCAGTTGAAAATTGGCCACAAGAGGGCGCAGTACGACATGTACATGTCGAGTCGCGTAAGTATCCCAGTCGAAAACCGTGAATTAATCTATACGTAATAATGTATTACTGTTTTAAATGTATATTGGAAGGAATTGAAATTTAAACTTTTGGTCTGCTCTGACGACCCACTTTTAATACTGTACTTAAGATGACCAATGACCTGTTACATAATAATTTGATAGCTAAGTGACTTACAGAAATATAGAAATGTCCGGTTGACCTAAACCATCTGTAACACCAGTATAATAGAATATGTCCTGAGACAGCTTGATATAGTACAATGGAAAAGAGAGTGATCTCTGGTAGCATAATTAATTCTTAATTATATTGATTATGGAGGTAGGAAGTCCTTCAGATGTCCTACCTCCATAAAGATATCTTGATTTTATCTGCCTTTTACTTGCCGCTAAGCTGTGAAATAAATATATCAACAAACATCCTGTTGGTCAATGTGCATTGATTCCTGAGTGAGTACCTCTAAGCTAGCCAAATGAGTGTGATTCCCTGTAAGAAGTTGTTGGTATCAACGTAGTGACAGTACGTCATAATTTTACAGAACAATGATCTGGAGCTTCGACAGACACCCACAGTTAATACCTTTAGGAAGAACCTTAAAGCATACTTGTTTGCGGAAGTTTTCAACATTTAACTGTACAGCGCCTCTGAACTTTACTTCGTATCGGAGACAGGCGCTCTATAAACATTATGATTGCTTGATTGCTTGATTGCTTGATTGATTGATATATCGGTCGGTCGGTCGGTCGAACGATCGATCGATCGATTGGTGGTGGTGGTGGTGGTGGTGGTATTGTCGAGGTTTACTATTTCTGACAGTATAAACAGACCTGGTTCATCTTTCATTCAATTATACCCAGTGCGAACTATATATTTCAGTTCGTATCATAGTATTTGCTGGAACGACGCCACCTAGACTGTTTACAATATCCATTGTATTAGTGTGAGTGAAAACATTTCATTGTGCATTTGTAATAGAGTCTAAATGTTGTCACCGAGTTTTTCTTCCGCTTCAGTTGAGACTCTTTTCACGTGTAATTTTCCATACTATGTTGATACTATCTCGGTATCATAAGACACCATTGAAACCCCACGGCGCTTTACCTCTGGCCCCCCAAGACTCCCGTTGAGATTAGTCGAACTCAGTTTTATTGAATTGCTAAGGAGGTAGACCTGATTTAGCAGCACACTATATCAATATTATATCCTCCAGGCATAATCAATCACTTGTTCATTAATTCAACTCCCATCAATCATTGCGCACCTATTATTATGAACTGACACACAGCCATAAATAAAGAAGATTTGAGTATCCCTTTGGCCCGTTATCGTATTTTAGTTTTATACTGCATTTCATTAATGTGTCCGCCGTACACTGTCTTCCACTACCTTTCTCTTATCATCTTTCTCGCTATTTCTATCTCTGTCAGTCCTTTCGTTTCTGTCTGTCTGTCTGTCTGTCTGTCTGTCTGTCTGTCTGTCTGTATGTCTGTATGTATGTATGTATGTATGTATGTATGTATGTATGTATGTATGTATGTATGTATGTATGTATGTATGTATATCTATCTGACTGGCTGTACTGACTGACTGACTGACTGACTGACTGACTGACTGACTGACTGACTGTCTGTCTGTCTGTCTGTCTGTCTGTCTATCTCGTGCCTTAAATATATCTTCAATTCGACAAAATAAGACCTGAGGCTAATAACTCTTCACTTCTTGTTGAAATTACAAAGTGGCCCTCAATGTGTACATACGTAAGGTCAGTGTTAAAAATAATTCCCCCCATCAGTGTTAAATGCAGGTATTCAAGAATGACGGGTAACACTCCGACCCCCACCCAATCCCCTTCCGCGGAGCCATGACTTTGCACAACATCGAAAAGCGCCGTTAGAAAACACACACACACACACACACACACACACACACACACACACACACACACACACACACACACACACACACACACACACACACACAAATCGTGAACTTCTGCTGCAGGCTGTCACATTATCGACTTTGCAAATGAGTGGCTCCCTCAACCAACCAAATGTAAAAATCTTTTATTTATTCGAAAGCACCATAGTCTGTCATTGACACACAGTCACAGAGGGTGAAAAGTGCTTTGTAATGCAATGTCACCTATCTAGTGATCAAAGTCAGGAACTAAAAAGAACTCTGCCAGGTATAGGCATAAATAACAAGCCACTGTATATATGTTACAACCATGTGCCGTCTTCATTGACACACAACTGCACCAAAAAAATGTTACAGGGTCTCAACCTGTATATCAAGTCCGGCCTTGTTTGTAACTCAATAAATTGCAAAACATATATTGAATTAATGTGTATAAAATGTTTGTTATTGTACGTACGTACGTACGTACGTACACTAACTAACTAACTTTTTACACAGTTTTTTTAGTTTTTTGCAATTTATTAAGTTACAAATATGGACTTGGTGTAAGTTCTTTTACATTGTATTTCCAAGTAGAAAAATGAAGAAGTTTGTTTTATCGATTAATAAAATGCAAAATAAATACCCATTTGTTAACCATATGGCCACTTTGCTGAAGTACGAACTTGCAATAGAACTAATCCTGACGTCACACTCCTTTCCTGGCTGCGTCGAAGATTAACAGGTATTATGAGTCTATTGATTGACAGTACAGAAAACAAAATGTACTAACACTAAAGCTATTTACCGGAATAATACTACCTAATGCGTACAGCTGTTCTAATATTGATCCATTCGACTTCTGATTGTACAGACTGGAAATACGCGCGTAACATTTCTGGTGGTCCAACAGGCGATCTTAGACCTGGTTTCTATATGGGTCTGAGTCAAAGATCTTATGCGGAGACATAATATTCACATGTAAGAGAATTAAATCGCGTGTTTGAAGCGAACCAAAAGAAACGTGATCATCAGAAGAAAAAAAAAACAGGTTGTCAACGAATGTATAATCTTGGTCTCTATAAACAAAATATAATGCTCTCGACTACAATATTAATCCGTCTAGCATCGACGTTTCCAACGAAATCTTTTCACTATAACGAACCATCAAGCCGCCTAAGTGTTGAATATGAGATACGTTTACCCATGGAGGCCGGTATAGGGAATCCTTCCTACCTCCGTAGTTTACCATATTATGTATGCCATGATAGACCCTGGACCCAGGGTTTGTGGGTACTCCAACGATTATTTCAGTACAGTGTCTTGTGCGAAGGTTTTTGGGCTGACCAATGATGCGATTTCATGACCACCGTGGTCACAGTCAATTGACAATTGTGAGATTTTACACCCCTCGACTCTGTTACCCTGGCATCGCTGTGTGATTTCCTACCAACTAATGGTGCATAGGACATAACATTACATGTAATTGTACTCCTCTTCGACTTGTACTCCTCTTCGACTATTGTTTCAACCGTGCTCTCATTACACACTTATTACACAAAGAGAGTGTCCGCATACCATTAATCCATGAATGAAACTCCACTAACACTTTAAATCGATGAATGAAACTGTCCGCAACCGGGTGATGGTTTCTATCATGGCATTATCCCCACCTTGTCAACTGTTACAATGCAACCATCATCCCTGCCTAACACCGTCCCCTATAACTGTCAGATATACTTGGCCAATTTTCATCCACGTAGTGATATTTATACTTGTACGTACGTCTATTGCTAAGTTTTAAACCCTTAGAATAGAACAACTCATGCACTGCATGATAGACGCACACAAAAGTCCAACTCGGGGCAAAATTCAATTACACACAGAGTTCACTATAAAGCCGTTAAAAGACCAAAGCACAGTGTAATCAACTCATTTAATATGAAATAGTGACCTTACACACTTCATAACAATAGGTAAACCTGACCAAATTTCAATAAGGTGTTTCCTTTCATGACTATATAAGCTATTCATGGCCAATAATCTTTGATGAAAAAAGGTGTTTCAATCAGTGTCTCCATTCCACAATGACTCTTTTAGTATCTGACGTCCTCCGAAATTAAAGAATGCGATTCTTGTAACCATGAGGTTTCTACGGAAAATGTATGTCAGCTAGTCTCTGCTAAGCCTATCTCAAGGGACGATTGACCGTTATTTGAACTAAAGCACGGTAGCCGGGACACCCGGCTAAACCTCTGAAACTTCGTACCTTTAGGTGCGACCTCACGATGTTAGGGTCAAACTGAACATTGTTGGACATATGTCAAATGGAATACAACTACCTGTGAATTTAGGTCGGGTTACTGAGTACACTACCCACTGTAGGAGTCATTGGCTGTAACTCCATCAAAAGATATTAGACTAAAAAGAACTACTTTTGTCATGAATACTTAGTCCGTCGAACAGAACAACCGGTCATTAAAAGTGATACATGCACACATAGCCGTGGGGTACCAAAGAGAGCAGCGTATCGATTAGATGCTCTGTTGGCATTATTCCAAAGTAAAGTGACTATTGAGTGTTTTCACTGAGTTACCATTTGTAAATATATTACCATGTCATTGGTGAACGATCCGACCATTGTAGTCGTACAGTTTAACGACAACGCAGTGTTTTCGTAGATGCCTCAATCATGGCGCTCACAGGACGAATATATCTTGTTACGGGATCAACTGACGGTATCGGAAAGGAGACGGCTTCTCGACTTGCGGAACAAGGTGCGACCGTTCTTGTACATGGTCGGAATCAAATCAAAGGTGAAATGGTTGTGAACAAAATGAGATCGACAACAGGCAACTCAAACATCCACTTGTTCTTGGCAGATCTGTCGTCTTTGCAACAAATTCGTGAACTGTCCAAAGCTATCCACGAAAGGTTCGACCACATTGATGTATTGATCAACAACGCAGGAGTGTTCGAGGAGAAGAGACATGAATCAGTGGATGGATACGAGATGACTTTCGCTGTCAACGTGTTAGCACCATTTCTGTTTACCTATCTTTTATTGGACTTGATACCCAAGAATGCAGATGGTCGTATCATCATTGTTGGGTCTATGCAACATTCAGACTACATCGACTTCGAAGATTTACAACTGGAGAAGTCGTACGACGGAATTACAGCGTACGAGCTGTCAAAACTATGTGCAATTATGATGACATACGAGTTAGCAGAGAGACTTCAACCCGTCAACGTAACGGTAAACACCCTTGATCCAGGAATGGTCGATACCAATCTTTTACAGGCTGGCTGGTCGTTTTGCGGAATGCCTGTTGAAGAGGCTGACAGTGTCTTCCTAATGGCAACTCAAGCGATGTTTGCCAAAGCTTCGGGTAAATATTATGTTCGCAAAATAGAGAGTCGGTCTGCAGAAATTTCCTACAAAGTACAGACAAGACTAAGATTATGGCGGATGCTGGAAGACATGATCGGAGCTTCATATCCCTTTTGATTCGAACATGTTACGAGGATGTACGAGCAACAAGAGAGGGGGTAGTACAGTAAGATGAGAGACAGCTGCGACTGCAAACAAATTTGACTTTCGTATCAACGAGTGCATATATATCTAGAAGGTTGCAATATTTGTGACTCTGTCAAACAGACTAAAGATATTGTTTATTTTCAAGGTCTGCCCTGGAACCACGAATCCAGGGAAACACAACTCAACCTATTGATTTTCACTAAACTTACACAACTCTGGCTCGTAATTTTCTAAGGAGATGATCGTAAATGTCGAAACCTTTTTTCAAAAAATAACCTCACATGCGTCATTTCCTTTCAAAGATGGTGCCAAACTTTTGAATTCAGTACAACCATAAAGGTATACTATACGATGTACTACTATCTTGCTTGGGACGTGATCCGACATATCCTGACACGCAGCCAAGTGTTGGATGGGACCTGGCTGTTATTCAATTATCTCACTTGGACGAGTCGAGTGGCTCCCACATCAAGATCGTAAACTAATTTTATTTGTATTTGTAAACGTGAAAGTTTTATGGAATGTTTTAAACGTTCATTTGTCATTTACCAAACTCTATTTAGTAAAAAATATATCTTCGGTAAAATGTAGAGGTATATATATATATATATATATATATATATATATATATATATATATATATATATATATATATATATATATGTATATGTATATGTATATGTATATGTATATGTATATGTATATGTATATATATATATATATATATATATATATATATATATATATATATATATATGTATATATACCAAAAGAGATGAAACAGTTCAAAAGTCGGCCTTACTTCCAATCCCAAGATGTGAAGCGATGAGCAACGTTTCAATGTGACTTGCACACCTTCATCAGGCTCAGCTGTTATATATATATATATATATATATATATATATATATATATATATATATATATATATATATATATATATATATATATATATACATATATATATACGCACTATATATATACTGGAGTAAACAGTGCTCAACACACACACACACACACACACACACACACACACACACACACACACACACACACACACATGCAAGGCCGGCGAGATAGTTCTTGCAAAGTGTGACTTACCAACATGTTTTTGAAGGAGCACATCTTATTTTAACTTGTAAAATATTGTGCGCCGTTTTGCACCGTTCTTAGGATACTAGAGATAAGTAACAATAGACAAGTACTTAGTGGTTAGTGCTCACAAAAAGAGTGCAGGTGTCTTCTCTCACAATTCTGAACGCTTGTACACATGTACTACGTTTAGGAACGGACGGTATGCCCCGCCGAGTACATGTAGGAACAGCCTCTTTAGGCAAAGAATTGAGAAGTGACACTGTGTGCTTTAAACGCGATCTACAGAATTTGAGAGAATTGGTCTGTTGGTCACAATATTTGATTATGGCCGTCAAGGTGATGGAATGCCACGATATCAGAATAAACGTGTCCATAATACTGACATATTGTCGAAGATAACCCAGTATATAATATACACGTCTATAAACACGTTGGCAGACTATGGCGGAACGTTTGATCAGTGAAATACCACTTAGTCTGCCATGACTGTTATGGTTACGGTTGCACCTTGTACAGAGACACGTCTCCACCGTCTATGGTTATACGGGAATTTCCCCTGCACTGTCAGTATGGTGTAATGAGAATGAAATGTACATGTAATTATTAGTACCGACATGGCGGTATCTTCCGGAACTAATTTAAACACTTATTCACCGTCAACTCCGATCTGCTTCACCTTTAATACACAAAATTACATTTTATATCTAATTTCAACTATCAACTCATGTTTAAAAATGTTAAAGTATTATGCAATTTGACATTGCTGGTATGTGTTGATTCGCTAACAGGTTCATTAAAATATACCAAACACTTTCTACCAAATTGAATGTTGAAGTTTGTGTTTGAATAAGGGATCGGTCAGTTTCTTCGGCCTGAGCGGGGGGTGGGGGGTGGATTTGTGTGTGAGTGTGTGTGGGGGGTCACCCTGTTTTTGAAATTGGCAGGGGGGGGGGGGGTCATGCTGTTTTGAAAATTGTGGATGGGGGGGGGGGTCATTGTGTTCTGTAAGCATACACTCTGTGAAGGTCATAATTTACAGTTACTTCCATGAAATCGTGACATTCTTAGAATATGGTCATTGGTTTTAAAACTCACATATGTAACTTGAAGAATACAAAAGAAGCGAAAAAGTTTTTTTTCACAAATTCGATTCACATATTTAATTGGGACGAATGTATATGGAGATACGTTTTTATTAATTTTTTTTTCATTTCCAAAAAAAGTCACATTTAGCAATGAAATCAACCATTTCCGACTTCTGTCTTGTACGATGCTATAATATCATTCCATTTCGCGCTTATTTCATGCATTCTCATGTGTCGCATTTTATCTAACAAAGTCCAAGCTTTTCGTTCATATCCCACAAGACGTCTATCACTGGAATTAATTGTTAGCTGGTGCCGTGCCAATACCATTTCCTGGCACAAACGAGCTGAAACGCACGTAGGTAATATCGCCCTCTCCAGTTCAGAAAGCGTAAAGTTGGACTGGTAACCTGCGAGAAAATTACCACCAACAGGAAACGGATCTTCACTTTCCATCATGAAATTAGCTATAGATATGGCGACTCCAAACGCATAGTACGAGCTCTGGACATCGCCAAAGTCTATAAGTCCAGAAATTTGGTATTGTCTTTCTGTACCAAAAATTGGCCGCTTGTCCAAGTCCCCAAGCATGCTAGTAACAGTTTCCAACGGCGTGGTAATGATATTTTCATCATGGAAATCTCCGTGTATAATGCCTATCGTCAGAAAAAAAAATAAAACCGTTGGTAAAATCTGTTGGATTGTAGGATCAAAACTTATGATAGGCTCGATATGAATACGTCTACATAAAGACCCCTGTATACATGTACATTTTCCTCACACAAGAGTCCCTGCTGACATCACTTAAAATTTCTGTACATTACATCCAACTGAAACGTTTCAGGTCATGAAATCGACATCTTACATGTAATGTACACGGGTAGCACTGTATACAAACTTTTCATTTTTGAGTAGTCCGAAAATAAGCTAAACTCAGTATTTCTAAAAGATATGTATTACAATCTATTATATACTGCTGTCTGTCGACTTCGTGTCTTGTCGAAGAAATGTCAAGCCCCTGCCTACCGTTTGAAGAAAATAAAAACCATGTTTATCGTATGTTTTGAACCACAACGTAATTGAAGTAAACCCAAGTTTATATAGGAAATAGTAAACCGTTCTCCTGATGGGAATATGGCTTGTGGTCACAGTTTATCGAAAACGGTTGTAAGATTATACCTCCTTTTAACTGGTCAATCTTAGGAAGAACTTCCTTCTCAAATTCTTGGATGTAGAATTCAATCAGGTCTTTCCGTTCTTGGTCTTTGATAGCATCGTAGTATAGTCGTAACGACGAAACATGCTTCATGGACCAAGCACCACCCGGCGTATCGTTTATCAAACCATCATGACAAAAACTCTGGAAAAGAGAAACTTTCATGTATGTGCACACAGATGCACGCACTCACGCGTACTGGACCAACTGAAAATCACAACAAATATGTTGTTCTGGATCAATTCATCCCCAAACATTCAAAAACTAACTCAACCTTCACTGGTTCAAATACGTCATGTAGACATGTACACACACATCGTCAGTCTCTTTAGACCAACTTTCTCACTACACGTTCTTCATAACCTGTTTGATTCTTAGAACATACATAGTCTTCTGTATGCCCAACGTATATAGTCTAGATGCTATCTTTAGCATCGAATCTCAAGATCTCTCTTCACGTCTAGCTCAATGAGGTCCAGAGACGAAATTTCACATTCAACTGAAGGCATGGGTCATTAAATTCATGTCTTTGTTTCGTGTAGGGTCTATGCTTAAATAACACAATTCCGGCCAATGATAAGTTAGTACATTAAATTTTGTGCTCAGTCCACTAACCAGGACGCTACTTAAACGTTGTTTACACCATTCTAACCGTTGGGGTTTACTCATTTACATGAACAACTTTTGGTTCACGATTTCTCAATGAGCTAGACGTGGAGAAGAGATTATTCGATGCCACGAATAACATCTAGAGTACACCTATATGTGGTCATTGTTACAATTAAAACTGAATACGGTACAATCGTGCGTTCAGTCGTCCATAAACCGTCAAAGACAAGGTTGGAGGGTCTTCTCACCTGTAACACCGTGTCTACGTTTCCTAGATAGCAGCCAGCAGCGTAGTGCATGTCATGTGTGGGGGTCAATGTCATAAAGTAACATACCAGGTAGATAAGTCTGTAGGAAAAGGACCCCACTGTGACCTGAAATAGACAAGATATGAAAATTTGCATGGAAGAGTTCTTACAAGCTTCTCATCTCATATCTATGACATGACGGGGTATGTAAGCGGTCGATTACAGTAATAATAATTCCAACCAAATGATTAGTTTTTCATGATGTACATTTCAAGACACTAATTTAAATCTAGCACCGAATGTAAACATTGCAAGTAAAATCACATTTCTCCAGTTCTCTAGTGTATGGAATGTTAAAAGTTATGTTACACGTAGGTCTCAGTGTCATAGTTATACGTACTACATTTTGGAGTTTAAGATGAGCTGAAATAATTAACTGTAATCAGCTGAGTCGAACAGCTCTATGTTACTTGATAAACAGCATGTGTTATCTTTTTTGCATTTCGATTTCAGCTGTCAAATGCATTGATTCATAGGTCCAACTGATGACAGATAATACAAAGAGTTCGTGTCTATTACCATTCGGGATAGATACCCCTGTAAATTTAACATAAACAAAACGAGTTTAAAAAGTTATGCGTATCCTAACTCGTTTTTTATCTCTATTTCATGGTTGCTCATCTCGGAAACGGGGTAATAGTATCTCATGAGGTGACAGATAAAACATAGCCCCAACACAGTTATACCACCGTCTCATCTTACCTTCGCGGTCTACTCTTGCAAACCATCTGTCGTTGGAAAGTTGGACGGGACGGGGGCAATTGATACCATGGTAACGTAGATGTCGCATCATTTCGACTACACCTGTTACGTACTCATCGCAAAGCCCGGGTTCCTTGAGAAGCTTTAAAACATATTTTTCATCTCCTGATGCACTAGAAACTAGGAAGATCTCATCACTAAAACTGTTGAGTTTGGTGACACTGAGAACTTCCAAATCATACATCTGTTCTATCAGTTGTTTTATAGTTTCAACTTTTGCATCGTCAAGTTGGTCTCCGTAATTATTGTCATCATCGTCCACTTCCGCTTTTGTTTCGTTTTCACTCGCCATGTTGTGTACTACTGAGATGTCGCGAGAGCTGTCGATTTCTGATGAATGGTTTATTTCTAATAATACAATGAATGATTGCATGCAAGATATTATTACATGAACGATAACGGGGGGCTACGGATTTAATAACCAATTGATGTGTTGCCCAACTTCTATCGCTCTTTACACATGTAAATGAAATTACAATCAAACCTGCTGTAGACATTGACAAACCTGCTATACAATGTTGCATTACCACACTTCCTTTAGCTTTATCACGTGTTATTATCATCCAGAGGGAGTGGGGACATTAAACGTAATGACATTGGTTCAAAAATCATACGAGTAAAATGACCCCTATAATGTGATAGGACCCTGGGCATAGACCCCTTTCCGCATAATGAGATACAACACATAAAACTTGATACATTTCTCGACGATGGATACAGGTCACGGACACATTCAGGAAACATTCATCCGAAACATCCATATGATTTTTACAGCCTGTTTTATGCGATGTTCGGTGAGAAACTATAGGCTAAGTTCATCGAACGCACTACACATGTATTATCTAATAAATACCCCAGACCACTATCGTGTGTACATAGAGATTACAGGTTTTTTTTTCTACTTCTACCGGGAGTTTTAACCAACGGGAAATGCAACTTTCAAAATATTATTATGATGATCCCTGAAACATTAAATATTCCCTCTATCATTTCGAGACGGACATTCTTTATAATATTATAGGATAATAGTTGCAATAATTGTATTATTACTTTTCAGTGCAAATCAAGAAACAATAAAAAACCTCAGAATCTTTAATAATGCTACAAATATCTAAGCTAATCATAGGACTGTATTTGCCCTGGAACTTGTCATTGTATGCATGTATAAACATTGTATGTATAGTGTCCCATAGACCCTCCACCAACCGTGTCCCAACACACTGACAAATACATATTACCAGATTACTTGTATAATGTAGGTTAGTCCTGCTTGCAGACAGAGAAGGAAAAGGAACGTGTAAAAATCACCGTCTGCAAGTAGGACTAAATGTAGGCAAGCTTTGATAACTATATGTCGTTCCCACCTGTAAAACGTCTGTGCATTATACATATGCTTGCACTAGACCACACTCCCTCTATCATAGAGTGATAAAGGGACGACCACAATAAGACTTATTTACCATACATTACATGTAAAAAATAATCATACAGATTGATTCGTGTACCTGTGGGGACGACCGTGTGTTTCAGGGGACCGCCATGACAAGACATCTTGTTTTGTTCTGAGACTGAAATGATACTAAGTTGGTAGACTTACATTGTGAAGTGTGAAGTCAAAACACTCAAAACATGCAGTGACAAAAGTAGTTGAGGCACGCTTGATCTCCCATCTATGATCAAGCTTAGCTATAGCTAGTCGAGTAACAGATCCTGTCAGCTGATTGACCCCATCAACTTATGGGTCAAAGTTGAAAGGTTGTTTAGGTGAAGGCAATGCCTTGAAGGCCCGCTTGAAGGCTGAGATCGACATCATTAGCAAAGTACTCCTGAAGCACAGCGGAAGTGTTGCCACGTTCGACGTGTTCCTAACTGTATGTACAGAGGGGTCAAATAGAATAGTGGCCGCAGTGTGATCGAATTTCATTCGGTGTACAATGTGTGTGGTGTTTTAATAAAGGCAACTCACTGACAGCAAAGCAAGCTTAGAGTGTTGGCGGTATACAACTTACAAGACACACTTCTTTGGTTT
The DNA here is from genome assembly GCF_964340395.1 of Glandiceps talaboti. NCBI lineage: Eukaryota > Metazoa > Hemichordata > Enteropneusta > Spengelidae > Glandiceps > Glandiceps talaboti. Next base: position 14,087,425 of record NC_135560.1, on the reverse strand, counting down.
AGATGGGTGAGTGGTTAACCATTGAAAAAGTGAGAATAAAGAACTCCTTTAAAAAATGTGAATACCTCAACAGGTGAGAGATTTCATTAACACCGACCACGCCTATCGAAACGTGAAACGATTTTTAAGAGGACTTGCTGGACATCGTATTATGATATTTACGTATAAAGTTTAAATTACAGGAAAATTTAAGCTTAAACTTAAAACCCAAACAATTTAAAATATGGATTTCAAGACTAGACACTCGGCCACAAAATTAGCGACAATTAACCACGAAAATGTTTGGCGCAGATTGAACTCCAGGGTTGAACAAGGATTGTCACTTCGGAGCTAGAGCCACCCGGATGAGCAATACAGATGTTGCACCTTCAATATTTACGTAATAGCGCATATGTAAATCTACTTGACCACGTCGATGGATCTTCCATACTTGGAAAAACTTCCAGGAAATCCCTTTCCGATTCGTCATCAGCAAGAGAACATCAAATTTTATAGTGACTCCCCTCTCCGACCTAATGGTTTTGTCCGGTCATGACAGTTGAATATTTACGTCTTTACAGGGGTAAGGTCGGCCAAGCTTTGACATCCAACTTTAATAGAGTTGTAATGCAGTGGGGTGGTGGGACCGTCGTCACAGGGTATGGTCTGACGCACTAAACGATCTATAAAGTTTTGGAGTGATTCATTCCAAGATTTGTCAGAATCTGATATGAAACGAGAGACAGAGAGTGTACAAAACAGTGGACGTAGCCAAGTTGTCACAGTGGATATGAACACTCGAGTGCTGAGGAGACGATCTGTACGAAGCGACATGGCACTATACAGACACAAATGGCTCTCTCTAATCATCTTTTTCTACTTCATTAACGGTAAGTAAAATTACTAATTACTTTTGTTAGTTGACGACGAGTGTCAATTGTTGTATCAGTTTGTGTAAATGCTATTGAATTCAGTTACACAGAAAAAAGGGAGTGTTATTTCACCACAATGTACCACGTACCAAAACACACACACGTTCTCATTTGTGAATCATGAAAACAATGTTTTAAATCCGCATTCCGTATATTGTGTATGTACCACCCGTGGGGTAATTTGTTGTGATAACACTTCAAACAGTAATGAGAGTGAGAAGTAAATAACGTTGCTGTTTCAAAAAATGAATATTTATAAAAAAAAAAAAAAAAAAAGACTGTAAACTGATACTTCAACGCATCGATTGATAAAAAGGTAGACGGTTCAAACCATCCTACTACATAACAGCGTTGTTGGGTACTTTCTAGGTCGGACAGAGGAGCATTGCGAAGGCGATGTATCCCTCTACTAACATGCCAGCAGCTAACACTCCAAAGTTGACATCTCTGATTATTTACATATCTCTTGTAAAACAGCATTTATTATCTTTCGATGGCAATGTTTATGTATATTCGGGCTTCTCGAATACCATAGTTTATACCAAAATCACCGTGGTTCAGTGAGAGCTCATCGAGAACCACAAAGCCAGTGCTGAAGTCGATATAGGCCAATTACGGTCCTCCATACAGTTAGATATTGAATAGGCCTTTCTTCTTCGGGACTTGAGTCATTCACGCCTTTAGCTCGCCACACAATAATGAAGACGTAGCACGACAACAATCAAACATTAATTGATGGACATTTCATTTGATGTGAAGTGTACCATACTCCTTCTACCAGACAATAAATGTTTGAGATTTTTTTTTCAACCAAATTCACATCCTTTGAAAGGTGGATGAGGCAACTTCGTTGTAAGAAGTAGTCAGTCGAGGAAATTGTAAAGACGGGATCTGAATGCCTTGATCACTAAGTCTGAGTAAGATATGTGTTGTGCATTGAAAGGAAGTCGAATGTTGGTATAACCCTAGACTGTTTGTCAGTAACTTTAAGGTAAAGCTTATAACTCAATCAGGGAAAGTTGCCAACATGCTGTCGGACGGTACTCAACACATTTACCAACAGGATGTATGAAGACTGCACGTACCTCAGCTTACCGTAATCCCGAACCAGTTGGGGGGGGGGGGAACCTGAAATAAAGCCATACTTGTATTCACGCATTTAGCAATCATACGCTTCGTGCATTCAATAAATGCATACTTTGCCAGTCTCCAATTGAATTCAGTTGAGTGTTTTGGCTGTTACAGAATAGATGGTGTATGACATTTTTGGATATTCTGAGTGACTCGACCTATTGTTATGGACGAGTTATTGCATAGTATTTTGACATGCAGTACACACGCTGCTGTGCGGTGTTAATATTATGCCTTGTGGCAGTTCAGTCATCCGAATGTTATGTTGGAATGTCCATTCTTTCGGTTCTATGGTAACAATGGAACTTAAACATATTGCAGTGGCTTGGAATAATTGAGGATTTATTCGTAGTAGCCCACCCTGGTACAGGGTTGTACAAGTGGTGGTACTCTGGAGTTATGAAGTTCGTCTGTGATCATGGGAACGTGGACGTATTGAAGAATCGTCGGAAACGGACTTGGGGATAATCTGGTAAAGCAAACGTTTATCCCCATCTTCTGTGAACTAACCGGGCCATGAAGCACTGAAAGAAAAGGGGGTGACAGGTGTTGTAATCAACGTCTCCCCGTGTGTTCCGCATCACTTCGTCCAACAAGTAAACGTTCAGGAACCCCATTCATCAACATACAAATGTACAGTGCAGGGGCATTTTACTTTGTCAACAACCTGCCAAGGCGCCAAAGAATGAGATTTTAAAGCATAAGGGCCAATGTCTCCGGTTGGTTATACACATTTACATTTCAGTCGGTATTCAATTGCTCCTAAATGCTATGACATAGAATTGGATCACGTGCAGAGGAGACGAGAGAGCGACATTTCACACTGCCGCATCAGACATCAAAATAGATTACCATGTTTAAACAGTATACTTGTCCTTGGCCAAGGCATAAACCCCCTTTTAATACGCAAACGTATGCTGGGTATTGTTTTACCAGTTGTGTACGTGAAGTTGCTAGTTCAAGATAATCACATTAAACAAGGAATGTGGAATTGATTTTGTGAACTTTTCCAGATGTCATCGTGACGTTGATATATCACTTGTCAACCTTGGAAAAAGAAACACAAACAAACAAACAAACACACAAGCAAACAAACAAACAAACAAACAAACGGACAGATGGTTGAAAGTTAGTTAATTATGATTGACGATGATTTATGCAATATAAGAATAACAATAATGTATGTCTAGCCTGAGTGACCTAAATTTACAATGTGATACTTCAGTCCCTGGTGTATTATATGTCCCGACTACTAAATCACATTTAGATGTTTAATGGCGGCTCTACTCGAAACTCTATCATCATAAAGTTTGTACATCATAGCCATTCTTTCGACAATTATACCCCCACGATGACCCAAACACATTTCCCCCTGTTCCACTTCCGTTGGTATCTGTTTATAATCCATTGTTTGTGTGCGAGATGTCTCATTTATCTTTCATCATAGATATGCGACTAACCATAGACGTTGTCTTATCTATCTATCTATCTATCTATCTATCTATCTATCTATCTATCTATCTATCTATCTATCTATCTATCTATCTATCTATCTATCTATCTATCTATCTATCTATCTATCTATCTATCTATCCAACCATCCACCCACCCACCCGCCCACCCACCCACCCATCCATCCATCCATCCATCCATCCATATATATATATATATATATATATATATATATATATATATATATATATATATCGTTATATCTATCATTCTATCTATTGTTATATTGTTCGTTCCATCTTTATATCGTTCGTTCGTTCACTCACTTCAACCATAGACCCTCCACCAACTCATTCATTCATTCATTCATTCACTATTCATTCATTCATTCATTCATTCATTCATTCATTCATTCATTCATTCATTCATTCATTCATTCACCATTCATTCATTCATTCATTCATTCATTCATTCATTCATTCATATATTCATTCATTCATTTATTCATTCATTTCCCTCGTCATTCCTTCAGCTACATATCGACTCGATTCATTTCCACAGTCACCGTCACATCACCTGCGTTGTTATTTCGCAATCTCAAACTGCTCGATGATTGGCCTTGAACAAGTCACATGTTGTAACTTTATATATTACCATGATAGTTTTTATTGATTTACAATCATGCAAGCGGTTGTAATCTCGCGTTATAAACTCTGTACAGATAACCTGGCCAAGAGTGATGTATGTCAACGGTCTTGCGATTTCTCCTTGAAAACCCGACAAAGTATTTATTAAAACAACCTCGGAAATTCGAGATGTTTCATACCAAGATGTCAAAAGAACCAAGATCGCCATTAGGTATACTAAGTAGCATTGGAAGTGTATCTGCTATCATTTGGGACCAAAAGATTTGAAAGTTGGTGGTAGACATGGGAATATTTTCCTGCTTCAACGGTTGTATTTCGAATCAAACCACGATATACCACGAGTTGTATAAAATAGTGGTGTTGGCATCACACTCTTAGTGCAAAATAGTCCAGTCCCTAGCTATACGATATCGTAACGATTTACACCTCCACTCACTTAGGGCTTAGAGACCATGTTGGCAGCCAGACAAAATGCAAAATGGCTTCTTCAACTTATTTCACCATGTTCCATGACAAAACTACTAGTATTACCTGGTCATAACAGGGCAATATCAGCTGTCAACACCAGTACCAGTACCCTGTATATATTCACTGTAACGTGACAACACTGCTGAGGCAACCGCGGCTATAAACAATCTACCTCGTTACTGTTAGCTACCGGCTATTTCTTCAGCTAATGAAAGTGCTCAGAACATTACAGACCTTTGTTGAACAAATAAATGCTCTAGTCCAACTATTGTGACTAGGCAATAGGTGTACAGTGATTTGCATTATCGCCCCGTCGGGACAGCATCAATACCATGCCATTGTTTTTTTCTGTGAGACAACCAGTCAGCTAATTCATTTTCACCACAATTTGATATCTTGATTATAAATAGTCTACCGATTCAATGTAGACTATCAGAACATGATATATCAGAAAGCACTTGGCCAGATCCATTGTGTGAATTTGTCGCATACCGTATATGACATATGCGTTTAACTGACGACAGATTCGTAGATATAGTGGTAATTCCGTCACAAATGATCACCATACTAACTGAATTAAAATTAGGTCATTATTTTACCCCATTCCTTTGATTTTTTTAATAGCTTTCACTTCCTTTTGCATCGACATAGATAACCTTATACATTAGTCCTGCTTGCAGACATAGACCAATCCATTAGATGAACTGAGTAGAAGTTCATTCCCATTCTCGCAAGCAAGGGCACAGATATCTGCTGAAGCAACGAATATGGAATATGGATATATTATTATTATTATTATTATTATTTAATTCTTAAAGAACGCACTACACATACGTCTCAGTGCATTGTACACAACAAAGTAAAACAAAAACAAAAAACACATAATTAATGTTCATGAAACAAAGGGAATTAAAATGCAGTCAATACTGATAAAAAAGAGATCGAGGTAAGAACATATCAAAAATAGTCTAAGAGCAAAAAAAAAATTAAAATTAAAATTAAAATTAAAAACATGCGACCTCGATCCACCGTCAACAAACTACGTCAAAAAATTCGTCTATCGAGGTTGGCAAGCCCTCACTGCGAACTTCGTTCGCTTATCGTATCGGAAGAAAACCCGAACGTCTAGCAGCAAGACTATCCTTGACTAAGAAGCCTTACTTTTTGAAATTCATACATAATTGTTTAGAGTATTCAAGTACGCTTCCAGCAGTTACATTACTTTAAAGCGACACAGCCATAGTGTAAGCTGTTTTTTTACGTGGGTGGTTTACGAAAAATATTTACATGAAATAGGGATTTAACTGATGTAATATAATATTAATGTCAATGCATGCCTTCGATAGCATAAAAATTGTCTGGGTTGTTAGCACAATTAATGGCATAAACTATTACAATAGGAATTCGTAGCCCTTCTAGCATACTTAAACTAACTTTATTTTTAACTTTATTTTTATGTCATTGTGTCAGAATACCAGGTTTGAGTTCTGCAAATAGCAAGTGATGATTAATCATGTTTCGGGCAGTGCAATGCATGCTGCAAAATTATCTCCCTCTTTTTCCCTCTGTTTCTGTCTCCCTATCTCGAGGTCTGCCTGTCCGTATCGTCCGTTTGATTGACTGTAGTCAGTCAGTACGTCCGCCCCCCTCTCTCTCTCTTCTCTCTCTCTCTTCTCTCTCTCTCTCTCTCTCTCTCTCTCTCTCTCTCTCTCTCTCTCTCTCTCTCTCTCTCTCTCTCTCTCTCTCTCTCTCTCTCTCTCTCTCTCACACACACACACACACACTCAAATCACACAACGAACACTCCACAAACAAACTATGGGGTATTCCATTTCCTTTCTACTCTTTCACATTTGCATAGTTGATTCTGGACCTTACGAATTTACATGGCTATTATTGTATTTGAGATGTCAATAAAAATCTATAATATTTGCACATAAACAGTCCACTTAATTTTAAGAATTCAGTAATATATTTATATGATTTCCCTAATTCGTCACATAATCATGCGAGTTTCTTAGAAATTGATATAACTACTTTAAAGTTTCCCATACCATTGCACCTTATACGATGACCTGTATGAGCGCCAATGAAGTGACGTAATTACTAACTTTAAGGTACAATGTAGTAGAAAGGATGTATATGTACATGTTATAATACGCATGTAGACTGTGTCATATCAGTAATTCCTGTATTATGTACGTGTATTCAATTACTTTGCCGACATGGGGTTTCTTTGAGAAAGTGTAAACGCGTGACGTCACAATCTCTATTTTAACGAACAAGTTCATTTTCTTAATAACGTCACAGATTACTCCACGTAGACCGTGGTTCTTAGAATAGTACAGATACTGTCGAACTTCTCCCTATTTCAAGACCGAGAAAATACTTCCCTACTGGGCATATGCGTATAATATGTAATATGATACTGATGTATGGATTATGTTTTAGACCACCAGTCGTTTCCATAAAGTGATTGCTGGCAAAGAAGTATATCACAGTGTAAACTAACGACGGGGGGGGGGGGGGGGGGGGGGGGCAGCACAATCGACTTGCTCTCTCTCTTCTTCGGGCTGCGACTCTGATAGTCGTTGGATCTTGTCCCGGGCTTCGTCAAGCGTTTACATTCCGACAATTTTCGACTACAAATGTATAAAGCATGATACGAATTTCTACTCGGGCAACATTTGAGGGTTTCGACTTTCAGGTCCCACATCCTTCTTTAAAGTTGATAAAGTACTTAAAGTAGTTGCATCACATTTCCTTTAAAACAAACCCAAGACTGTGGTTATTCACCATACATTTCCAAAAACGCTAAAACTATAAATCTAAGCCCACGAACATTATCATTGTCACCGGAGACCATACTCTCTTTCATCACTGTGGAGATCGATTCTCAAGTTTAATTTTTTCGACCACTGCGATATTAGTATTTGTATGTTGATATTGAAATGATATGATATGTGATGAGTGAAGTGGTCATATATTATAATGTATGTAGTTACAATATTATACCACACGCATGTCATGTTGAACCCGTTCAAACAAAAAATATGAGAATTATACCCTGACCATTCTACGTCATTGGTTCTGCGGTGCTCGAAATATGAGCCACAACGTTCAAAGAAGCCATTATTTCTCCATGCATTGTACTTGATGCAAGTATCATATTACTGCTCTTCCATCCAAGTGTTTATCTCAACCGAGATAACAGTCGTGACCTGAGGGTTTCAAGTTCTCACTACTCGTCCAGGACAACGGCCCTTCGATCACTTGTATTTTCCTTGACTGAACGAAGAAAAATAGAGTTAACCTGACTTGAAGGTGTATTAGTTCATCACACGAAACAACACTGAGACATTAAATTTTCCGCGGTTCGAAGTAAAGCAGGAAATTATTGTCTTGGCGTGACGTAACTACTGGCCAATAGGAGGCAAGCTTTGCACAGGTGTTCTGCGCAACCTAGTGGTATTTAAGTGAAAGTGTGCTAGTATTCTTCCGTCTATTATTGCCACCAGTATTTGTGTATCCACTTTTCATTTTTCGTAATTGTGTAGTATTTCGTTTTCTAGGTCAGCTGTTATTTTCGTTCGGCCAAGTCACCTTTCTGTGAAAAAGATGCTAGCATGTAGCATCACATTCGGGTACAGTTTCCAGGAGTCCCCCCTAAGAATCATGGGTTTTTTATTTCCGTTTTTTCCTGGGCGGCTATCATATGTTCTTTGGACGTTTTCAGTCTTGTGGATTCTCGTGCCTTTTCGGCAAATTTACCTTCGTCCATCATGCATTCGCACTGTTTTGCACCGGCAGCCAATTTGGTTTTATTTCAATCTTGTATTGTTGAATAAAGTTCTGCGTGGCCCTGCACACATCACTCATACAATGCATTGATTTTCCTATACTATGACTTGCGTCATGTGTGTGTTTTCGTGAAGAAGTCTGACTTTGGGAATACTCCCTATAGTCATGGTTATTACACCGACCATTGTTTGAAAAGTATAGTCGTTGTTACGAAGCAATGACGAGCAGTCTAAGAATTTCGCATAAACCGTAATAAACGGTTGTCTGAATAGGTTATTGTAAAGTAACACACGTTGATCTTTTAGAGTAGTTATGTCATGAACTAGTTGGTAGTTGGTGGTTGGTGTAAAATAAGATTTCTCAGGACAATATCTGACTTTTTAATACATGTAAGCCTAATTTACTGTGGCATTTATACCTCTGTATGTTATTAATGTGAAAGATATGCATCACGAGACGAGGAGTGCTGAAAGGCAATAATAAAGACTCTGTTACATGTATAAAAGCATATTGAGATTCGATTGACGATAAACTGATGCAGAAATAACTTAAATTGCAGATTCCTCTGAATAATATGGTGTGTTATTAAAGTATGATTTATTAGTCCTCAGACACATGTAATAGTGTACATAAACGTGAATATCACAGCCTTGGAATATCACGTGTCATGGGATGGACTTGTACATGTTTTTCTCGTTGTGCTATATTTTAATCATCTAACTACGCTGTCGTCGTTGATGACAGATGGACAGACAGGCCCCCCATTACCAATCGGTTGAAAATCTCATGTGTCAAACATGATGTGCGTGTGCAACTGTCTACACAGATTTTGTTATTCTGTTGGTATTTAAACAATTTAACTACCCAATACTTTGCATGGTAGTAGTACACTATAGTATGCATGCTATGCCAATACTATTTATTACGTTTGCAGAAGAAACACAAGGAAATTTCAGTTCGTCTAAATAACTATGACAATACATGAATATCGACAACGAAGAAGGTTGTCTTCAGTTACAACATAGACCCTGGAATTACAGCATAGATCTATGAACAAAGCCAAGAAAAAAAACACGATAAAAATAGCAAATATGACAGTGTTAATTTATATAAAATATATATATATATATATATGTAATTTTCTGCATAGTACATGTACTTTACCCCGCACGGGGCTCGAAGTATTTTGCTATGATAACGCTAACACGAACAGGTAACACGAAACCGGTCATATGTACTTCCTAAACCCCTTGGGGTCATACAATCCCCCTGTCTTTATATCATCGTCTAGTAACACAGTTGTACAAGACTTCGGGACTGCGTTTCTGTAGGTTGCCCAGCAAGGTCGAAGGATGACGGAAACTCTGTCCGGCATTTTTGTCCAGACCCTCGGGGTCATCTTCGGCCCTATTCGACCTTCAGTCATCTTTGAATTTTGCCGAAAAGCCCAAGGGTCTAGCTGCTACACTTAGCACGTCATATTAAATCCTTAATCACATAGCATACGACCTCTGTGTCTTACCTGGTAAACAAACAATGGATCCACTAAATAAGCTTACATCTCCGAAAAGTAGTCCCATAACACATTTTTTTCCAGACAACTTCCTACTTCATTATTGGTAATGCATATTCATGTAATCTTTTGAAATGATTGAGAAAAGAGTTGAAAATCACATTTTTCCTTTCAATTTCTACTGCAGGGGGAATGGCAGTGGCATTGTTCAGTTGTGATTTTGAAGGTAACGACTTACATGGTCTAATACAGGAAACGACAGACGATTTCGACTGGGTGATACGCAAAGGTGAAACGCCAACAGAAAACACAGGACCAAAGGGGGATCACACCACGGTTAACGGAACAGGTAAAGTATGAAACATCACAGACACCACAAAATCAATACCCAGAGTACGCTAGAGTAGATGTTCTTGCCGAACACCTGAGATCATCCGCCATTTTCTTATAACCAGTAAAATTTTGTAACGGAGGCGACGAGTTCATAATCAACTTTTGTGTCAATAAAACACACAATAACACTCATTTTGTGCGATCTTCAGTTTCTGCCTATAGCTTGCTAAACTACAGTCTTGTTCCTATACAGTATCTTTATGATTTATACCTTCACTCAGAGTATAGTCAAGACCCTGACGAAAGGTGTTACATGTAATTGTGGTTCAACCACATGGCGAGCAAAGCTCGAGCAGAGCATGTCAGTAGTAACTCAGACCACTAAAAATTCGTTAGTGGTCTGAGGTAGTAATAAAGGGCTGTGGTTATCGCTCATTAAATATTCATTCGGTACAGCTGTTTGGACCAGAGTTTGGACATAGTTATGTCCAACCAGGACTCCACCGACAGTCTTTTAAACTATATCGCGGGGACCCATCTACATAATCATGTTTATATGAACACGAGCAGGAGGGAGCACAGGAATGTGTGCTGATTGAGGGCATTTGACCAGACTATGGTTCCAACCACAGTGTGGTCATCCAGACTAGCTAAACTACAATGTAGTACGATGTATTGCCAATAAATTTCAGATCCTTTTCTTTCGCGAATATTGTATGCAGATATTCAACCATGTAAGTTATATCCTAGATGCTTCTACACCATTTTTCAAAAATGATAGATTCTGATTATTTCTGTACCCATATAACAAGAGTTATAACCCATATAACATACGCTGAACTGATATGTTGACCCAACATGTTAAATACATAGCTTGCGTGTGTACATGAAAGTTCACCAGACGCCCTAATTAGATTGTATATAGCTTTGTGTCTGACTTGTGGCCCTTTTAGCTATAAGTTATTTCAATAATTGACATTGCATCATCCTGATCATGATATCATAATTGTTTATATTGCGCCGACAGGCGACATTGGAGAAGAGTCACGGAGAGCACAAGTGATATGAAATGAGATGGACATTTTGTGAATTCTGACAATTATGATGAAAAATGCTCTTCCCAACAAGAAATACCATTTTGGATATTTATAGTTACTATTATTTTCACAATAATATTTGCGACTTGTTTTGTTGTTGTTGTAATTTCGATAAAGTTTAGTTTTACCTCAGACCACTAGGTTTTACTTAGCTCTATGTTCTAAAAGTTAACAATTCAGTAATACCAAAGAGAACTCAAGAGTCAACGTTTTCTATTATTTAATAAAAAATAAAAACTTAAGATTATGTGGTTTTAGGATTTGTAAAAGGTCTTTCGTTTTAAAAGTTGAAAACTAACTTTCATGACATCGCAAGCCAAACTATGTAGAATTATAATATACATTGGTGATGTACGCATACGCTTTAATTTTTTTGGGGGGGTGGGGGTGGGGAGGGGAGCTGGGAATTGCTCCCATCGATTTTTCTGTTATGCAGACATACACGCAACACTGCAGAGATCCATTCAGGTTTGGGACTACGTGACAGGGCTATGTTGCACGCTCTATATCACGTTGCTGTGGAACTGTCAAGGCTTTCCCAGTCAGTTCACAGGCTATCCCAGAGTCACCCAGGCCCGGCAAACATAGCACCTGCTGGCTCCGCGTGAGTAATCGTCCCCAACTTTTCGAGTCATGCGCTTTAACTTGCCAATAGCCTCCGATAGCTCTATTGTAATCACTCCCCCATCTAGATCTTAGGAGGCCAAGGTCGACGTGGCCCTGAAGATCTGAAGATCATACACATATGAGAAATAAAATGTGTAATTAGATAAAGTGATGTATGTTTTAAATAGTGATGTTTTGGACTATTTTCGAGCACTGTTATTGTAATCCTATCGTGCGGTACGACTTTTATCGCTACGATATATGGGGACGGTACGGTCACCCCAGGATGGTCACGAACAGTTGACAGTCAATATTAGCTAACGAGACACTTTGTATGTTATACATATATTTATACGCAATACTAAAAAAAGAACTTTCAATTAATATTTCAAAATTGTAGTGCCAATCATGGTCCCTTGCTGCTATGGAGTTGATGTTAATTGCGTGCACTCCGAGAACTCCGTCACGTCTTTGGCCCTTTGTCCCAGAGATGCTCTGATTTTGACCATCTGTTGAGATTGTCCTCAGAGCTGAGGAAAAAACCCTTATGAAGATGCTTTATTTCGTAGAGATATACAAATCGAATCATCTTTCCTCTACTAATCTTTTGCGGTAATGTATTAGTGCAAGGGAATGTTGACATAACACGCGCACTTTTTTTTAATTGTTTTACCCAGGTTTTTACGCGTACATCGAGGGATCAAATAAAGGAATCGGTGCTATGGCCCGTCTTATTACTCCACAGATCAGGAAGACCTCCAACACATTATGCCTCAAGTTTTTCTATCACATGTACGGTGACCACCTGGGCACCCTCAACGTCTATGTTCAAATAACAGATAATCATAGAAACACCTCAGAGAGACTGGATTGGAGTTTATTTGGCGAACAAGATGAGAGATGGTCACGTGGTCAAGTTGAAATTGACTTAAATGACGAGGTAGAAGACGTGAGAGTAAGTTCATATTACAGTACCTCTTAAAATTTGCCAAGTTTTACGACAGTGTCGTAAAACGATGAGAAGCAATAAAATGGTCACGTGTCTGACTATTCCTCTGACTATTGTTCTTCAAAATCATTGCCATCAGTATCCCAATCAATCATTTTCTAAAATAAGTCCCAATCGTCGTAAACCCCATAAATTTTTTACGGCAACGATATTTTACGTCCCCTAATTGTTCGTATAATGGTTTCATTTAGTCAGCGGAGTATTATATTCGTGCTTGTGAGCTGAGACTGAAGGTCTAGGCATTACGCCAAAAATTAATAAAAACAATACTTAACCACAGACCTTTTTACTTGTCTGTGACTTAACTAATGAATCTAATTAAAATAAAACAGCAACAAAACAACTAACCCACAAACAAACAAACAAACAAACGAACCAACAAACAAAGAAACCATGCAGATTAAGCGTCTTCTGTGAAGATGTCAAAATCGTCATAAAACTTACGTAATGAAGATCCCAGAGACTATCTAGGTAATGTTAAATAGAAGCGCACAGTGAAAAGGAAATACATGTGTGTAACTCTAAATACGTGTACATTTTTTTTAGGCTATTGTGTGTGGTGGGGGGGGGGGGGCATTACGATTGATTCCGTCTGTGCATAGCCTGACATGCAATGGCCGCATATTTCATTCAATCCTGACACAAAGATAACATACCATAGAAACCATATGCACGTCACTTTTTGATGACGTCATTCTGACGTGAATGAGAACAAACATGGTTAATCATAGACGGTCATAGCCATTTTTAGTACCCATATTCTGTGTACCCATTCATTACCTTTACTGGACTAAGTACATATGTCTATAGTTGTTATATTTGTGTACTAACGATCGCGTACCTCGGTTTGTATCCTTCAGAATAAATATATTATTGTTTATTTAACCTATCACTAACCTCGGCAATCAAATCATCTATAGAAGGCTATAATTATCATATTGCTTTGTTTTCAGATTATTTTTGAAGGTATTCGAGGCAGCAATTTTCGAAGTGACATTGGCATCGATGACATTTTGTTGACAGACAAACTTTGCCAAGAAAGTGAGTACAACATTTACACCGATATCCACAGAACATTCTAGAGTAACTTGGAATGCGGGAATACCTTCTGCTTTTGCTTTTTCACAGCGTGGTTATTGAAAAACGAAAAAAAAATCCACTTTTACAACCGATAACACTCAAGTAAAACGTTTGCACGATTTACCACAATAGTTTATAGAATCTATATCATATGTAAAAGTACACTGCTTTGATAATCAGTCCAGTATGTGGTGCCTCAAAATGTAATAAACTTGTAAACAATGTTCGAAGTGCAAAGCGAGTAAATCATAAATGACCAGAATGTCAAAATACATGCCATAAAACATTGTCTAGAACTCATTGAAGGCTAAACATAGTCAGGGCTGTGACGGCAGAAAACACTGTTTATGCAAATTGACTACAGGCCATACACTATGCTTATAATTATAGCAATTGAAAGCGTATACTTTTACACATGATATGAAAGCTATAAATGAGTGAGAGAAATAAAAAAACTGATTTATAACAGTTTGTTACACACATGATATAATAAAATGATGAAAGGAAATCCCAAGGCGAGTGGTCTTTTTTACACCACAAGTTTTAAGAAATGACGTCATTGGATACGGTTTACTTTTAAACTTTCTCTTTAAGATTCATTTCAGTCGGCCTAAATCGCTAGTCTCTCAGCTGGTCGTTAACAAATGTTACTATGAACATAAAAACAGTACTGCCTCTAAACTTTGAATGTTATACTACGGTGTATTGAGAATGGTGATAAAACAGTAACAAAAACAATCATTAAATTCTACTTCTGCGTTCTATTTTCAGAATATCAAGTAACGCCTCCTTACAATCGAGACATGATAATCACAGATCAATTGGAAATAACAACATCCAAAAACGAGAGTATCAAGACAAACTCGACAGCTTCTGTGACGTCAGAGTTTTCAGGTACACATGGAATCACCATGACAACGTTGTTCATCATAGTATGTTGTGGGGTGACTTTCTGGACGATCTTGTTCATCGTCTTGGGTGTGTATATACTTAGACACAAACCACCGACACTTGAGGAAATGAGACAAAAGTATGAAAATAACCAAATCTCTGAACTGCAAAACAATCTCAATGAATCAGAAACGGTGAGAGAAACAATAATTAACCATGCTGCAGCTGACTTACATAATGATGATGAAACCGTGTACCAGATAGAGCTCCCCGTCTCTGAAACACAAATAGATGTGGGTTGCTGTGACTACACAGATGCTGGAGATCCGGAGCATTCATCTGATGACAATGAGGAAACTGTGACAAGAACTCCAGAAGATGATAACGTATTCAAAGAACTCTTACAAAAATTTCAGAAAATGGACACCTCCAAAATACTTTAACTGCCAAGAACATAACTTTGACAAACCTTTTATCCGCCCTTTTTTTGAGAGAGGTCCATCTTCAGTTTGAATTGAAATCAAATTGTGTTGTCGACAGTTAATGTACAAAGTGGTGCATTTTTAGTTATTTCTGATCTGAAATAAACATTTTTTTGAGTGAATGTTGGGTGACCCAACTGATGAAAAGCACATCGAGGTAA
The DNA here is from genome assembly GCF_964340395.1 of Glandiceps talaboti. Lineage (NCBI taxonomy): Eukaryota > Metazoa > Hemichordata > Enteropneusta > Spengelidae > Glandiceps > Glandiceps talaboti. The sequence continues at coordinate 14,071,843 of NC_135560.1, read as the reverse complement.
CAACTCTACACAGGGTGTTTAGTATCTTTCAATCTTTCAGGGTTTACTTGAATGTGGCTCATGAACTTGTCAAGAGAGACAGAGAGAGCTAGCCAGGGAATCATGCTAGTTGTCTTCGAATCCACAAATCAAACAAGAGTTTTACTTGGATAAATGGAAGAATAATCATTTCTCTGCTGGCAACAGCACACTACAAGTGGGACCTACTTGCTTTAGCATGACACTTTTTGATTTCCATAGATGGTAACAATACATGAGCAGAGAATACAATTTCCACATATGAAATTTTGAGGATTTCTATTAATGTTAATGTCTGCACATCTATCTCCCAGCCGAGGTGAATTTTCAAGAAAAATATGCATTCCATAAGTAACATTTTCCTTATATGGCAATGTTGCTGGATGTCCTTATATGGTCATATATTGTCATAGAAAGATTACATGGATTTCCTTTTATGGCAATGCTGCAGGAACAATGTGCCAGTGAACTTAATTTACATGTCATAGAGGAACTTAGTCTTTTTTAATGTCCTTATATGGTCATTAATTTCATAGAAAGATAAATTTGATTTCCTTATATGGCAATGCTGCAGGAACAATGTGTGTGCCAATTGATTTAATTTACATATCTCATAGTGGAACCGAGTCTTTTTCATTTCCTTATATGGTCATAGCTATGATCACAGTCATAGAAAGATAAACTCCGTTTCCATACATTGCAATACATAATGAACAACATTTTTCAATATTGCACAAAGTAGTCTGCATAAAAATCTCATGTTTTAGAAGGATATATTAAGCAATTTCTTTCACATATTTATGCAAATTAATGCAAAAACACTACGGATATCATGCTATCATGCAATTTTGAATAAAGATTTACAGAAAACTATGTTGTCCTCCATTTTGAATCATTTACATATTTTATTCAACAAACTGCTAAACTATGTAACTATGTGTGTGTGTGGGGTGGGGGTGGGGTGGGGATTAGTTTGTTTCAATATTCATTTTCATACTGTGGGATATTCAGCCATTGCAATAACTAAGTGCAGATACAGGGTGGAAGGTAGATATTTGTTTGCTCTGGCATGTTGTGAATCTAGTAGATGTACAATGTGAGTCTCAGTTGAAATGTTTAGAATATCGTACATGTAAATGGAACGAACGCTGTATAAAAATGTAGAAAACAAGTCTGTTGGCACTCAATAAATAACTGTTTAAAGTGGCCATACAGATGACAAATAGATTTATTTTGAATTTTGAATATTTAAAACAACTCCTCCTTGAAAAAACAATGTGAAACAGCACTGACCACATCCTTGTTTGTAACTCAATAAATTACAAATAGCTGAAAAGTGTAAAAAAGTTAGTTACTGTATGTACAATAACAAATATTTCAAACACTTTGTAATGTTTTGCAATTTATTGAGTTACAAACAAGAATTAGTATATGTTGTGTTACATTAATTTTTCAAGTATAAAAACATAGTAAATTTGTTTTATGAATTGAAAATCAAAATAAATACCCATTAGTCATCCATATGGCCAGATTTACCATAGGTGGTGGAGGGTCTTTACTTTAAAGGGGGACAGGCTAAGTTTTATATATTTTTGGGATGTAATTATTTCTGCATATTAAAAGTTACTCACAGTATTCTACTTACTGATGTATACTTAACCATCACTTGCAATTAACTGAACTCAAACCTGGTGTTAAGATATAATAACTTATAAACGATCCGATGACATAATTTATTATACGTACCAAAAATGTACAGGAAGTCCCTACTATGCAATCAGCAGTTCTAACAATGCCAGAACACAAATTGTAATGTCCTAGAAAGCATTGACATTAACATTATACTAGACTAGTTTACTCAAAGTTTTTTGTAAGTATTTTCACTTTGAGTAAAAAGCTTATAAACTCAGCTTATGTCACTTTAACATACAGTAATATGTGATTGTAGTTTGTACAAAACAAAAACAAGTATATTCAATTGAATACAAACAGTAATGTATAGGCATAGATAAACTTGTACATACTTGACAAAAACTATTGCCATGGCACCAAAACATTATGTGAATTTGTGACCAGTAAAATTGAATATTTATCTCTTCCAGTTCATTAGTTAGAGCCTTGGAGTGAACACTGTAAGGTTTGTCATTATTTACAATCATACTCCTACGTATCGATACAATATATCGTTGTCTTCAGTGGCACTATGTTTGCCATATCACAGAGTTTATATTACACGTTCGCCACCTTTTTGTGAAGTGGATACTGTGACACACAACTTTCGGGGTGTTGATAGTAATTAATTTATAAATAGAATTTTGTACTATCTATATTTGAACACTATGGTTTTACGACAAAATCCAATATGGCCCCCACCGAATGCAGCCCTACTTTGTATAGTTGGACCGGAAGTTGTAGAGGTCGAACTTTTGTTACGGTAGCACTGCATAGTAGCTTGATTTGCCCTTTGTGCATTTTGTCGCTTACACAAACGACAGCAGTATGGTGTATCCTCAACAAAAGATGACTATTTCACTCAATAGAGTGATGACTCTGGTTGTTGCCTGTCAACACTGACACTATTATGATATTGATATTCAGTGTGTTTATTAACACTTGTCAATAGACATGTCTGGTATCACACTTATTCTGATTATTCAACTTAGTTCCGAGGGATAAATTCTGAGGGATAAATTCATCTCAGTTCAGTTCTGTTCTGTGGCATACTTCCTCTCTCTCTCCAATGTTTTCGGCTCACAGCTATATATAACTATAGGGATTTTCATCTCAGAATCTATTTCCGAGTTCTTCTTCTTGTTTCCCTCGTCATCTCAGAATCTATTTCCGAATTCTTCTTCTTGTTTCTCTCGTGTTCGTGATCTGTTAACTTTCTGTCATTGGCGATGACAGGGACTCTGTATTTGTATTTGTAGTTTCAGTTTTACTTTCACCATCATTCTGAATGAAAAAAACAGAACAAAAAATTGTCAGTACACATTTAAGAATTTAGATGTAACCATTCTCGTTTATTTTACACTGACATCCATGAAGTGAAAATAACTAGAAGGATAGTGTTCTGACTTTCTATCGATACTTAGGTCACAAAAGCAAAACTGATATATTGCAAACAAAGCTCACCTGATGATAAATTTGAAAGTGGTCATACATCATTTTGGACATGTTTATGAGCCGTTATCTTTCCATGTATTACACAGAAAACACACTTGTGATGAAGGAATTTTATGCGTGAGAAATTCTATACTAGTGATGAGTACAGTAGACTTGTGTTCAACTGAAATACGTTGACTTAGGGAGTCTAATGAAGACCCCCCTATCTGTTACCGTAAGAACTATAAATTAGCATATTCTCTGACCAGTTTTGAATAAGCTCTCACCTGTACTTGTGATGTGTAGTCTTGTTGGTCAACTGAAATACTTTCACTTAGGGAGTCTAAAGCAGACACCCTATCTTGTGCCTCAGTTTTGATATAAGTAAGTGACCAGTGTGGGGATTCACTTTCTGTGACATTACTTGAACACGATGACTCTTCTAGTTCTAAGGCATTGATTGCATGTAAATCTAACAAGTTTTCACTGGATTCCTGTCCTTCTGAGTCACCAAGAGGAAACTGTATCTCAGACAATGGCTCTTCTTTTATCCTAGAAAAGAGGAAGACTTATGTGAAGGTGAAGGTTGGCCAGAAACTTGGATTGACAATGTCGTTCACAAGAACAGTATGTTGTGTCAGATAGCCAAGTCTCTGGGCAATACTGTCAAGCCAGTATGTCAAGTCAGATAGCCAAGTCTCTGGGCTATACTGTCAAGTCAGTATGTCAAGTCAGATAGCCAAGTCTCTAGGCTATACCGTCAAACCAGTATGTCAAGTCAGATAGCCAAGTCTCTAGGCTATACCGTCAAACCAGTATGTCAAGTCAGATAGCCAAGTCTCTGGGCTATACTGTCAAGCCAGTATGTCAAGTCGGATAGCCAAGTCTCTGGGCTATACTGTCAAGCCAGCCTGTTGTGTCAGATAGCCAAGTCTCTGGGCTATACTGTCAAGCCAGTATGTACCTTACAGGTTTGATATACTGGCTTGATAGTGTAGCCCAGAGACGTGGTTATCTGACTTGACATACTGGCTTGACAGTTCTGACAAATAACATTTTCAAGCCAGATAACCAAGTCTCTGGTGCTGAATATTACTAAAGATTATGTGTCTAATTTCCCATGTGTAAGTTTTCTATTTTATCTCAACTACATCAACATCCTAGACTGTAAGACACGTCATGTTGCTCCATCCTCACCAGCCTGTGATCGGGGTTGACTGATGTGTGAGGGCGCCCCATCACGGCACACCTTACAGAGTAAAATAAATCAAACATCCCTGCACACACACTACAATATCTTAAATTAACAAAATACAGTTTCTGTACATAGATGTACCAAATACTGTATTGATACATACATTCCTGTCTATTTTGTTTTCTACAAATCACAAAAGCAGAATCAAGCACTCTATAACAGTGAGAGAGAAAAACCAGATATTAAGGACTACACAAAGAACTTACCTGACAATTCCACTGTCCTCAATATTCCTTTTGGGATTCTGAATTGTAAAATATATAAAATAAAAAAAATAAAACAAAACTGTAAAAATTTATTCATGGTCTTGTTGGATCAACTTAAACATATGTAACCAATAGCAACCAGTAAGACCACCTTATAACACTCGTACTACTACTAATCAACAGGTCTGAAATATGTTGACTGTTTTCCAAAGAGTGAGGGCGCTATCACTACAGGGCAATGTCCTCAAATGCCAGGAGCAATTGCATTACCTTCTAGTATTTCTAAACATAAAATAATGAGTCCCAAGGCACAGCTAGGTTTATTATACAAGGGAAAGAAATGTAATAATATCCAGATAAATAGATGACATTTAATACCTGATGAAACGTTACACATATTGGTGAATGTAAGACATTAAAGATGCCAAGCTTTTCAGTGAAGGTTGCCCCAAGGGACAACACACTTTGCTGTAATTCAAAGAATTTTCATTATTTGTTGGGTAATGCTATACTTGATATGTTTATAAGAGTGTTTATATTAGGAGTACTGCCAAGCTTTAGATTGATAAACAACCTTGATAGGATAAATTAAACAATCCTAAACAGAAAGTGACAAAAAAGTACAAAATAAAAACAGTATTAAAACAGGAAATATTCTGATGATTCAACAACTAATAGGAATAACAGAATCCTAGAATAATATTTACACATTTTGATTTTTTTTAAAAAAAATTTTATTTTATTTTATTTATTTATTTATTTATTTATTTTTTTTTTTGGGGGGGATTTTTTTTGCATTCCATTTTGATTGCATATAAAATTTATGTAGTCACTAAAAGAATGTTTCTCGTGTTCTCTTTATTTTGATAATATTATCTGGTGAAGTCTAGCCTGTCTACACCATGGGCTGTGATTTTACTTTGCTGTCTGACTACACCACACAACGAAACAAACTCATACCGACTGCAATCACAGTAGACAGGATAAGTGTAGTCACAGTAAACGCCAACATTTGAATTCCCTGGTCTTGGTTTACTACTATCTTATCTTACAGAAGTTATACACATCACTGTTACTCTGGACAAACTTTTTCTACATCTCTGCCTGACAACTACTTTCTTGCTGAAATTTTAATCCTAATGTGACATGGGTATTTAAATGTAGACTGATCAACAATACTATGATGGCATTTAGATGTTATTCCTCAATATTTTTCTTCCTTCAGCCAAGGAAAATATCAGTGACCTAAGGGGCCTTTGTCACTACAAGTCACTAGATGAGTAGTGACAAAGCCCCTTAGGTCACGATTGTGAATGAAGAAAAACTTTGGGAATAATATAATTATACCACTGTTAGTAAAATCAATGAAAAATCAGAGAATGTAATCGCAATTTTGAAATGTTTCACTCATATTTCGAACACAGAAGAACCAGTGATGTAGACATACATTGTGTGACATAGACATACGTTGTTGTGATGTAACACAACCAGGGTATAAATTCCATATTTTTTGTTCAACTTGGCTCACACATGGTATAATTCTGATTACATAACTTACCCTATATTTGTCGTATTCTTGTCTGAGTTGAAGTGCACGATTATGAACCAATTTGTTGTAATCTCTAATCCTCGTTTCCCAGAAGACTTGAAGATTTCTAAAACTACTGATGCCAATTTCATGAAATACTTCCTGTAAGACATCCTGGAATATGATGAACAGATACAACTGCATTTGTCTATTTTTTTAATAACAATATACTTTTAGTCATTGTGGGGGGGGGGGGGGGGACAAGTTATCAAATACATAAATAGAATTTTTGATTTCTGATGCAAGATGTTGAATCAATAATTGATATATACTAGTATAGGTTGGAATCAGCCTTGGCCCCTCACTTGGTTGATTTCAGCTTTGTCCTCTCAACACTTGCTGAGTCTTTTCCCCAAATGTTTCTGTAATCAAGCCTAAAATGAGATTATGATTTCACATAACAACAGCCCAACCCATTTACACATGTTTAAGTCCATCACGAAATCTTTCCCTTTGTGATTGGCTGTTATTTACCGATTATGTTTTCAGTCACACAGCTCCACTCTCCTTGTTCATTCAGATTACATGGTCAAACCACTAATCATCTGACACAGTGGGTAAATTTAAAACCCAGTAAGAATTTGTGCCCATTTCTGGCTGATACTTCATTAAATTGAAATATTGAATTCAAATGTCTAAGCATAGACAATAGAGAGGGATTTGTCTATGGTCTAAGTAAGTGTTGAAAGGACATAGTTCAAATCAACCTGATGAAGGGTCTTGACTAGGTTTGAATGGTCAATTCCTACACATGAACTCAATTCAGAGATTGATCTGAGTTGAGATTGTCTTTATGTAAACAGCTAGATGTTGGATTTTATTGGTACATTTACATGTTGGGTATTGTATATAATTAGATGTCGTTGACACCATAACATATCTCTAGATGTTGATCAATCTCAGTATTTACATTACTCACAACGTAAATTTTATTTTAACTTGCAATTTATTGGCCAGAAACTTGTATTTTGAGATAGTAACACCATACCAAGTCTCAGGGCTATGGAATTTGGCAAACGACCAGTCTCAAAATCATGTGAAAATCTATACACACACAACCTTGGATATCTGGCTTGTTATTGTCACAACAGAAAAGCTCTGGTATGTTGTGTCAGAAAGCCAAGTTTCTGGACCTGGTCTCTGGGCTACATAATAATCGACTTCTTAATGATGTATGATCTGTACAAATTCTTGCATAAAAAACTCTCTAGTATCTATAAAGTCTATATTATTACCCCCTAGGGTATTCGGCTTTATAGGATCAAAATACAACTTTGTCCCTTAGGTTAGTCATAAAAATCACAACATCTACTCTGGGTCAGTGACATGTCATACGAACTCTACTAGGGGGTTCAGAAGGTCAATGACCTTTTACATTTTACAGAACACTTTTAAAGAGGGATGAGAAGAACAATTAAATATAGAGCATATTATATTTGAATTTATTTTCATATGAATACGGCATCACTCTACAGTATAAAATATACATAATACAATAACTATTGGAACACGAAACACATCACTAATAATATTCAAGATATTAAAATTACAAAGAGAGTTTATAAAATAAATTTTTTTGAACAAGTTATTATCTTTCCATAGAGAATTTAATTGAATTAATTGTATGTTTATGATCTATAATTGGGTGACCCATGTTTGTTGGATTTTTATTGTAAGATGTTGAAAATGATGCGACGTTCGGTTTAAGTTTTTAAAAAGTGTGTGTGTGTGGTCATGTTGGTGATACTTTCAATTCATAGTATTATATTTTAATAGGCCGTCTGACTGGATGTCTTAGAATTGACCATTGAAGGCATCAGGATACCATGAACCATTTGACTTCTTTGAGGTGTTCAAATCTGTACAAGTGATAATTTTCACATATATGGGCTGGATACACAGACTACACTAGTTACATCCCCATCTTTAATACCATCAGTGAGGAAGCATTTTTTTTGCCAAACAAGAATTGTCTGATTCAAGAAAAACAGCATCGTTCCAGCTATCTAGGATGCCCATATCACTAAACAGTCAGCTGTATGGCAAACTTTAATACCCCTTAAAGCACCTACTACATACCTGAAATGCTGTAGAACCTGTCATTGCTTCTTTATCGACCGCTACCCTGAGTAATTGGCAAATCTTTTGACTATGGTCTCTTAACACATCAGTTAAAGTTTCTAGCACAGATTCTTGACAGTCTACATGAAATGAAAAAATCCCCTTTAGTGTAATAAAAGTAATGGAATTATCCAAGAAATCTTCTAATGATACAATACAGCTGTCATTTACATCTGATAAAGGTTTCGATATCCCTGACTCATGCAAATTGAATGAGCATCTGAACAGAATTGTTGTTATCATATACTCTGCGCTTCGAGCTCTTCGGAGATGAGGTGCATTACAAATCATCTTATTACATCACATTATTACATTACCCAGTATCATGTCTGTATTGTTTTGCATTGTAATTCAATGAGCGACAGCACCCTCATATTCATGCAATAATTTACTGTATCACACCCAGGCACACTTTGCCCACACAAGGTCAGTTGTGCACATTTTTTGAAACCATCATTTTCGCCCAAAGCTAAACAAAACAATGTTTTCTAATATGTTTTAAAGCTCCATTGGGTGTATGATGAAACATTTATGCATGGGATATGGGTGTTGTGGACCTCAGCAGTATGGATTTATGGGTGCTCCCAAGGTCAGACCGTAATGCCGTATAACCTCAGTTTACAAACTCATATCCATTCCATAAAGATTATTGCATTGTTGATTGTTCAAAAAGTGTGATTTCAAATATATAGAAAATCAATTGTGAGCCTTATAGATTTGTTATTTATTTAAAACTACGTATTGTCTCACGGACAGATGAATGGACACATGTCATTTCTATTGCCCCCTACAGTCTGTACCCTTTGCTGGGTGATAATAATGGTGTATTATATAAATGCATACTGATGTAATGAATAAATTACCTTTCAATTAAAATATAATTTTCTATTAATATGCTGTACGCCACGGAGTGCTGTTCAGGGGTAGCTTTTGGACCAGAGATGAGATCATTGATAGTTGAAGACTATAGCCTCCTTTGACCAAAAAAATCACAATTTCCCAGTGTTTCACATCAAAATATGGTAGTATTCTCAACCTGTCAAAATATTCTACTACCTTAATTTCCAATAATGCACTCTTAGAGTTAAATTAGTAACATCTGTTCACAGCTTCATGTTGAGTCAACTCTTATTATTCTTCATATGGGCGCCCTCTAGAGACACTTCTATCAAAAATGACTGCCAAGTACATGTAGGGTAGAAGAATATGGCTGACTGCACTTGTCAACTTTTTGTTCACAGTGTTTATAATCAATCATAACTTATTCAAAACCAGCTTTGAATCTTCTGGACTTTTCTTGTACAAGTCACGTATTACCATTGATATCAAAGTTAGATTTTCAACCACCGCTGTAAAACAATCAATCTGCTATAAAATCCACTTACTTTCAAATCCTGAGTGAGCACAAATAGTTGCTACAGCTTTCCTAGTTAAATGTCTCACTGTTGTGTCATCTAGTTCAACTGTCTCTACATGTGGTAATTCATTATTGTCCCTGTTGGTGTTAAGATAATTGGTGGTAAATATCAATCAGTGATTTTCTTTCATTAGGCAAAAAAAATTTGTGTTTCCGATATTAATATTATATATTTCCAAAAAGGAAAAGCAAAGAAATTAAAAACACACAAATACAAAATTTTACAATTACGAATATATCAACTTCTGTCAATTTTACACGTTAGATCTAAATACTCCAAACAGATAAATACATACAAATCAAGGATGGCAAAATTATATTAAGCCTACAGGCATTATGCAACTCGAATTTCCATTTTGACTGCAAGTGAACTCCATCACACGTAACTTACAAAATGTAACTAGGATTCACATCTGAGATGTGTGATGACAACCAGTTGTAGTGCATCCCTGACTAGATATCAGTAAAAAAAAAAAAAAAAAAAAAAAAAAAAAAAAAAAAAAAAAAAAAAAAAAAAAAAAAAAAAAAAATTGGCATTCATTTTAAAACAAATTCTATACTCTGTGAGTAGAAATTTACATTTGTGTAATTGCAAAACCTTATTTGACACCTACCATGGCCTTGTAACTTTAGGTTGTGGTGGAATGACAGGTAGAGATGGCAATCTTGTATGGTCTTTCCCGTCAGGTTTCTACAGAAAAAACCCCCATATGTATAGTAATTCTTAAATATATGCTAATTTATGTTAATGAGTCGGTATCCTATCAAAAAAGCTTTGGGAGAACACTGAACTGTATCTATAAGACACTGTCTTTTTAAAGGCATACAAATAGACATAACATAACTCCCCATACATTCCACTGTAGTTTGTTCTTCTTATAGGAACGATCGTCTCTGCAAGTATTGTGATTTTATTAGTTTTATTCCATTGTTTTTCATCAGTAGCTTTATTGTTCACCTTCAGTATTCTACCTCCTTTTTGAGACATTGTAATGACTTGCACTTTATCATTTGATGTATTTTGGCATTATAGACGATGGAGCGGAAAACTTTTTCCCTGCACTGTCTTGGCGTTTCACCATCATTAGACACGTGAGGAAAAGCTAGTAGCTTGAAAACATATCATTTCAATTAACAGAATAAGAAGTTTCAAGATTTGGTGGTGTCTGCCCCCTTTTTATTCAAGTTTATTCACCTGCCAAGACTTGAAGACACCATCACCTCAAGTCGGTAATCCTGGTTTTCCAAGTGAATACAAATACTTACATGATCGTGGTGATGTTGCTGTGCCATTGCAATCATAGACCGGACTCTTCTGTTGTGTTTAAGTAGTTGAATAGTATTGATACTGATTGCATCTTGCCGACATAACTCTGCTGGTAACCTAACAAATACAAGTTTTGAAAAAAGAACATTAATTAGACAATTTACAACCCACTCGCATGATCATTATCATTAAATATGTTATCAGTTGAATCAGTGCATTGATAAATTATATGTATCATGAAGCAGAAAGGAAGAATAGTTTAAAAAATAAAGGAATGCAGGGAAAATGAAATATGGTACAAGAGAAATACACTGAATTGAAAATAAAAATATCAAAGGATACACTGACTAGAAACAAAACCAGTTTAGTATAAGGCCTTGGAACATGTATTTATAACAACAACAACAACAACAACAACAACAACAACAACAACTTTCATTATAACAGTAACAATAACATTGACGATTGTTTGAATAATAACAGTATTGAGACTTGAAACGTCTGTATTTCCACGATTTGCATCGTCTCTACAGTACCAATACTTACGGTGTGGCTGTTGTTTTCTGTTGCTGTGATGGCTGGTGTATTCTGGGTCCTTCAATGTCAACGGGCTGGGGTTGTACGAAGGGGAGTTCGACTTCCACAGGCACTACCGACATCGACTGTGAAGGCGATCCCGGTAAATCTCCCCATCGAGAAGCCATTACTCGTTATAGTTCACTAGAATGAACTAGAAGACTAAAATAATCACGGAAACGTGGAGATTTGATTATTTTATCAGAGCTATTGCGCCGAAAAGGGGATTCCTTGTTTGTGTCAAAACACTCTGTGTGAAGTACGTCATCAAAACGTGTGTAGGACTCCCAAGCTTCACGAACATCGTCACAAGCAAAATATGAATTGTAATCCAAATATTCAATACCAAAATTGTTTCCATGGATGCACTTATAATGAATGCATTTGGTTTGATTGGGTTTCTTCAGTGGAAGAATTAGACAATGTGAAACATCGCACTTAACTCAACAAATATTCATAAACTTAGGGGGTTCACATTTAAAATGGCCGCTCGTGTACAACACGTGTACTGTATTTTGCTTTAGTTTTACCAGTTTCACCAATAACGTTTATGCAAGATGATAAAAAGAACATCCAAATCCTCCCATCACAAGGAGACTAATCGTTATAAAGTAAGTAATTGATCAATATATCTCAATTGTAGTGTCAACACCCCGACAGTCGTGTCACCGATGCACTCAGCAGTCCGTTCATTCGTACTTCGCTATGTATTTTCTACATCATACATGTATGTTGTTTTCATATTTTACTGAACACATGGTGATGGTTACACGAAAATAGTTTGATTTGTATGAGAGCAACCTTTCATATAGATGTGATTGAGTGATCATGTTGGGTGAAGAACATACGTACGAAGATTACTCTGTTTATACAATTTATAAATAAGAAAATTATAGTTCTGTTACAGGTGTTTTATGGATTTCACAAAGAAAGAAAGGTTTTTTTTTTTTAAATGTTATATTTACGATTGTCTTATGTTTAGTGAAAAATGAATTTATGCATGGGAACAATTCTTGTTTCCATAGCAACTGTAGTCTTCTTACATCATCTCGTGACAAGCCTCATACAACACTACTCACCGGCCTAAAGAAACATATAGATTGCAGTAATTTGAATTGCTTCAGTCATTTTCCATGTAGACGAATTCAAAAGTGTAAACAACCTTATTATTGTTATTTAGTTCCAGAAATTCTCAGAACGCATCTCACAAATTAATGTTGATGTCATTCGTAAAGGAAGAGTACATCTGAGTGATGAGGTAAGATTTATTTCACTATATTTTGCAGTTTTCATTTTATTGAGGCTTTTCTTTTGTAATCAAATCTAATATTGAAGTTATGTTTACTTTATTTTTGAAAAGGGAGGGGTACATAGAAATTAAATCTAGACAGAGAAAAGGAGAACATAATTGTCTGGGATCATAGTCTAGTGCTATCTGTGGCATCAAATCTCAAGATCTCTCTATGTCTAGCTCAATAGGGCCCTGAGATCAAATTTTAAATTCAACCAAAGCCACTCACACAGTAATTAACATCATGTCTTTGTTAACCAATCACAGAATTCTGTTCAATGGTAATAAGTTAGTGTTTATTGAGGGCAGTGTCGTAATGTCCAAAATATGGTATTTTTTTGTAAGCTCGGGATGCTACTTAAATGTATACACGCTCTACATCATGCTAATAGTACAATAGCTCGGGGTGTACTCATTTGCATGAACAATCCTTGGTTCATGATTTCTCATTGAGCTACTAGTAGATGGGGTGAAGAGATGATTCGATACCACATGCAACATCTATTCTACTGGAATGATGTCAATAGTTCAGATCAGCTGTGGACACAAATAAAGTTTTGTGTTTGAGTCTTTTTTCATCTGACAGTGATGTTGATTTACAGTGAGATAAAAATGTATCATTTTATATGGTTGCCTGTTGTCACTATTTTATTTGATGTAATTTGTAACTAAGCACATCGTGTGAGACATTAAAAATATGTGCTGCCTAAATGAAACTGTATAGTCACTCTGCATTGGTAGTATCAATGTACAAATGTATTTTGTTTGAAGGATATCGAAACAATATTTCATTGTCTTATTTCAGGAATGTGACTCGTACTTTGTTGAAGGTGTTACTAAATGGAAGGAGTTAGACTGTACAATTGACTTTGGTAAGCTGATTGTTATCAATCAATCAATCAATCAATCAATCAATCAATCAATCAATCAATCAATCAATCAATCAATCAATCAATCAATCAATCAATCAATCAATCAATCAATCAATCAATCAATCAATCAATCAATCAATCAATCAATCAATCAATCAATCAATCAATCAATCAATCAATCAATCAATCAATCAATCAATCAATCAATCAATCAATCAATCAAAAAAATTTGTGTAGTGCCAAAGTCCAATATGACGTAATGGATATTGTTAAATTGAAGATTACAAGAAAAACACTTTTATTGATACAGCTCAGTACAAAGAAGTTCTGCAAATAAGATGTCGGCAACATTAACTACATGTACTTTTGAAATATTATGAATAATTGATACCTGTTTAGGGATGTTTCTTTGTTTGTTCAAAATATAACATGCAATGTTTTGATAGGCTGATTTTGTTTATTTTTATAATACATTTTTAAAATGATTTTCCAATGTTAAGCAAATTTGCCATATCTTACCAGTTTACTTCACAGCTTAATAACACAAACAATATGACTAGCTCATTGTAAGATACCAGCAGTCCTAGTCAACAAATAATTGTCTCCAGAATGACTTGGCTAGTCACAACTGACCACTAGGGGCAGTGCATACAATCAATTGATAGTGTAATTATCATGCTTCATAGTGTTCAGTGTCACTACATGAATGATATTTTGAACTGTGACAGAGTGAAAGCTGAATGATACATTACTAATTTATAATTGTTTCCATCAAATAACAATGTATTAACTTATCTGTAAGATATGCCATGTCAGGGCGCCCTCACCCAGCAGCAATTCGATGAGGGCAGAACAACGCAACATATCTTGTAAATTTTGTCTTTACAAGCTGATGGACACTTTTGATACTTACATTGATTTCATTTTACACTACATATATAATGCACTCAACTCTGATGTAAATACTCATCTTTTGTTATTTATGACATAAACAGCTAATTTTTGTAAGGATGTAGGCAATAATGTGACAACGTACACACAAGTGGTTCATCACAAAGACAAGATAATAACAAGTTTGAAGACACATCTTGAAAAGAAGGAGAGTCTGGCATACAAAGCATTGTTAGAGTAAGTCATCGTTTTTTGGTCCCTAAGTATACAGTCTAATGTATTATGGAATGATTGCACTTCCTGTTTTTTCTGTACTTTGATTACTATCTTACTGACAAAGAAAAGGTCAAGGTTCATTCGTTGTTACTTTGTTGTCAAGGTTTACAAGTCCCTAGTACCATTAGATGGGAATCATGTCAAAGTCATGAGGTGTTAGATACATTTTGATATGAGAAAATATTTGATAAAATTACTTGGGTACTCATGTAGACTGTGGAATTGCTGTTAACTTGGACCTATTGGTTGAATTTAGTTTATACTTCAGACGGTGTCTCACAGCACAATACGTAAGGTAGTATGTACAACATCCAAAACTTGTGTACTTGTTTCAAATAGTGTGTTCTATTATCCTTCCTTCACTTCTATTCCATAAGACCAACAGGTACAAGTCATGTGACAATTCTCAAGTTTTCTACAAATGGATTAATTTTTTTTAGAATCATTCAAGTTTGTACCAAAATGGAAATGACATCAATCTATCTCAGTAATAAAAATATTTGCTTTCATATTTCTACATGGTATTGTATTAAAGATTAGTGAACAGTTAGAGAGTTATTTTTGGTTTTATGTTCACAGTTTAGTGGTCCAACTAGCCAAGGATCTCCAGATTGATTTCTATCAGTTCTTCCACGAGTTCTTCAATATCATAGTGGTGTTACTGGACAGCCATCCAAAGGATACAGATCTCCTTGAAGATTCTTTCCAGTGCCTTGGTTACCTCTTCAAGTTTCTGTGGCGATATCTACTCAAGGACATCAAGGATGTATTTCTGTAAGTTGTGCATTTGTCAGTCAATTTTACCAAAAACTAGAATAATTTGTACTTGATATATTTGCATCATTTTTCAGTGACAATGCTTGATGACCTGTGCTGTTGCACTTTCTCTTGCGATGCTGTTGAAAGTATGGCTGCAGATAATACCACTAGTCTGAAAGGTCCAGCTGTGGGTTTGCGTATGTAACCACTGGTGGAAAATATGCCTGGATCTTTCAGGCTAAGAACATCACAGGCACTCATGGAAACACCCAAAGTGTCGGTATGCCATACTTGCACTCACATGTCATGGGGTTCTGTCAGAGTGTCTTTTTAGGAACTCATGAGTCCATGTGATTTGAATTCAATCAGTGCATGGGACAGTATCTGGTTTATCGCATGATCATAATGGGCTTGACATAGAACAGTGACTTTAAAATGTTTTTTTTTTTCATTTCATCAGATACTACTCCTCATTACTAAGTACTCAACGGAAAGACTACATTCACCATTTTGCAGCTGATAGTTTTGCATTCCTTCTACGTAAGGTGAAAGATCCTGATGAGATACTAAGCTTTATTTTCCAACATGTGCAGGACCACTCAGAGGTAAGATTGACCACTCTATACATGTCATCATTAATATTTGATTTATTGTAACAGACTTTATAAAACTACAATTATACTATGATATTGACTCCAAAGACCTGATATTGACTCCAAAGTCTTGATATTGACTCCAAGGACTTGATATTGACTCCAAGGTCTTGATATTGACTCCAAAGTCTTGATATTGACTCCAAGGACTTGATATTGACTCCAAAGACCTGATATTGACTCCAAAGTCTTGATATTGACTCCAAGGACTTGATATTGACTCCAAGGTCTTGATATTGACTCCAAAGTCTTGATATTGACTCCAAAGACTTGATATTGACTCCAAAGACCTGATATTGACTCCAAAGTCTTGATATTGACTCCAAAGACTTGATATTGACTCCAAGGTCTTGATATTGACTCCAAAGTCTTGATATTGACTCCAAAGACCTGATATTGACTCCAAAGTCTTGATATTGACTCCAAGGTCTTGATATTGACTTCAAGGACTTGATATTGACTCCAAAGTCTTGATATTGACTCCATGACCTTGATATTGACTCCAAAGACTTGATATTGACTCCAAAGACTTGATATTGACTCCATTGACTTGATATTGACTCCATGGTTGATATCCATGTGTAAACAGTAGGAATAACTGATCTGGACTATGTCGTTCTTTGTCAATAAATTTTGTTTTGTATTTTTTGTAGCTACGTGAAGGAGTGGGGATCTTGTTATTTGAAGTGATGAAGGGAGTGAAAAAACAGTTTCATTCATCAGCTGAAAAAGTTAGTGTCAGAGTTTCAGAATTATTGCTCATCTGTTTAATACATCATATTCCAGTTGCCAGTGTGGTTGCTATTTAAAAAAAAACATATATTATTTTATTTTTGTCATGGTAAGGCCTTTAAAAATGTGTACTGTTCCGATTACGCTCAATTTTAGAATAGGTGGGGTAGGTAGATTTTTTGTTTTTTGTGTTTTTTGTGTTTCCATGTGTGGGTCTCTAGTTCAGGTAGTTATGCTTTCTGTTGTTTTCCATATGGTCTCTGTGTTATTCCCATCAGATGTGCAGCCATTACAGATTGGAAGAACAGTTTTATATTGCCTTTTTAAGTTGATGTCAGTTTCCACATCCACTATTTCTTGCAAGATGCCACAATTTTTGTGATTCCATGATTTTTTTCTTGAATACGTAACAAAAAGTTGAGGGTCAGCAGTGAAAAACTAGATGGGGGTTGAGTAACCAGAACCAAACAACTTTTTTAGGCTTAATAGAAAAAGCAGCGTACAACATGTATGCAAAAGTAGTACATCATCCAGATATTTTTGTGTCCTGCAGTTCTTCAAAGTCCTGGTTACGAAGTTAGCTGTTGACAGCCAGTCTGGAAGTCTTGATGATGATGGTGACACAGTGTGTACTGTATTATCACACACAGTGGTTAAAATGGCTAAACACATCAATAAACAAGACTCTACTTTTGTGTCATCAGTTCTTGTGGTAAGTTGATACTGTTACAAATCTTTGTCTGTGCTAAGTCTGACCTTTCCCACATCTCAGTAGTACCTTTCACAGTGCCTTTGTAATGGATCGTAAAACAACTCTAATAACTTTTGTAAAACATGACCATTCTCTCTTGTCATGTGCCCACTGCAATCTCAGTGAATTCATTAACTTGCTAATGTTCAACCATTATCTTTTTGAAATTTCACTTTCAATGAAAATAAGAATCCACAGGCCTGTGGCAGGATTGACCTGTTATAGATATGCCACTGTCCTGATTGGGCATGCCTGCCACCTTGTCTAGAAAAGCCTGTCACAGACCTCACTGAACAGACTTGACAACCTTGACAGCCTTGTTAGATCAGGTCTGTCACAGCCCTATCAGGCCTACCACAGGCCTGTTACATACCTGAATCTATTCACCTACACAGGCCCTGTTGGTAATGATTGTACCAGCCTTGTCACAATCCTGTTGTAGACCTGGTAAATTATAGTGGTGTAGTATACCATACTTGACTATGTTAGCGCCCTCACTCAAGCAAGGGCTCCCATACTTTTGTTTTAGCAAGTGTTGTTTTTGTTTAGGTATATACAGATATCACCACCATTTGCTCCAAATCCCCAAATAAATGTACAGAGATTATATTAAATATTTCATTTTGATAATTTTCAGGCAAGAAGTCAGCATCTAAGTAAAGATGTAGAAGACACATCAAATGAGAACCAATTGCACAGTGTATTTCATCTTCTTCAAGTATGGCTGAAACAAAGGCATTCTTCTCCAGAAATAACCAGTGTAAGTATTACAGTCTTTCTCTGTATGTTTTGGTATTGTTGTCTTGAAATCTGTTGTCAGACAAGTAACATAATGCAGGATTTCTATTCTGATGTATTACAAGTGAAATCATCTGAAAAAACAAACAAACAAAAAATTATCAACAAAAAAACCTGCAACTGCCTGTACATTCAGTAATGGAAAATTGCTATATGTATGCATACCTTGTCAATGTATATTTATAAAGCATTCCAGAGCCATAAATAGATTTTGTGTAATAACTGCTGATTCTGTATACATAAACACTTTATTTGAAATTATTTGCTTTTATTTACATGTTTATGTTGTACTTTCAACTTTAGTATATTCTGTAATTAATAGTCTTGACTTACATGTAAAATTTTGAAGTGTAACTTATTTGCAAATGGGCCTGAGGCCTGGAAATGCAAATAAACTACCTATATATAAATGTGTGTGTGTTTATTACATACACAGCCAAATGACCAAAAAGGAAAGATAAAAGTACAGCAAATGGAACGTGAAGTGCACAACTTTCAAGCATGTGAACAAAATTATTGGAAGGATTATTGAAAGCTTTGAATTATTACCATACCATCTAAAATATTACATTGTTGTACCCCTTGTCTTTTACTGTAGATGTTATGTGAAGTGTTGAAGTATTCAAAGTTATCGTCCCAGCTGATAGACGATATCATGGAATTGGTTTCCATCACTGTCCAAGACAAGACTGTCACGTTGGAAGACATCAAACAACTTATCTCATTGGTAAGGAACACGGTGGAGACTTGTGAATCAAAGCAATTGAAAGATAACCTGTGTTAGGCTGTAATTGACAGTTATATTATGGGATGGTTTTGTGATACTATACTTCTGTGATGTCGTAAATTATTGCACTGTTAAGCAAACTTGATTGAAGCTGTAAGGTCTCCATTATGATAACTGATCTGTGTCTTGTATGTTGTTTCATTTGACTAGTTTTCCTTTCAAGCCCATGTGAGATTTTTACTTGATTTTAATTGAAATAGAGTTTATTAAGAGAAAATCCAAAAAGTAAAAAGAGTGAGATAGGTACATTGATGATTTGTTTAATAATAATGGTTGCATTGAATATGAGAACATGAAGGTGTTCAATTATTTCACCACTCTATCATTACTAACTCTCAGTAGTTCAGTGCACTTAATAGCATAGGAATTAGTACACCATTTTTACATTGATATATGGAACTTTATCTTTTGTTCATTTATTTCAGGTGTACAGTTACAAAGCGTGTGCTTTTCAGCAAATTCATGAATTTACACGTAAATTGATGTCCCTAGAAGATTTTGATGAGGTAAGTCAATATTGATATTTCACTATTTTCAATTATTTTCTTATTTCAGTAATATTATGTTTTGAGTACCCTCAACTTTGTTAAAAATGACCTTCATTGGATAGTCAACTTGAATGAGAAGTCTAATAACCGTGTGAGAGATTCTTTGTCAATTTGCTGAGAAGTGTGGTGGAATAAGTACACCAAAATATAGCTAAAACAGGGAATTTTCACTTGTGAATAATATATACATTTATGATATAAACTGATTATTTGGCAAGTTCAGACTGTGTTGCTTTCTAGATAACATTACTGTTACCTTTGATCACAGGGTAGTAATGGCAGATTTATGTTCAAAACTTCCCTCAATAACAGTCATGCTGTATTTAGCAGTAAAAGTGTTGTTATCTATTAAGTAAAAGGATAACCTCAACTTTTGTCAAATAATCGACCTTGATCATATATGTATGTGTTACATAAAATCTTCTTGTGAACGCTGCATCCTGTTTGGCTGTAATTAGAGTTTCTCAAAAAGGCTGCACCCTCTCTAGACTGTAAGATACATCGTGTCACTCAACCCTCACCGGCCTCCTTTCTCTGAGCGGGATTGACTGATGTGTGAGGGCGCCCCATCATAGCATACCTTACAGACTACACCCTCTCATAGCAACATCGTATGTGTTTATGGACCGTATTACATACACTAACTATCAGTGTTTCACACTATCTTCATTTGCAATTATTGATTATTTTTAGGTTGTATTACCAAATCTTGTACATTATATGAAGAGGGACAAGAAAGTTTCATCAGAGAGGAAGACTGAGTTGTTGTTTTTACTAACAGAAGTCATTACTACTAAGAAGATATTGCCTCAAGATGGCAGCGAATTACTACAGTATCAACCATATGAACTTCAGTTACATAGGTATGTGAATTATTAACTGTTTGGTCTGATTGTCTTTCAAAAAGTTTACACAAAATGGCGATATACAGTATGAAGTAATGTTGTACATTTAAGTTGATAATATGGCTGCCTTTGGTGAACCTTGAAATTTCATGCTACTGTACTTATAAAGTATTTGTTACTATAATTATTGTTCTGTGTATGAAAATTTTTTGGCAGATGTGAAAGTTTTCGGTGATTATCTAGCATAGAAGTATCATTCTACCATACTAATTTCTGTATTTTATACATTTCAGTGATCTGGTCAACCACATAGTGAGTGTCGTGTCATGTTCTGAAGACTTCTCCCCAGGGTCCAACTCAGTTTCTACGCTATGGTCAGCTTTGATTTGCCTGCCTCACATCAAGTACGTGAAAATGTCATGTGACATTGCATTAATAATAGTTGTGAAATCTAGAATCGTGTGGTTTAATCATTCAGTGCAGTATTCTATTTTTGACTAATTCCAGACTTCAGACTACAAGAAAGCTACCATCTCCAACCTGTTTGTGATATCAGACTCGATAATAGACATATTGTTGACTTTCTCTTCAAAAGTGTCAGTTTTTTGATAATTTGCTTTTTGTGACATCATTTTCAATTAGTCATAAACAGTACATTTGTCTGATATATGAAACTACAACTATACATATGATGCTTTTTAACAATTTTTTGATGGTCATGATTTTTTTTCTTGCCATTTGTAGGATGTCGGCTGCTAAGGTTGCTAAGCAACTACATAGTCTCGTTGGTACTCTTTGTGGTTTAGTTTGCCAGGGTCAAGACAAAGGTAAGAATCAAGTATTGAAATTATCATTCATTTAAATTGATGACAAATGGTGTAGAGATATGTATTATACTGCATTCACTCTACATTGTCATTTTAAACTTCTCTTGAATTTAGTAACTCTTTCAGTACAAATTCTTCAGTATATATACATGTACAGTAATGTCCCTAAGTCTATAACATTCAGGTTACTGCTCAGTCATTTTGTGGCATATTTTCAAATTTCACCTTCTAGGTATATATTTATGACAAGATCACCTGTCAGTTCTTCTGTAATCACTAATTGACAATTATGTTTTCTTTTCTACAGAAGGGGCAGATTTGTTACAAGTGGTTTTATCACAGGCAATCATAACATTGGTATGTTTGAAGCAGACTGGAATGTCTCCCTCTATAGATCATTTATGTCAATTGATAAGGTAAGTACAATCAATATGGCCGTCATAACACTGGTATGGTGTGGTAGATTACACAAGTGGGAGATAGCAGTGCCTAGGTTATGTGGATATAATTACCCTGGCTGTAATCAATATTGTGGAAATGATGAAAGAGGCTGAGTATTCGGCCATATGAGGAAAACTTGCTGTCAGAGATCCATTGATAACTTATACAACCCGCAAAAAAAGCTGATGCGTTTACTTGAATGAAGTGAGCCAAGGAGAGACATTAGGCAGTGATGAGATCCGGTAAAAACAATACAACTGATACAAAAACAACAGAGAGTGCCTCTTATGTCGATTTACACATTGTCTTGTGTAACAGTTTTACTCAATTGTTGTAGCATTCTATCAACAAACAGAGTTATTGGGTCCTGGCTCATGTGGTGTTTATACTTTGATAGGTTACTGATGCTAATTACATTGTATGTCTTTGTGTGAAACTTGTCTCATTCCTGCTTACCATGACATAAGCAAGTAATCACACTGGTGTCTTTTCACTGGTTGTATCGACATGATGCAACAATAGTTTAGTTTGTATCTATCTTGGTTTGCCTATAGCTTGATTTCCATAGCAGTATGCATTTATAATGGCACATTATCTTTTGTTGTTATTTCAGATGTAATGGTGACAATGTCAACATATTACAAGCCTTAGAACTTTGTTTTGCTGTTATGACAAGAGACGATAAAATTTTTAATGAAAAGGAGAAAGACGACATTCAAGAAATTATACCAACTCTGATAAAGAATTTAACATCTCCAATACGAAGGGTAGGGGACACTTTCATGTCCTTTTCTTTGTTTTTTTTCCCAAGAGTAATATTACGATTACGATATAATTATGATTAAGTCATTATATCTACCAAAGCAGTTTCAAAAAATGTTCTAGTTACAGCTAGTGCAGCTTTAATGTGTGACTTCTTTCCCTCACATTCCCTGAATCAGTTGCTATCAGAAATTTGTTTGCCATCTATGTAATTCAGTGGCTAGACTTCAATGGTTTTCTCGTCAACTTCTCTGGACCTTTTGAAAACACTTGTCAGACTGAACTTTAGATATAAGTCCTTTAAATTTGGTTACTAATTCTACATTACAGGTGTGCAGTCTATCGTTGTCTATACTTGTACAGCTTCACTCAAAGCTGACTACACTTGAGGTAATGTTCACCAATGATGCAACCTTCATTCTGTTCAAAGATCCTATAATTTAATTTATATGCAAATATCGCATTTTAATTTGATTGTGTCAATCATGTAGCCATTTCTCACAATAAAAGCTATTAGAAGTAAGTTGACTGTAAATTGAAACCTTGCATTTTCTCTTTGCACATCGGTCAGAAATAATGGCAAATGTTGAGGTGAAAATTTCAAACTCATCCCTGCATGTCAATGAAACATTTTTGCATGAAATATGTATTCATATCAAATTACAAAGAAATATGAGGGATGTGTATTTGTTCAAAAGTTTGCAAATTACAGCTCAAATTCACTTATGTTTAGGACAATATATACTTATGATAAAAAGGTTGCAGGAATTTTTATGTCATTTCTAAGAAGTCATTATATTCAGTTGTGTGGTTGTTCATTTGCTTTCATTTACACCACAGGATGACGGTGTTTTCCTAGTGTGTTTACAAGCCGAGAGAGTTCCTGTCACGTTACATGACTATCGAGAAAAACTGAAACATTTACAACAGTTAATGTTTCTATCGAGAAAACATTACCCACAGGTATGTAAATATGTACTTCACTGGCAAGGTGGAACAGAAATCTTGGGACAATGTTGGTATCTGTCTAGTATTTACTGCTATGTTTGAACGGACTGATATAGCTGTGTATGTGTATAGATGTTAAACCACTGTAGTGGAGTTGACATTATAAGACATGCCTCATCAGTGTTGTCTGAACCTATGCTTATCATAGAGATGTAATAAACAAAAGTTTGTGCTTGTGTGTTGGTTGAGGGCACATGTCATCTGCACCTGTACAGTGGCTGTAATAAACATAAAGTTCATATGGGTGTAGTGGTTGAGGTCGCATGTACTTGCAGGAGTGTGATTCCATTTGATGGATGGATATAGGCAGTGATGGGTACAATGTGAAACTCAAAATTTAGAAATCTGATGAAAACACACTCTTCCTGCACTTTATATCCATATATATATATTGTTATCTTTTTATTCACAGGTTCCATTACTGTACTTGTTAGGCAATCTGTATGTTAACCTCAGTTTGTTATGGGAACCAGTTAAGAAAATGATCAAGTAAGAAGATTTATGTTGATCAGTTCACACTTTCATAATTTGATCAAGAAAGTACTTGTATAACTTTCACACCACTGCAAATAGATCACATAGATTTATAGACCTGCTCACACTATGACAAAAAAAATCACTTTATTCTGTCCTGTCATGCTGTTGTCCTTACTTTGATTTCCCAGAAGACACACAAAGCTGAACAATAGTGTATGTGTGTGTGTAATATACCTAGTAACAGTTGTTTGTATTGATGTCAAGTTTAATATTGTACCCCATAAGTATATACAGCTTGTGAGCATATCAATTATTTTTCCCTGAAGTATAATATTAAGTTATAATATGTATTTGATTTCCAGAATGAGTTCAAACACAAGTGCTCTTTTTCTGCTTTGGAAAAATAGATCTTTTGTATGTATCATAGTGTTTTACAAGTGTGATGCATAGTGTAAAAATGAGATTTTCTCACCTGCTCAGAATGTGAATATTCCAACTACTTTGTATTAATACATTCTTTTACCACAGCCAACGGTTCTTATTATGTATGAGTAATAGTTCACCTGTTCAACAAACATTGTCAAACTGTCCATTTGCTGGCTTTACCACTAGATGGCGATGTTTAAGAATTTCTCAATTACAAAATGTACTTTGTTTTAAACAGGAGTTTGGCCTATGAAATGAGTGGTGACGAGTTTTGGAAAATATTGAGTGAACATCTGAAGGAAACAATTGATAAAATACAAAATACAGCATCACAGACAAACGAAAGTGTTTCCATGTCAACTTCACCTGAGGGGAATCCTGCCGACCTATCGGAACTGTTTCTACATTATTTTGATAAATTCTGTAAATCTAGCGATAAACCAAATCATTTTAAACACAGACATTCAATACTAAATGCATTGACAAGTTTTGCTGACAAAGCGGAATCCAAGTCTAGAATTCTGTCACCAATCCTCCATCAGTTCATAAGGTAGGTATTCTTTAAATTGAGTTTACACATCTTTTCGGAATAAATTTTGCTGTACTTGAAAAGATACTTCTTGTATTATGCTATACTCAAGCCAAGTTATTGTCTTTGAACAGAAAAATATGGATTATATACCCTGGTCGTTCCCCGTCACGACAACCCATGTCTGCGTCACTGGTTTGCAGTGATCGAATATTGAATATTGCAGTGCACTGAATATTCATGACTGCTTAGCATTTTAATATTTCCTTCAGAGAAGTAGTCGTGAATATTCAGGGTGCAACCAATAAATATAGGAAGTAAGCACTTAGGAGTCATGAATATTCAGTGTGCATCTAATGAATAATCCTGTCTGCTAAGACCCATAATGCAATGGTGCATCACATAAAGAACAAGGTGAAAAAGACTTTCAATTTCTTGTTTCTTGGCATCCAAGTGAAATTTATGTGATGTGAAATCATGAAATGACTCGCCACAGAATTCGAAGTTTATGTAAATACCTTTATTTTCTGGAGTGGTGTTTCTCTTTAATGCTACTGGTCCCCTTTTTTCAAGTGTTGGATACAAGTCTAATAGTAGAATAATAGGAAGTATTTCACAAAATAAGTCAGTATGATGTACCTTCCTTTACACACAAGGTATTGTCGTAAAATGCATATTTTGTAACACTTTTACCCAAGAAATGAGTATGAACCAACTGATGAAATCATTGCCAGTACACAAGACTTGAGAGTTGATGCAGTAGATGTGAAAACAGTGTCCAAAATTGAAAGAAGACAAGCTATCAAGTAAGTGTGTACGATGTTTGTAGTGACTCAAGGTAATAAGCACTTAGGAGTCATGAATATTTATGTTCAGCTATTGCATATTCATATATGCTGACTCCCATGATGCAGTGCATGCCTACTGACGGAAACAAAATCAAATGAGGAACAAGTCTCTGCACTTGTATGTAAAGTAAGTGGTGTGAATTCATGAAGTGAATCTCCAGAACCCAAATTTATAAAAACAACTTAGTGTGAAGGAATGACTGTTTACTCTTATTTTGTAATGACTCCAGAATATACTAAAACAGCTGTTCAACAAGGAAAATGTATTGACTGTAAAGCTATAGCGGTAATGACTAGGACATTGACGGTTACATTACGTACAACTAGAGTCAACTCGTACCAGATATTAAGATTGGGATATATAATATTACTTTGTTTGTAGGTCACTGGTTGATTATCTGGCTGTATTCTCCAAATTCAAGGACCCCAAATCATTATATCAAGAACCAAAGCTGAAAGAATTGTACATGAAGGTAAACTGATGTTAAAAAATATTGAACTTTTTAAAAAGAAATGATAACAAATGTAGTTACTTGTTACAGAGAGGCAGGGAGGGAGGGAGGGAGGGAGGGAGGGAGGGGGGGGAGGGAGGGCGGGAGGGAGGGAGGGAGGGAGAGAGAGAGGGAGAGAGAGAGAGAGAGAGAGAGAGAGAGAGAGAGAGAGAGAGAGAGAGAGAGAGAGAGAGAGAGAGAGAGAGAGAGAGAGAGAGAGAGAGAGAGAGAGAGAGAGAGAGAGAGAGAGAGAGAGAGAGAGAGAGAGAGAGAGAGAGAGAGAGAGAGAGAGAGAGAGAGAGAGAGAGGGGGGGGGGGCACATACTTACTATAATTACAACTGGCTACAGGGAGAGACGTACAGATGGAGATATGCAGATATCTCAGTATTTGATAATTTTTTATGTACAAAAATTGAATGTAATAACAATTCAGACTGTCTTTTTATCCAAATGCCACAGTCATTTTTTATGTTTCCCTGTTTCAGTTACTGTGTCATCCAGATGCTAGAGTACAACAATTGTCACTAGACTGTGTACTGACTTACAAATATAAATACTTACTACCTTACCAAGATAATCTAAAGAGGGTGTTAGAGGTAAAGAGTTTTAGTGATGAACTGGTGGCATTTAGTCTGGAGGAAGACACTGGTATAGTGAATGCTGAACACAGAGAACAGTTCCTACCTCTCCTTATGAAGTAAGCTGTAACTTTGTATGAATGAATTAACTCTTTGTGAGGTTTTTTTGACATGCAAGTCAAATGTCATGGAAAAATGACTTATCTGTTATTTGTTTGTCAAAGGTTTTACTAAAACACCAACAGAGCTTTACTTTCTATTGTCATTATGTGGAAGAGATCTTGTTTAACATTAGTTTGGAATGAAGCTTACAACCTAAAAATTGATTTCTGTTGTAAAGTGGCTATATAGATGAGGATTGGGTATTTATTTTGGATTTCAAATTTATAAAAAATTGTTACCATGGCTTCCTACTTGAAAAATCAGTGTGAAGCAACATTGACTAAGTCTAGTGTTTATAACTCAATACATTACAAAAAGGCTAAAAAATCTGTAAAAAGCTTGTTATTGTACAAAGTGTACGTATGGTAACAAATATTTGACACGTTTATTAATCTTTAGCAATTTATTGAGTTTATACAAACACAGACTTAGCACATGTTGTTTCAAATTGATTCTTCAAGCAGGAAACTGATAAAGTGTTTTATAAATTAAAAATCCAAAATAAATATCCAATCCTCATCCGTATAGCCACTTTATAAATATCACTATAATTGACCATTTGTTTGATTGTATACAGAGTGTTGTATGGTAGAATATTGAGTAAAGGCCATGGAGGTCGATCAAAGAAGTCTATGATTCTAAGATTTCTTGGTGGATGTCAATCATCAGAGTTGTCCCAGTTTATGGAATTGATTCTAGAACCAGTCAAGGAATGGACTGAAGGTAAAGTAGTGTTTTCAGATATTGACTATCTTGTACTGCTGTTTTCAGTTACTGTTACCCCAGAGAAATGTTTGTCAGCATGAACTTAACATTGTGCAGGTCATTGTGGAGTGACCTTTCCCCATGATAGTGTGATTTCATGATACACTGATCAAACGATAATTGATATACAGTGTTTCTGTGAATTCTATAATTAGTTGTTGTCATTATATACACATTTCCAAACTACATCTTTTCTTGAGATATTTCAAAAGAACTTTATGTTCTGATCTTTCAGAGGCTGTCAGCATAGATGTTAGTGGAACAGAGGAAAGTTTAAACCTGACTTCATTTGTACCACTCAAGAAACTCCAAAGGTAAGGCTGCTTGTCGTTTTTTATCAAGAAATTATTACAGGTGATGAGAGGTCTGTATTGATATATTTACTGCACAAGTCAGATGAATTGAATTATGACTTTGACAAAGTTTCAGTGAAACACTTTTTTTATGAAATTTACAAAGTTGTTAGACAGGTAACAAGTTTTTGAGTATTCTTGTAGAATTATTCAAGTTTAGCTACCCTGTCAAAACATAGCAAAAAAAAAAGAATGTAGAGATTAAAATAAATGAATTAAAGATTATAATAAAAAATTCAGGAATGTTGCAACAAGTAAAAGGATTGCACAATACATATTCAATTAACTTGTTTCAGGAATAATGATTGTCAAAAGTGGCTAGCTTGGAATCTGCAAGTTCAAGCCTTGCCCTGATGTTTGTTCCTGAATGGCTTAAGTCTTTTGGACAAGATTTGAACCACGATTGTGCTCCCCTCGGAGTTGAAGTGTATAGGGTTATTTTGCCACTATTGGTCTATGTGTAGATGTTGGAGAGAGACTCTCTCCAATGTCTATGGTCTATGCAAAACTAAATGATTATGCATCGCTTTGAGCAGTGTAGGAAAGTGATATGTGGAATTTACACTACAGCTTTTTGTATATGATGATTTTATGTTCTCCAGTATTTCTAACATGTTTAATATAATATGTTCTGTGTTCCAGCATCTTAGAAGTATGCAGTATGTTACTGGGTAAACTATACCATGTCATGGAACCATATCTGTCGTCTATATTACATGTCATTTTACAGTGTACAGCTAGAGTTACCATCATACTGGAACAGAGAACATTGGTAAGTGTCATGTTCTGTAATAGTAAACCTGGCAGAAATTACAGTATTAAACACAGATGTTAGCAGACTATTGTACTCTCGCATTTTATAGGTTAACACACGTACACCTAATTGCACAGCTAAATAATTTTCTCAGCAAGGTGATACAGGAATCATAGTTACATTGAATAATGGGAAATATTTGTGTCTTATTTTCTCAAGACCATCCAAAATACTAAATGCATTAGATAAACATTTGAATCGTTGCCATAATCCTTCTATTTGTTATGGAAAGTTTTTTCCAGAGCAAGAGATTCAATTTCAAAGTTTAAACATCCATGTTTCAGGTTCACCCAAAACATCTGAAGGCTTTAAGGAAACTACGTCAACTTGGAGTTGAGACTTTAACTCAGTTTTTCAGCCAATGTGACGAGTACAAGTATACAGACTGTGAATTAGAAGCCATGTTTCATGGTATCATACACCCAGTGATTGGACGTCTACCACAAGAGGGTGTGTATAGTCCTACTGGGTTGCTGAAATTAGCATATATCTGGACAACCAAGCAAAGGTAAATATAATTTGGAAATTCAACATACAGAAGTTTTTTTAGCACAACTGAACAGGTTTGATAGTGCATGGTAATGTATCTGTCTGTCTGTCTGTCTGTCTGTCTGTGTGCATGTGTGCGTGCATCTGTATGTATGTGTATGTATGTATGTATGTATGTATGTATGTATGTATGTATGTATGTATGTATGTATGTATGTATGTATGTATGTATGTATGTATGTATGCATTCATGCATGCATGTGGAAAACTTAAGTCAAAGACTGATTGGCCATTTGCTTGGTACTAGTATTTGATTTGGATGTTACTTAGGGTGTCTAGTTGGGAAAATGTGCAAATGAAAATGATCACACCATACTGTGTGCAATTTGAGTACAAAAATGTCACAGTGATATTTGCTAACTGAAATGTGGTGGACAGACTTAGCCCTTGAGACAATTTAGTTTGTCTTGTTCAATCTAGTTCAATCTATCAACATCAGACACTACAATCCCCAGATGAACAGAAATGAGGGCATCAAACTACCTAACATCTACAATCGTCTGATCATACCGCCACCTAGTGGTCAGCTGCAACTTACAAAATTTGTCATTCAGATGAGGATCATTAACTAGAGACAGATTGTAAGAGCAATACTAAAAAACTTTGAACTGCTTGTGTGTTATAACCTGTAAATCCAGTTCACTCCAGTTCAACCCAGTTCAATCCAGTGCAATCCAGTTCAATCCAGTTCAAGGTACATGTAACTGTTAGTGTACCTCACATCCATGCAGACCATTACAATACTAACAACCTTTATGATTTTATTTGTCTAGATTTCATCCATTACTTGTCTACCATCTGAAAGATCAACACCAACTTCAAGTTCTTGGTCAAATAATGAATTTATTGTCAGCCAAGCAGGTAGCATCATCTGTGACAACAATGACCACAGATATCATAGATAACTTGCTTGTCGACCCTGATGATGAAGAGGATAAGAAAACCGCGGCCTTACCACAGAAATACATCAGTACAGGTTAATTTTATATCCTAAATCTGGAAACTCACATCACTTGTGTCTAAGTGTATTGTACTACAAATCAGGAAATAGTCATACAGGGAAAACAGTAGCCTGAATGATTTGTCACAGAGGGCGCTCCATTTCTTGCTGACAACAATATGTGTCACCAAGAAGTGGAATGCCCATGGCGATGGGTCTTTCAGTCTGTATAAACATGGAACTAAAATAGTTATTGAGAGAATGGTTGAATGGTATGGGTATGAAAACTATTGTCAGTTTAGACAACAAGTTTGTAGTCTTTCTGTAACAGAACTAACCCGTTATTTTTGAGTTATGATGACTAGAAGAGGTATTGATTAGGTGGAGTGGGGGGGGGGGGGGGCTGCTTGTAATCTACACATTGCTGATTGGTCCAACTGCTACCATGTACAACAGAACGAACTGAGGCTCAAATTCCATTCCATTATTGAGGTGATATGACTAGAAGAGGTATTGATTAGGTGGTGATGGTGGGGGGGGGTGGGGGGGGGTGGGGGGTGCTTGTAATCCACACATTGTTGATTATTATGGAATCCTGGTGACTAGAGTTATAGAGGACCCTTCCTCACCCTAGAGTTTGTTTGTGTTTGTGTGTGTTTTCACGTCGCTGATCAGTCCAACTGCTAGTATATGTTCCAAACCAGCTAAACTTCTTGAGCAAGATTTGAACCGTCTTGCAAATTGGATTTAATACCGTAATTATTGAAATGGATACTTGGTAGGATGTGATTGTTATGTGACAAATTAAATCATATGCACCTAGTACTCCAAGAAGGACTGTCTAATCTTCTTGGAGTTGATTTAGAAATTTTTGTATAAATTAAATCTAGTAAGTAACTCAGGTTTCTCTACAACAGATACTGGTAGCAGACAGTGTGTTCTTTTACCATACATACCAACCATACTGCAACACCTAAAACAAGTTATCCAAGCCAGCTCTAGGAAAGGCAAACAAAAAATGACATTGCCAATGAAAGAACTGCAAATATTATCAAAGTAAGTCTTCATTTTACTGTTAATAACAGTGCAACTGTATTTTATTTTTTTGTAATTAATTAGTAAATGTAAGAAAATGGTGATTCAACATTGAAGTTAAAAAAATTATATTGGGTTAGTGTGAAAATCTAAAATGTGAAAACCAGTTGTCTAGTAGATCTGTGAAAAAGTAAGTCTTCATTTTACTATTAATATATGTAGTTGTTGAATGATCTGCACTGATTTTTTCTTTCTGTCACTTCGTAGGTTGAGTATTTTTGTGTCTGATGGGGACCAGTGTGATCAGCTGACTCAGTTGTTATTACCAATAGTAAATCTTGTGCAAAATAAACAGGTAAACAATCAACAAATTTACATCAAACGTACAAATAAACAAATTCTGTATGTCAAAATTACAATACTACAAATTGGTGACCTGCTAAATATTCATTTGTAGCAGACACAGTATGGTTACTAGAATATTGTTAATGATGCTGTGTACATTGAATGATGATGTGTACATTGAATGATGCTGTGTACATCAAACAGTGATGTGTACATCAAATAATCCTGTGTACATCATAGGACGCTGTGTACATCTCACTTGGGAGCCAACAAATCGAAACGTTAGAATATGTTACACCGCATGAAGTCAAAACATTACCAAATATCTAAATAATCATTTTTATTCAACTCTTATCAACCAGATGTCAACATGGTCATTCTAAAATTGCCGTGTAATATTCTGTTAATAGTATTCTAGTGTTTAGGTATCTATCTGACCATAGACTCTGCATGTAGGGTCTGCGAACTGACCCATGTCTTCAGACTTTCCGTGGTGCCTACTAACTACTAGATTTTAACTGATTGACTCCCAAATTAAAAAGTTAACATAGATGTACACAGTAAAGATTTAACATCACCCTAGAAATCAAACTATGTTGTGTCTGATACCGTGAAACTCTACTTCAATACAAAATACATGATAAATCTAGTAAGATTTACATTACAGCAGTTAATATCCAGATTCCAAATATATGTATCCCATTCAATTATTTCTAAGTTCCACAGGAAAGTTTTGGTCCTGTTTTTATGTTTAAGAAAAAATAAATTGAGTACAAAATGACAACCAAATGTCAAGGTAGCTAGCTGAAGTAATTTTCTTCCAATTTGAAATAAACTACTGAACAGTTGGTGTAAAGAAAACTAAAAGTATACATGGTGGACACCAAAAAATTAACAGTTACTGTATTTGATGTTGAAAAGTAGACATGTTGTTCGGAAAAGGAAAAAATTTGTGAATTTACTAATGAAAATTTCTACTCACAGTCAAAACATTTCTTGGAAGTGAATCCCAAGTTTTGCTGACATTTCATCAGCATCGTCAGGGGTGTACTACAATAGGTTATTGTCACATGTCTTAGAAGAGACATGAAGTGAGCTTGAGAGAAACAGCTAGGATCTCCATGTCTGCATCTCGGTTTAAAATGGGCTTCCTTTGATGAATACATATGGCTTCCTTCAACCTGCATCTGTAAAGTTGTTCTTCTTTGTCCAAGATCTTGAAATTTGATTGTGACACTACCCCCATTGCAGTACACCCCTGACGATGCTGGTGATACATCAGTGAAAATTAGGGTCTCGCTCCGAGAATTATTTTGACTCTGTGAGTAGAAATTTGTATTACTAAGGATGAACCCAGAGTCCATGAAAATTCATTCTTGTAAAAATTGAATCGTTAGATGTAGAGAAATGTTCTATAGATTATTAAATGCCTCTTTTTTCAGGAGCTTTTGGTTGATCTTCTGCGGACTATTCGAAAACTAGTCACCCACTGCAAAGAACCAAGGAATTTCATAAGGTAAAGACAGTGATGTATACTCTTCATTGTTGCCATATTTGGAAAGTCTTGTTTTTGGTCCCCTCACCTGTTGCTCCTCATGATAAATACCAAAATAAAATAAAATCACACAACTCAACTAATCCTAACCATAGAAATCTCTGCTTAACTGGTTTGTTTTACAGAGCTAGCAAGAATAGCGTGTTCTAGTTATAATATATAGTTTCAGTTAGGCATGATTACATTTTTCACGTCTCACATGTTGTTTGTTACAAAGTACATAAAAGAAAATGCAGACACTGATAGAGTGCAAGCATATACATTGATACATTTTGTCTCACTGTGAACACAAATCAACATCACTGTCAGATGAAACAAGGAAGATTCAAACACAAAACTTTATTTGTGTCCACAGTGAGATAAAATGTAACATTCATGTGCTTGCAAGCTATCAGCATTATTAGTGTCTGTAGTTTGTCTATGTAAATTGTAACAAAAAGAATGTTGTGTGAGATGTAAAAATCATTGTGTCGCTTTATTGAAAGTCGCTAGACTTTTTGGTTTTGTAATAAGTTTAACTGTGTGTTAAAAAACTTTGTCATTCATTTGATATCTATACCAAACTGATGAAAATTTTTGGACAAATACAAAATTTAACTTGACAATTTAAGTCAAAATATAGAAGTCCTTTTTTCTCATCATGTGAAAATAATAGATTCAGATACATCTACAGAATAGTTAGATTTTCAACCAAAAATTATATCATAATGGTAGAACGTAGGCAAACTTCCACCAAAGAAAATCTTTCGTTTTCTACACGCACTGAATATTCAATATTTCAAAATGGTTTGCCATGTATTCATTGAAGTCCAAATGTTTCACATACTTCCAAAGCTCTTTAGTTTATTACTATGTATGTTGTGTTCAGAACTGAAACATCCCAATAATACTCTCTATATTAATCATTCCATTTTTATCTTATTATAGGCCATGTAGTAAATTGTTGTCATGGTTACCAACAACAGTGACAAGATTGTTGTGTTGTGATATAATAAAATCATTTGGTGTCACTGACCCATCACTTCAAGACATATCTAATGTTGTCGTACAGGTAAGTTTTTCTACTGGAGGCCAACAGTGACAGTGTATAGTTTGATTGGACTTCTTTGTTTATGAAGCCTGTTATGTTTCACAATCTCTAATGGTGAAAACACAAAGTGAAGTTTGGTGGTGTAGTGATGCTCAAAAATTGTGGGTTTAATAGGGAATGGGCAAAAGTATGTGTATGTGTATGTGTATGTGTATGTGTATGTGTATGTGTATGTGTATGTGTATGTGTATGTGTATGTATGTATGTGTGTATGTGTATTTATATGTGTATGTATATGTGTGTGTATATATGTGTGTGTGTATATGTGTGTGTGTGTATGTATGTGTATATATATGTGTGTTTGTTTGTGTATGTATGTGTGTATGTATGTATGTATGTGTGTGTGTGTGTGTGTGTGTGTGTGTGTGTGTGTGTGTGTGTGTGTGTTTATGTCTGTGTTTATGTGTATGTGTATGTACAAACCTTTACATTTGCAGCAGTTTTTGTATATATTGATATCTGTACATTAGGCTGGTGGCCACGGTACTCTGAATAAAGCACATTACAAACAAATAGACATGTTTTGGATGTTTCTTGACCTCTCTGTACAGTGCCATGAGCTTGATATTGCTAAACATCTGGACTGTAGATTGTCTGTTCACCATGGTATTGAAGTTCAGTGTTTCAGCTTGAAGTAAACAATGTCGATTGTCATCCCAAAAAGGTGAACTCTATGAGTGAATATTCCAGATTATGAATTACTGCCTGTCTGACTATATATGTAAGATAATTGAACCTTGAATGGAATGGTCTTTGTGCTGTCTTACTTCAGTCATTTTAAAGTACTTTCATTGCTGCATCTGTTTGTTCTGTCAGCATTTGGAGAGGCATGCCCCACTCCATACTCCTCTTAGTTTGTCTTTGGAAATTTTTTACTACTGTAGTACATGCATTACAACATCTTGTCAGGAACAGTTTGTTATATACATTGATACAGTAGTGCTGTTTGATGCTGGTGATTCTTGTGTTCACTGAGTGCATACCCTCAGACAGCTGCCTGTGTGATCTGCAACAACAACTGTGACAGGCAAGTCATCAGTTAGTACCACAAAGGTCGGGCATAGCAATCCATCCTCTTCACTGTCAATACAGTATATGAAGTGACCCTTACTGTCAAATTTCTGTACTCTGTTATTACGTTGTGCTGCTATGTATAGGAATTCATCCCTGTCTACAGCCACTGATATTGGTCCATACAGAGCTCCATCTTCTTCCTCTTTAGTGCCAAATTTGTAAAGAAACTGAAAGTCTTGATTAAAGACTTGTACACAGTTGTTGTTAAAGTCTGGTATGTACAAGATTCCTTGTCTGCTGACACAAAGACGTGCAGGTCCTTTGAATTTAGCTGGTCCAGTTCCATAGCTGCCTACTGTAGTGATGTATTTGCCATTCTGGGTGTATTTTCTAATACAGTGTGTTGTCTTGTTAGTGTCCGCTCCTTCACCATCATAGTCAGTCACATAAACAGTACCATCTACAGGACTGATAGCTATACCATATGGATGCTTCATTTCTTTCTGTCCAAAGCATCTGATAAGTTTTCCATCCTCGTCACTCACAACTATTTGGTGGTTACCCCCGTCAGTCATGAAATAATTTCCATTATCTGACATGGCTATATCCATTGGTTGGAAGATTTTCTTAAACTGAGTGAATGTAATAAATCTAATGTGATTTCCATCCCCATCTACAACTTGTATCCCATTGTTCCCACTATCAGCCACGACAAATTGTCTTTTTTTGTTCATGATGACACTGCTTGGTCCATTAAAGCATCCTTTCTCACTCCCTTTCTGTCCTAGTGTCTTAACCAATCTTTTGGTGACAGGAATATTGAAAGGTGATCCATGTATTGGTTGATCTCCAATTGCCATGGTAACCTGATGATTGCCAGCCATCTCTCCTCTGACGGTGAAAACTAGTGTACCATCTCTGTTGTCAGTTACTTTGACATCTTGACTTGTTCCATCTGGTTTGCTAATCTCAACCTTCACAGTTGGGTTTGGTACAATGACTTTTCTTCCCTGGCTGTCTTTGGTTCTGATGACTATATCACTTGACTTCCCAACAAACAGCTTTATGGGAAGTTTGTCAGCAGTACACTGGGAGGCACATATTTTAGTAACTTTAGGTTTGAGAGCATCAGTGAGCTTGGGAACAGATGTTGACCTTTCAACTCTAACTCTTGGACTGGTGTCAGGTACTGCCTTTGGTAATGACCATGCTCCTTCAGTAGAAATTTCAGATCTCTCTGTCTTCAGTGTAGATGACTCTTCTACAGCATCAGTGTGCTTGGGAACAGCTGTTGACCTTTCACCTCTAAATCTTGGACTGGTGTCAATGACTGGTTTTGTTAATGACCATGCTCCTTCAGTAGAAATTTCAGATCTCTGTGTCTTCATTGTAGATGACTTTTCTGTGTGTTTATATTCTGATGTTAAGGCAGTCTGATTTTCTGTGCTACGTTTTCCAATAAAGGTAGCACCTTGGTCAATATTTCTACTCCCTGTTGTCACATCACCTTCCTCTGTTTTTCTACTCAGCAATCCCAGCATTCCCTCACTAGGAACATCTACAACTGGATTAAATTCTATCACATCTATGTTGATGCCAGGTTTGGTTTCCATAGTGATAAGGCCCTCAATATGCTGCTCTGTTTTCTGTTTTTTTGTCATTAGCTGGGCAGCATTCCCATAATGCATCAGTGCTTCTAGATAACCACATGTACTAGAAATGTTGCCATGTTTCATTTCCCATTCATCTATTTGAACCTCAGCGGTTTTCACTTTCTGTCCATACTCTGTCTTCAACTCCTCTACCAGTCTTTTCTCCTCCTTTCTTACTTTCTGTATGATATCTTCTGCTTTCTTTCTCACCTTCTTTTCTTCTTCTAGACACTTTATTTGTAGTTTGTCTCTGGTCTTTGTGGCGTCTGATTTACAAATTTCACTTTCATTTTCTTTCTTTCTCAGCTTTGCTACCATCTTTTTCAACTGTATGGTGTATTCATCTGCCGCCTCTTGTAGACCTCTGTGTACATGTTCAGCAGTACGGTGTTTCATAAAGGCACAGTCAGTACACACAGTAACCTTACAGGTCTCGCAATAATATTTGACTTCATTCTCTGGGTGAACATCGCAGTAAATTTTTTTTGGTAGTAACTGACTGGCAAGCTTTCCTTCTTTATACACTTCTAGAGTGATAATGGTGTGATTTCTACTCACTGCAACTTTTCTGTGAGGTTTGGTACATGAAGAACAAAAATTGACACTACAATCTACACACCTGTTTGTTGCTGTGTTTTCATCACATCCTTGACAAAGTCCTGGTTCTGACACATCTGTTGGTTGGCACCGCCCGGCTATATCAAGCAACGAGTTCATGAAGAAATTAGTTTTCAGATCAGTTACTTGACCATTAGGTAGCTCACAGGGTGTATCACAAACTGAACATTTTAACGTACCTTCTCTCTCGGCAATCTTCATCAGACATTCCTGACAGAAAGTGTGATTACATGGTAGCACTTTAGGATTCGTGTACTTTTCCAGACAGATCGTACAGGAAAGATAATCCTCTCCAAATTCTTTCAAAAAGGTTTCCAAATCTGGAATTGCAGTAGCCATTGTTGATGTACAGAATGTATGCTACTAAATAACACCAGAGCAGTTGAGTTGAATTCACAAGAATTATTTGCTCACGTGATCCCCCAGTTTGTAAATTTTGTTCAAACGAATCAAAAGCTCTTTTGTACTCGAGTCTGTTGCCATGGTTCACCAACCAAACATCGAACAATGAGGAATCATGTGAGAGGTCAGAGAATAAGCATTGTTCCTGTTGATAAAGTTACACTGGTAACATAGTTTGGTTGACAGGCTATCACATGCTATACTGTACAAAAGTTAATTTTTTTGTACTAGGGGTTGTGGTCATACAAACAAATAACAGTTGATGATTGATGAACATTTTTAACGTGTGTACATCTATTATATCATGATGTGGGGAGAGAATTTCATGACCCAAAATTGTCATTTACTACTCTTGGATTTATTTCCTTGAGTCTAAAGTTGAGTATGAAGAGACAAACAAGTTATTTGAATAAAATATCAGGAGTACTTCCTTATCCATGAAACAATATCTAGATGTAAATTTTATACACTTAGTAAGGGGTTGTTTACTAATTGAAGCTAAGGTCAGACATGGTGTACATTTGTACAAAATGAAGCTATGCCTTTACAGTGGGGGGGGGGGGGGGATAGAAATTCAAGAATACACAAGCCATGTTTGTTATAATGGTTAGGAAGTAATCGCATGATAGTTATTGCTATAGTCCAGTTTATATGTAATGTTGGAGAACTGAAACTTTAAAAAAAATTTTTTACAGAATAGAAAACTGATTATATATTTACTTTCACTTTGGTTTATTTTGGCTTGTGTCTATTTTATCAACATCACACAGTGGAAATGTATTCCTAGCAGTCTACTAGTCCAATCACAGTTTAGATGAATTACATTTTGTTGTTGTTTGTTGAGTTAGAGCTTGAAGTTAGACGATTAGTTTGGTACAAGGCAAGTCACTAGCTAGTTACTTGCCTTTTACCAAACCATACCTAGAAACTGAGAATAATTTTTCTAAGATTGAACGCTTAATTAAACTATATTCTCTTTGTAACAGTTGAATGCTGTCGACAGAAGACATTTAGAAGAGCCAGATTACACTGTTAGATTATCAGCATTTAAAACCATATTGTCCAAAATTGTTGCCATGGAAACCATTGATTTGGACTATATTTTGCCAGTTCTCAACAACTGCTTCTATTTCATCTCAAAGGTAAGTTTTCTGTTTCTGATAAAATTTTTGATTTATTTATTTGTTTATTTATTTAATAAATGTAAAAGTTATGAATAAATGTCCTCAATATCAACATTGTCCATAATGACGAAAATGATTTTTTTTTTACTGTAATATTTTTAGATGGAAAATGTTTCTAATAATCCTGTGCCCATTGTGAATTCCTGTATTTTAGTTCTAAACAATTTTAACTAAAAAAAAATAAGATTACTCACACTCCAGTGCCAAGTTATTCTGGTAAGGTTACATTGAATTGGACATTATGTAGTGACTATTTGGTACTTGTAATTTGTAGTTGTGTCTCCTTTGTAAGCAAAGTGTCCTTCAACTACTAGTATCTTTCATCTCTCGGCATTTACTAGTGGTAGTGAGTCCATTTCGGTGTCCATTTATTTCAGTCAGTTCTCAAATAAAATTGAATGAGAAAATGTATAAGTTCACAATTCTGAAATAGGGTAGAGATAGTCGACAAATGTCTTGTCTTGTCAGCTATTGTACAAAACGCCATAAAAAACAAATTGCCAAGTCAATTTTTCAAATTTTAGTAGTGATTTAAAAGTAGCCACATCTTTTGCCGCTTTTGTACATCTTGGTGGTAGTGAGTTCTATAGAGGTATGGTCCATGGGTAGAGTGAATAGCAAATGACTGAATGTTGTTTGCTAGGTGTGTGAAAATAAGACGCCAATAAAAATTAGTGAATTTTTTTTTACTGAGTGACTTCCTCATATCATGAACAAAATTCTTGGTGCCAATTTTTCTTATTGTTGCAGTTTTCTTGTCAAAAAATAAAAAAAGTTTTTTTTTTCAGAAAATCTCTCATGAAACTACATGAATTGTCATTCTTGTATGAAAATCACATACTTCTTGCATGATAATCTTGTTTTGTGTATCTTTTTTTTTAGATTGATGACATGTCTTTGCGTGATAATGCTGTCAACATATTGGATACACTGATACAGAAACTCAGTGATGATTCTGGTAAAGGTTCTAGCAAGGCATTTGATGTTTGTATTAATCAGATGATATTGCCAGCCATGATAGATGGACTCAGTAACAAATCTGAGGTAATGTATGCGTTTGTGCAGTATTACTCCTCAATGTTTTTCTGTTTTGTTTAGCCAAGAAAATATGAGTGACTTAAGGGGCCTTGTTAACTCTAGTGAAAGACACAAAATTATGAAAACACTTAAGGTCAGAACAGTTTCCAGCTAAATGAAGATAAATGTTGGGGAATATTATAATCATACCTGAGCAAACTTATTCTAAGAAAAAAATGGGGAAATAGTCAGAATTTTCTCTCATATTTTGAGACCCAATTGTGTAGATGTGTGTTGCTGTGATGTAGAGCAGTCATGATATAAATTCTATATTTCGTGTTTGAACATCTACAACTTGGCTTGCATGCGGTATATGATATATTATGTCATAAAGATGTGACCCTTAAGAAGTCAGATGTACTCGTATTTGAAAAATATGTACATATACAGACAGTACTGTGATATACCGCTCTGCTTGCAGAAATATGTCTGTGCTTTATAGGTGATGTTACATGATAAAGAAGATGGCTCAGTGTCATCATTCAAATCCTCATACAAGTTGTCCAGAGTCCTAAAATTTGTTATCACCTCTAGCAAAATTCAATTTGCTCACAGAGTTTTTTTGAAAAATGGAAATTAAACTGAAATTCCAATAGTCAACATATTGACTTTCTTGTGAAATGACTCCAACGGTTTTTTTGTTGCTAAAATAGTGGGACACTGATTTTCACACAGGTTGTTTGAATGTGAATGTGATATTGTTTGTTTGTTTGTTTGTTTGTTTGTTTGTCTGTCTGTCTTACAATTAGTAATAAGAAATGAATGCATAGGCTAACTCAGTTTTTTGTTTGTTTGTTTTACATACAGATAATTAGACACGAGTACATAGGACTTCTAACTCAGCTAGTGAAAACCTTCCCTGATAACAAGAAGTTTGAAGATTTGAAAGTTCTACGAGACGACAACATAGATAGGGACTTCTTTGAGAATATTAAACATTTACAGGTAAGGATTGACATCCAGATTGCAGTCATTTTGTACATCTGTAATATGTTTGAAAAGAGAGTGTTTTACTGTCTAGTAATTGGAGTACTTTTTGTGTGCCCTCTCTCTAAAAATCAAAACATTTGCTATGTATGTTGACATAGAACGCTT
Organism: Glandiceps talaboti; assembly: GCF_964340395.1. NCBI lineage: Eukaryota > Metazoa > Hemichordata > Enteropneusta > Spengelidae > Glandiceps > Glandiceps talaboti. Next base: position 14,030,048 of record NC_135560.1, on the reverse strand, counting down.
ACAGTTGATGTAAGATGTTGTTACCATACATAGCTACTACTGTAGATTTCTGGTTAAAGTGACCATATGGATGAAGATTGGATATTTATTTTGGATTTTTAATTTATAAAACAATTTTATAATGGCTTCCTACTTGAAAAATTAATGTGAAACAACACTGACCAAGTCTGTGTTTGTAACTTTATAAATTGCAAAGAGACTGATAAATGTGTATAATGTTTGTTATTGTAAGTACAACAACCAATCTGATTAAAATCCGATGTAGATGTTGGCTAATCATTCATTGCTATTTTACCTTTGACCTTCGTAGTACATGTTTACGTTTTTAGCCTGATCACTGCCTCACGAGGGTAAAATAGCAATGTATGATTAGCCGACATCTACATCGGATTTTAATCAGATTGGTACAACAACAAACTATTTTATACGTTTTTTGAGCTTTTTGCAATGTATAGTCACATACACAGACATGGTCAATGTTGTTTCAAATTAATTTTTCAAGTAGGAAGCTATGATAAAATTATTTTATGAAATAAAAATCCAAATAAATACCAAATACAACCTTATTACCTTTTATTTCTTTTTGACCATGTGGGTAAAAAAAAGCAATTTTAAGTATTTGTCCATTTGCTGATGTTGATGTTGATGAAATATGTACAGACAGAAAACTCTGAAAAAAACATGAGTGTGTCTTTATGTATTTCATTTACTATTAAAATCTAATGTCAAAGTGTTTAGTAGTTTTACAGTCATTTTCATGTCATTTTACTGGCACCCAAAATCCATTAGTTATTGTAGATGATTTTTGTGTGTGTGTTAAGTTCAACCTGTACAACTGCTGACATCAGACATCAGACATCAGACCGTGGACGAACGAAACTTGTTACAAACAAGAAAAGTAAACAACTGAATTGGAAGTACAGAAACTTGTAGTACATTCCATCATTTGATAAGAACAGTTTTATGGCCTCTTTACGTAATAGTTTGCATTCACAAACAAATTAGAAGTTCCCCTGGCATTTCACGTACACATTTAAAGGCCATAAAACTGTTCTTCTCAAACCACGGTTTGTAATACAAGTGTCTGCCATTCCAACATGCTGTGCCAAGTGTTATTAATCCAATTCATTTATTTACTTTCCCTGTTTGTAACAGGTTCCAGTCGTTCACGGTCTGATGTCAGCAGTTGTAGCATACCCATGTTTTGTTGATGTATACACCATCCTAAACAAACTATTTTATTTCACAGCATCATCGTCAAATGAAGGCGCTTCGTTTACTAGTTCAGAAGTGTGAACAGAATCAGTTACATTCCTACAGTTTGAAGTCCTTTCTGTTACCAACAGCAACCAGTATTATCTTTGACGACAACCTCAGTAAGAATCTACAACTTGTTATGGATGCCACAGCAGCAGTGGGGGCCATCGCTAAGTGTTTACCATGGCAACCATATGTAAAACTCTTACAACAATATCTTGGTTTGCTTTTAAAGGAAACACAACAACAGAAGATTACTGTCAAGTAAGTGGTTATTAATTTTGTTTTTCTAAATTTTTTTTCCTTTTATTTTTCACTTAATCAAGGTACGTAGTAACCTCCTTATTATGAACTCATAATCTAACCTCGATATAATGAACGCATCAGGAGATGAAAATGTTTGTTATAATGAACTTTTTGTTATAGTATATGTACTCTATTTAAACTATAAGGTTTGGGATTTGAAGGAATGTTTTATTACTTTTACCATGCATATTAAAGCCAAGTTGAACAAAAAAATGGAATATAAACTCTGTTCGTTCTACGTCACAACAATGTGCATCTATGTCATGACAATGCTAATCTACGTCACTGGTTCTGCTGTGTTCTAAACAAGTCAAAACATTCAAAATTGTCATTACTTTCCCTAATTTTTTTCTTTGATATTACTGGTGTTGGTATAATTATGGTAATCTCCAATATTTGTCTTCATTCAGCCACATAATACTCATGACCTAATTATTTTGTCGCTATGAGTCACTAGACGAGTAGTGACAAAGCCTCCTTAGGTCACTCATATTTTCCTTGTCTGAACGTAGAAAAATATTGGGGAATAACATCTCTAATTATTTTGTAGGCTTCCATGGCTTATATACTAGTACCGATATACATATTTTTGTGTTTGCCATGTTTGATTTCATGTGAGACTTTCTGTATTTCCACTGTAGATTGTTAATGGTGATACTCGATGGCTTTCATTTCAACTTGGCAAGTTACAAAGTGAATAACGAGAAGTCTGGTGTTGGTGACAGTAATGGTGATGAAGACAATGTTAATACAGGTACAGTGTTAATTGGACTTGCAATGCTTTAACTGATCATGCAAGAATGTCCATAAAAATAAATATTTCCCTTACAATATTATTTTGAACAATAACATCCAATGTGTCATATTCTTGTTATCTACTTTGTGGTTATTTACAGAGAAATCATTGTGTGAGGGCGCCCTAACAAAACATAGTGTTCCCCAGAATATTTGAATATGGTTGATGAAGTATTACAATGTGAATCATCATGTCATGATCGAGTTTTGTAAAATATCAGGCAATAATCAATCAGCGTTGCTCATTGACGAATGAGATTGATTTTAAAGTAGGAGCTGGCCACCCGTGTAGTGGTTGTTAGCACCCTGATGTCCTAATCTTGAATAATTAAGAGTAATGAATAGTATCGGCTTTTCAATACGAGTAACGAGCCAGCCCCAGTCTGATCATCGTTCAAAATTGTATATACCATGTATAAAACATGTAACAACACACATTCCCTAGACATTCACACACATCCACACATACCAAGTTTATTACCAAAATCACCAGCTGCTCAGTGTTGTCATGGATTTTTATAAAGGAATCACTGTGTTGTTCACTGTATGCATTCCAGTTAGACAATAACCCCCACGAAGTTAGGGGGCCTTTTACACCCCTGTCTCGTCTTTAACATCATCATGATGCTTTTTCTTATTCCAGACACATCTGCAGAAGATGAGATGAAATACCATGTGATCGTTGACAACATTTTACCTAAACTAAACAAACTTCTGACACAAAAGGTAAGTCTTGTTAATATTAAGATCAAATTTCTCAACCATGAATGTCGTAACTGTTTTCTGATTATTTGCAAACGTCGTCAACAAACATGACGCGTGTACAATATTGTTTGTTACAGACTCAGAGTGATGATGAACATCGTTCAGTCCGCCGAAACATCGCTGCTGACAACGAGATAGTGAGAATACCTCTGGCCGTAGCTATGGTCCGGTTACTGATGGCCTTACCTCCAGCTGTCTGTAATCAACATTTATCAAGGTACGTATAGGCACGAATGTAGAAGCGTGGATGAACTGTACAATACATACACATTTGTAATCAAGCTAGGGAGTTAGGTTTCTGATAGGTTAGGGATAACAATAGGGTTAGACTCCCTAACTTAAATCAGATTTGTATCATCTACAATAAACAGACACTTTACATATGTCCCTATTATTTTATTAATTTTTTATGTATGTTTATTTAAGAGAAAAAATATCCATAAATAAAACAAAATTAAATGAACAGCCATTACACAATTTATGCACAGTTTGACAAATTTTCCACATCTACGTACATGGCTGACACATATAGCCATCAATTTATTGAATGGAATCCCTGTCTGTTTGCATGATAGGGGAAATTACATGTGCATCCGTATTACTGAGTAAGCCGAAACCGAAACAAGGTTTCACTTTTCAAAAAAAAATAATAATAATATAGAAGATTTTTAGGGTGCCTAATCAGAGCAGAGCTCAAGAGTGCAGAATACCTTCCTCTATAAACTTTTGCTTACAATGTTGTGATATACATGTATAAGTCCATATTAGTGTTACACATATATTAGTGGATTTGTTAAATTTGAATAGCTTTAGCATGCAATGTTTTGTTCCAATGCATTATATGTACTCAGTATTGTTAGCATGCCTGTGAGTAAGATATGTTACTAGTCAGACATGTTTCTTCAATTTGTTGTTATCGCTCAGAAGATAGTGGGTTAAGGCCCAGACCACCAAGTTTGGTAGTCTGAGATTAGGGGGTCAGGCCAACACAATAATAAGAGTACAACAAAGGGAACTAGAACCCGATGATACACACATGATCCTTGAGTCATATCATTTTGTAGAAAACATTGTTGTTTGTATATGACATTATTAGACATTAATCCCCCAATATTTTTCTTCGTTCAGCCAAGGAAAATATGAGTGACCTAAGGGGCCTTTGTCACTACGAGTCACTAGACGAGTGGTGACAAAACCTTGGGTCACGAGTATTTTCCAGCTGAATGAAGTAACATATTGGAGAATAGCATAATTATACCAGAGCCAGTAATATCAAGGAAAAATCGGGGAAAGCAATGAAAGTTTTGAATGTTTTGACTCATATTTCGAATACAGCAGAACAGTGATGTAGACATGCATTGTCGTGACATAGACGCACGTTCTCATAATGTAGAACAACCAGCATATACATTCCATATTTCTTGTTCTAAATGGCTTGTGCATGATACTTGTGTATTGAGTACTATGTTAATGTATAGTGTCTAATATCATAACTTTTATTTGACTATTATTTATTATACCAACAGAGTCATCATGAAAGTGTGCCACTCTCTAAAAAGCAGGGCCAGTGACATCAGAGAAGCGAGCCGAACAACACTGATCAAGATCATGTCATACTTAGGAACTCGGTATTTCAAGACCGTGATTATAGAACTCCAGCATACATTGACTAGGGGGTATCAGGTAATTATAGAACTTTAGCATACATTGACTAGGGGTATCAAGTAATTACAGAACTTCAGCATTCATTGACTAGGGGGTATCAGGTAATTACAGAACTTCAGCATTCATTGACTAGGGGGTATCAGGTTATTACAAAACTTCAGCATTCATTGACTAGGGGGTATCAGGTTATTACAGAACTTCAGCATTCATTGACTAGGGGGTATCAGGTTATTATAGAACTTCAGCATTCATTGACTAGGGGGTATCAGGTTATTATAGAACTTCAGCATTCATTGACTGGGGGGTATCAAGTAATTATAGAACTTCAGCATTCATTGACTGGGGGGTATCAGGTTATTACAGAACTTCAGCATTCATTGACTGGGGGGTATCAAGTAATTATAGAACTTCAGCATTCATTGACTGGGGGTATCAGGTAATTATAGAACTTCAGCATACTTTGACTAGGGGGTATCAGGTTATTACAGAACTTCAGCATACATTTTGTCCTCCCTCACCTTTGCTACCCTCGTAAAAATTAATTTGCAGATATTTATGTCAGAATCTCAGTTCAAATGTGTTTACTTATTTTCTTGCTGTTCATTATTTTTACATCCAAACTCAATGCACCCAATGTTTAGGCCAAAGTTCAAAGGTCACTTTTCATGTCATATTTTATTAGCATATACTGTAAATCATGTAAAGTGTGATTTCTCATTAAACTATTTCTGTGTTTTATTTTCAGAAACATGTTTTAAGTTACACCATCCATGCAATGTTACAAGGTATTAATGACACCTTGAATCATGGTGACTTGGACCAGTGTATAGACAACCTGATAGCGGTAAATATTTTGGGGTTTTTTAAAATATTAAAACACTAGCAAGAGATGTGTTGTTATTTGATGATTGTATGGTAGGATGAGACTAATTTCCCATGTTCTTAAAAGCTCTCCAGATGTTGCCATGTGCAAGCATCTGCTTCGTCTATATGGTATGCTATGATGTAGCGCCCTCACACATCAGTCAATCCCTATCAATACAAATGTACATACATATTGATAGAGCAGGCTGCTAAGGGTGGAACAGCATGATTTATCTTACAGTCTAGCTAGAGCTTGTTCCTGGCCTTTTCAAAATAGTAAAGAAATTTGGATTTTCCATGTCTTTGTTACAAGGAAATGGCAACCTTTTATTTTCTGTAACGTTTGATAACACAGTATTCAGTGGCCATATTGGATTTGAAATGATATAATTTTAATGTGATTTTTATCTCTGTCATGAAAGTATGCATGGTGACCCCTGATTTTCTTGCATGATTTTTAACTGGGAAGGATTTGAAGTCTCTTAGACTAAAGTAACAACAAAAGTTTAAGAATTGTAATCCTGAGGCAAATACAAATTTAAAGAAAGTACAGCCGTGTAAAATTTAACCTACACTCTGATAAGTACAACCAGTGACAGGCAAGCATTGACAAATGAAACTTGTTACAAACAGGGAAAGGAAATTTTTGAATTGGATTACTAACACTTGGCACAGCACGTTGGAAGTACAGAGACTTGTATTACAGTTCATGGTTTGATGTGAACAGTTTTAAGGTCTCTTCATATGTACATGAAAGTCCAAGGGAACTGTTTGTGAATGTGAGCTGTTATGTAAAATGGCCATAAAACTGTTCTTACCAAACCTTGAAATGTGATGAAAGTCTCTACAGTTCCAGCATACTGTGCCAAGTGTTATTAAACCAGTTCATTTGTTTACTTTCCCTGTGAAAAGTTTTGTTTGCAAATACTTGCCAGTCACTGGTTGTGCAGTAAACTCTGTCCAAGAATTGTCCCAGATGGATGGGTGCAACCTAAGTAATGAATATGTGGTTAGCATTGCTTAGAAATGTGTTTGAAGTTTTATCAACGTTTTATTGTACAAACTGACTGTGTCTTGATGTCATCAGGTTTGCAATGAGGAACTGTTTGGTGAAGTGGCTGTAGAAAAGGAAGTGGCCGGTATAACCAGAAAACTACGTGAAGCTCAGAGCAGTAAAAGTTTTGAAATCTATCAAATTATTGGCAAGTACATCTCAGCTGAACATCTCTCTAAAGTTATCAGTACCTTCAAAGGGGTGAGTAGAATTTTATGCTAAGTTATGTAAATTTCATGCAGTTCCTGACCTGTCATCAAAATTGCACAGATTTTTGAAGTGCGCCCTCTGGAGTTGAGTGTGAACATTGCGTGCAACATTATTTGAAATTCTTTTATTCCCAAACTTTCTACTTTCAAATTGAAAATTTAGAAATGTCATATTATTTAATATTTATGTGTATGAAAAAGATAAGGAAATAAGTATTTTGTAAATGGAATTGTGCTTCATGGTAATGTGCCATCGCTATTTTGCAATATTTCATCTTGTGTTAATGTTAATGACTTTTTATACTTTTTTTTTTTACACTTTCTCAATATTTCATCATCAATGTATTTCGATCTTCATCTTCTGAGGACCCAACAAACAGTTCTTCTGTTTTACAAATGATGCTAGTCTGTTAGATTCCCACAACATTGCATAAAGTGGCTGCATACTCATACTGTGAATGAGTGGTCAATGTTGGTAGTTGTGGTATTTCCAGTGCTTTGTGAAGGCTGTACTCTCACTAGCAAATTGAGTGAAAGTGCTACAGAAAACAAGCATGGCATTTAAGTTATTTGGTTCTGTGATTTATTAGATACATACATGTACATTTATCCAGAACTGAAAATTTCATACTAGTAAAAATATACAATATAACTGTATATATGGTACATTATTCATATCAAAATGCACATGTTCATTTGAGGCATACAACTGCTGACATCAGACCATTTACAAACAGAACCTTTTACAAACAGGGAAAGTAAACAATTGAATTGGATTAATAACACTTGACTCTGCATGTTGGAACAGCAGAGACTTGTATTACACACCATGGTTTGGTAAGAACAGTTTTATGGCCTCTTTACATGTACAGGAAATGCCAGAGGAACTGGAAATTTGTTTGTGAACAGGAGCTAATATGTAAAATGGTCATACAACTGTTCTTATCAAATGATGGAATATAATATAATTCTCTGCTCTTCCAACATGCTGTGCCAAGTGTTATTAATCCAATTCAGTTGTTTACTTTCCCTGTTTGTAACAAGTTCTGTTTGTCCACGGTCTGATGTCAGCAGTTGTATATTTTCCATATTTTTTACCACAGTGCAAATACCAACAATATGCATGTGCACCAATTTGGAAGACGGTTTGAAACGATGGATTTCTTACTTCTCTCATTGTATTCATAGGTTCTAGAAAGTACACACGTTCATAAAACTGTGCACAAAGTGGAGGATGTCCTACGGAGACTGATTCTTGGTTTGTTGGAAAACCAAGGACTAAAAAGTCAAGATTTGGTGATATTTATACATGGTATAATTACACAGACACTACCTATTATGATTGATAAGAAAGAGTAAGTAGAAGTAGTTCAGTAATGAAAATAATTTTGTACAACCAACATCAGGCAAGCATTTACAAACAGAGAACTTGTTACAAACAGGGAAAGTAAACAACTGATTCAGAATTGGATTAATAATACTTGGCACAGCATGTTGGAAGTACAGAGACTTGTATAAACATTCCATCATTTGGTAAGAACAGTTTTATGGCCTCTTGCTGACCTTCACAGATGAATTTCAAGTTTCCCTGGCATTTCATGCAATATATGTAAAGAGGTCATAAAACTGTTCTTGTCAAGCCATACTGATATTGATAGCCAGCCCACCACTGATTAAACAATATTCTGATCACAACCATTTCTGTTCAACAGCAAAAATAGTTGTAGAATTGCTAAGATACATCATGATAGGCATATTGTTGTTACCATGGCAACATGAAAATTAAATGCACGTTCTCAAGTATATCTGTCTAGTTTATTGTACCACAGACAGTAGCATACTCATAAATTAAAAAAAACAAAACCATACACATAACATATCTCATGTCTACCTGATGTGCCCCATTGTAATAGAAAGTCAAACAGTGAGTGTGCGGTCTCACGAGCAGTGCCGGTCTTATGGAGCAGTATACCACTCGAACTTCGTTCTTCATCAACTGTCGATAAATTCAAGAAGGACATCAAGACATATCTGTTTGCAAGAGCTTTGTAACTTTTTACAATGATCTACTATCTTTCCGGTTCAGCGCCATAGAACATTATTGGATATTGAATTACATATTGGATTTTGGCACTATATGAATTCTTTTGATTGATTGATTGATTGATTGATTGATTGATTGATTGATTGATTGATATCTCAAAAAAGAATTTTACTCGAAAAGGACAACTAAAACTATGGCAGTGTAGCTAATGTATTATTTATTGATTGCTATTATAACAGAGATTCAATGAAGAAAGAGAAGAATCCATTTGAGAGAGTTGATATTTTACTTTTAGACAAGACAACACAGAAAAAGGGTCCAAAGTCTGCTGTACAGAGGAAGACCAACCTACATGTACTAGTAGAATTTGGTTTACAGGTACGTGTTACTAACCAACACATACTAGTATAGTTTGTTTTACAGGTATAGTTTACTAACTAACATGTACTAGTAGAGTTTGGTTTACTGCAATCTGATTAAAATCTGCAGTGGTGAAAAGGAGCTAGATGTTTTTATTAACCTTGGTTTCCATTGGCTTGTGTCATTTGTTTTGTTCCGGGTGATCGCTGCCTTCCAACAATAAGTTTTACTAACCAACATATACTAGTGGAGTTTGGTTAATACTGGTATGTTTCGTCATCTGTATATGAAGGGTACCCAAGAAGAAAACAGACAAACACAAAGAAACAAGTTTTGACATGTAGTTAGAATGTTGACAGCAAAAGAAACTAAACAAATAAATAACACATGCCACTCCTTGTTTGGTTTAATTATATTCTATGTATGGGCCACTGTTGTCATGTTCTATTGTTCCATACACAGTCTTTACAAAGCATTTCTCTCATGTTCTATTCATGTTATATTTGACCTCAGACCACTAACCTGAGATTCGACATAGTCCGGAGGCTAGCCATTGTGTTTGAATCTAAAGATCTCTTGACCCACCGTATAGCTCACCAGACGAGTGTACTGTTAGCGATGATTCGATACCATGTTGGCATCCAGACCATATATTTGCTGATATCATTTTTTTTTTTCAATTTAAAAAAAAAATAACCACAAATTCATTTTGAATCTTTCGAATTTTTGTGTTGAATATCATAATGATGAAAATTGTTTCGAATTTCATAATGTATTTCACCAATTTTTATCTCAAAAATCATGAAATATCAATGGATGCATTATATTGAAAAAGAGATGTCTAGTCTAGTCCATCTTTTGAAAGTACAACTCACAACATGATGTATATAAGTTTCTGAGCCAGTTCCTGAACAGCTCAGTGATTGAAATAAGTGTTGACTCACATACAGAAAGAAACGAAAAATATGCATATTTTCAGATAAATTATTGCAGGCATATCTTTCATGTTTGTTTGTTTGTTTGTTTGTTTGTTTGTTTGGTATTTTAGCTGCTGTTTATGCTGATAAAAAGAAGTCACCTGACAGCATTGGACACTGATCACCTAGCAATGTTAGACCCACTTCTACCATTGTTAGTGGACAGTACACAGTCTAGATATATTAAAGTAAGTTATTAAAACCATAAAATGATTTAGACATACGTTGTCAGGGTTTTTCTGTGGAAGACCTATATATTTTGTTCAATTTATGTCATTAAAAAATAACAAATCCATTTGTTTGCAAAGCTTGAGCACTCCTTTCCTTGGCTATGTTGAATATCATATGCGTACAACTATCTACTTTGATGTAGAGTTATAAACCGAAATAATTTTTTCACTGATAATTAGACAAACTTGTGAAAGTTATCGCGTAACACTAGACATTTTGAGGATGTGATAAAAAGTAATTTTTTTGGAATTCTTAATTCTCAATATACCATGTGTCTTGTGTGTGCAGTTGTGTATACTTCTGACATTTATGGTGGTTGTGTGGCTGGGTCTTCTTATCAAAGTACACTACAATAGACTAATTTTCAACTTTCACTCAGCCATGCCTTTTAAAGGCCGATGATTCAATCCCAAGTTCTCATATTACACGGTAGTGCTATCTTATCAGTGCAGCCATAAGGATTACAAAGAATTGTAATTTTTTTCTGACCAACTTTTTTTCTGTAACTCTGCCAGAAAACTAATTTTTTTTTCAAACTAAATTTTAATCCTTATCTGGACTAGGCCTTTCACTTTCCGTCGTAACTTCAGATGAACAATTGAAATGGCTCGTTTTTGTCATCTCTACTAGGTTACTACCAGTTCAATACAGTGTCTAAGTCGCCTTCTACAGTTCTCCCTACCACAACTCAGTACCAATGCCGCCAGGTTAGCAGGGTTGCTATTTCAGCTGCTGAAGACACATGCAAGAAGTGGTACTCCTAAAGGAGATGGGTTACAACTTGTCCAGTGGACTTTTAAGGTTAGTAAAGCATAGATATCTGCACATTTTATGTTTTGTGATAATTACCGGCAAGTTTTTGACTGGAAGTGATTGAAAGAAGAAAACCCCCATGGTCTGTATTATGCAAAAAATGTAGATGCTTCACTATTGAGAAGCTGTGACCAATGTACTCTCTACTTCTTCTAACTCTTGGCTATGTGTGGATTTGTGGACATTAACATGTAATGATGTATCTAAGATAATTTGGTTATGATTTTGCAGACGATGACAGTGTTTTTGAAGACAATGCAAGATTACCAGGTGACCGATGATCAGTTACATGTGTTGTTAAGTTTTGTGGAGGAAGACATCTATGACAATGCCAAGCAGTCAACGGCATTCCCATTGTTGAAAGTAAGTACCATACAAAAGCCCAACCTTATCCCAGCCAAACACCAACCCTCCTCATCCCACACAAAGACCAACCCTCCTTATCCCACACAAACACCAACCCTCCTCATCCCAAACAAACACCAACCCTCCTTATCCCACACACACTCCTCATCCCAAACAAACACCAACCCTCCTCATCCCACACACACACCAACCCTCCCTATCCCAAACAAACACCAATGCTCCTCATCCCAGACAAACACCAACCCTCCTTATCCCACACAAACACCAACCCTCCTTATCCCACACAAACACCAACCCTCCTTAACCCAAACAAACACCAACCCTCCTTACCCCACACAAACACCAACGCTCCTCATCCCAGACCAACACCAACTCTCCTCATCCCAGACAAACACCAAACAGTCAACAGCTTTCCCAGTCTTGAAATTAAGTTCCATAAAAGCAACCCATCCATATTCCAAACAACCCAGAATAGCACCAAACTAAAGCCAGACTCAACCCGCAAAATCCAGGATGGCAACAACCTGTTCTAACCCACTCAAAGTATATAGAGCAATACTATTAACACAATACAAGACCTGGGCACCAGCCCAAGAATAATCCCATCTTACCTAGACACAAATAGATCCAACTTTGAGAAATATGTATCAATTTACAATTTTGACAAATAAGCAACATTAAATTTTATAATGGTGATACCTCAAATACCTGATTGATTCAGTAAGTGATGTCTTGAATTGAAAGTTCATTACTTTATTTTATCATCATTCAGGCAATTTTATCCAGGAAGTTACAATGCAATGAAATGGATACAGTTATGAAGAAAGTTGCAGAATTGTCTATTACATCCAGTGCTAGTAATATACGTGCACAGTGTAGACAGGTAATTATGACGTTCCAACCGTGTCTGAGAGTTTTCATGTGTAAAGAATATTTCTATGATTCACTCCTGCATTTTAGCATTAACATATGTAATAGTCAAGATTTCTGGTTGACAACCAGATTTGGTCTAAACCAATCAGACAGATCAATACATTCTACAACTAGATTTGGTTTGAACCAATCAGACAAATGAATACATTCTACAATCAGATTTGATCTGAACCAATCAGACAGATGAATACATTCTATAACTAAATTTGATCTGAACCAATCAGACAGCTCAATACATTCTATAACTAGATTTGGCTTGAACCAATCAGACAGATTGTTGCATTCTACAACTAGATTTGCTCTGAACCAATCAGACAGATCAATACATTCTACCTCTAATTTTGTCTCAATCAATCAATCAATCAATCAATCAATCAATCAATCAATCAATCAATCAATCAATCAATCAATCAATCAATCAATCAATCAATCAATCAATGAAACAAACAGATCAATCTGATAATAAATACTTATTATTACTATTAAATTTGAACTAGCTATCCTTTGGAAAATATTAGGATATCTGAAATGGTGCCCCAGAGAAATAATTTTTAATATGAATGAAATTGATCTAACGGAACAGATAATATAAAATTTTGTTTTTGTAAATTTCTTGACTAAATTTCTTTTCTGGTCTAGTTGATGTCTCAGTTCTTGCTAGACTATCCCCTTGGCAAGAAGATACATACCTATCTAGATTTCTATGTGGCACAGTTAACGTATGACTATGAAGAAGGACGGAAGTCAGCTTTAGAGATGTTAGCCATTATCTTTACTACATTTCCACAGGTAATGTCAATGAGATAAAAGTTTTGACACAATAGTTACAACCCACAAAAAATTACCGGTACATTTTAATGCTTGAATGAAGGGAGCCAAGGAAAGACTTAATGCAATGACAAACTCAGGTAAAAACAACAATACAACTGATAGAATAACAACAGTGGGTGCCTCTGTTGTAGGTTCAGGCAACATTTTTATCAGTTTCTTGTATCTGTGGAAGGTATTATATGTATCGATAACAGTCGGACTAGATCATTATAATGTGTAGCATTCTATGAATAAACAGAATTATGGGATCCAGCATTCCTGTGGTGTATATACTTTGATAGCGATACTAATTACATTGTATGTCTTTGCATGAAACTTGTCTCATTCCTGCTTACCACAAGCAAGCAAACACACTGGACGACATACTCCGGATTTTGTCATTCCGATTCTGTACTATTTATTTGTCTTTTACTTGTATGTCAGTTGTCATGTCCAATGTTGATGTCGTTCCAAACCAAACACATGGAGTACAAAATAACAGTTTAACAATCTTTGCTATTTATCTGATTCAGCATTTACTGGTAGAGAAAGCTGGTCTATTTTATGTTCCCATGGCAACAGGGTTAGTCAATGATGAATCAGCTGAGTGTCGTAAATTGATAGCATTGGCATTGAAGACACTCCTAGACAAGGTGAGTGTAGTAAGAATTTATCGAAGATGTTCTCAGTCATGGTCATAGCAGTATATAATAGTTGAAGACTTTATATTCAAGGGATGTCAAAATTGTACATCCATTCCATTCCTGTAGTGGTACATTTGTTTTGATCACAGCCTCATATTGCTCTATGCATACCTGTATTGAAATCACCAACATGTAGAAAGTAATACAGCTGGGCCTTATCAGTATTATTAATATGTATATTTTCTATCTTACCATTTTACAGTTTTACCTCCATAATCATGATTTTTTTTTGTGTAACAATGTTTCCCCAAATAGTTGACTGCTGAGAGTAGAGACAGATTATTTGCCATTTCATTGCTATGGTTACAAGATGATAAGCTGGCCCATCGTCAGTTGGCGAGTCAGTTGATTGGACTATTTGTGGAAGTTCAAAAGGAGGATTTTGAGTTCAGACTCAAAGAAGTTTTACCAATTCTGTGTGAACAAATACATCCAGATAAATATACAGAAACTGGGGTGAGTATTTCTTGCATTAGAATGTCAGGCATAAATATACAGAGACTTGGGTGTGTATCTGTTGAATTAGAGAGATTGGCATCTTGTGGTCAATCTGTCTGTCTGTCTATCAACTTATCTGGCTGTTAGAGTGTCTGTCTGTCTGTCTGTTTGTTTGTTTGTCTGTCTGTCTGTCTGTCTGTCTGTCTGTCTGTCTCTCTGTCTGTCTGTCTGTCTCTCTGTCTGTTAGTTTTTGCCATTGGTATTCTATAATATATCAAATTACACACAAACCTTGATGTTTTTAGCTCCGCTGTCAGCGAAAGCTGAAAGCGTAGCTTTAGGTATAGGTGGGTATTGAGGTATAGAGAGTAGAGTGAATCATAGGTGTCCGTCAAACTTTTATATTTTCACTATCTAGTCCGAAAGTGACAGTCGGAATTCTTCGATATTTGGTGTGCATGTTCCCTGGGGGGAGGCTATTCAGATTTGTTCATGCCAAGTTGATCTGTGCCATTTTCAATTTTTTATGATTTTTTTTCCAAAAATGACATCTTCATCAACTCCTCATAAACTTCAAGTCAGATTGCTTTGATATGTGGTGTGTTGATGCACAGAGGGTAGCTTACTTAGATTTGTTAATTTCAAGTCAGCACGTCTTCTCTTCTATTTTTTATGATTTTTTTTTTGAAATTTGAAAAAAAAATGAATATGTTAATGAGTATAATGACGCCATATTGGAAATCAGTCCGCGAGACTTTAGGTAAAGTGCAACTTTTCAAAAGACACTATTGACGTCAAACAAGCAATGTAATATGTGCTATAGTCTTAATTCTACGCATTGTGCGCCCAAATGACAAATATTTGTTCGAAAAAGGGTTGTAAACTTCAAATCCAATTCTCCATCCACCCCTCCTACAGAATGGTTCATTCCAGTATATGCACCTCATCATGATCAAGTTTGAATGCCTAGCCTGAACTGAAGTGTATGGGACGATTTTTGACAGAGTCAGTCGTCAATAAAAACGATAATACTCTTTCTAAAATTACCACATTTTGAAAGGGAAAGTACTTTGTGGTTCATTTATGGAGTTTTGTTTTTGTACGATCAATATTGGTGGCAAAATTACAGCGTCAAAATTGCCGATGTGGTAGTTCCGTACGGCGACAATCTCAAGTACCCGGATGCACGAGGGACTAACCCGGAAGCAAGTCGTTGCCAGCCATACGTTACAGTGTTAACATCGTCCGAGAAATCGCTGCGTTCAGAATGTCATTATTCACAGAATTGTTTTTTTTCGAGTGAAAACCCGTCTTGAATTGTATAACTCTAACAAATGAAGACATGTCAAGTTATATTTTGAAAGTTGTATCGCTAGTTTGAGACGATTTGCTCACGTACTATCGAGGCTTGGAGTCGGCCTTACTCTAGACTGTAAGATACGTCGTGACGTTTCGCCCTCACCGGCCTCCTCTCACACGGCCGATGGTTGAGGGCGCCCCGTCACGGCGTACCTTACAGACGAGCCTTACTCCAGTTCAACGGGAAGTTTAGCCAGTCCGATAATTCTTTCTGGTTTAGTTTACAACACTTTTGATCACACAGATTTTGTTTTTGTGATGAAAAGAAATTTAAAAAAAGATCACTTCAACCATTTCGTTGTGTTTTTAGTCCCCGCGGACGAAGTCCGGAACGGGGACTTATGGATTGGGTTCAGTCTGTCCGTCCGTGCGTCCGTGCGTCCGTGTGTCTGTCCGTCCGTCCGTCCGCAGCCGTTTCTTGGAGATGCCTGTACCGATTTTTTTCAAACTTGGTACAGGGGCAACATGCTATGGCATACATATGCACGTCAATTTGTTTTATGATATGATCCAATATGGCCGCCTAGCAGCCATTTTGTTTGCGAATTTTCCCTGTCTAAAGCCATAACTCAGACATGCTCACACAGATCTCATTCAGAGTTGATATTAGGACAGTGTTCTATGGCATATATGTGCATATTCATTGTTGTCATGATACGATCCAATATGGCCGCCTGGCAGCCATTTTGTTTGTGAATTTTCATGTCCAAAGCCATAACTTAGACATGCTTGAACAGATCTCATTCAAAGTTGGTATTAGGACAGTGTTCTATGACATACATGTGCATATCCATTTTCATTGTGATACGATCCAATATGGCTGCCTGGCAGCCATTTTGTTTGCAAATTTTCCATGTCCAAAGCCATAACTCACACATGCTTGAACAGATCTCATTCGAAGTTGGTATTAGGACAGTGTTCTATGACATACATGTGCATATCCATTTTCGTCATGATACGATCCAATATGGCTGCCTGGCAGCCATTTTGTTTGTGAATTTTCCATGTCCAAAGCCATAACTCAGACATGCTTGAACAGATCTCATTCAGAGTTGGTATTAGGACAGTGTTCTATGACATACATTTGCATATTCATTTTCATATTGATATGATCCCCCATACCCGACCAATCCTTTATTGTTGTAGGCATGTTCCATGTCCGACAAGCAGACACAACATATCTAAGTCTGTTTGATTTAGGTTCACAAGTGTTGTTGCGTGATCAGAGTAGTGCTAATTCCTTAAAACCCAATCATAGCGGGGACTATGTCATTCTCAATGGCTTGTCTTTATGAAAGGTAATCGAACATAAACGAGTGTTACCACTGTCACGTATGGCTTAGTCCTGCTTGCATGCGGAGTAATCCGGGACTCAATTCTGACAATTGTCCCTCCAACCTCCGTGTTTAGAGTCAAGTCAGTAATACAGACTCGTGCACCGTCATGTAAGCAGGACTACGTATGGCTAAGAATGACTCTCTTCCGGGTACTTGGGATTGTCGCCGTATTGAAACTAAGATGGCGATTAATACATTTCTTCCCTATATATATCTACTACAACTAGTACAAGTTGAATGTTGTTGACTTGGTAAATTTGTTAGAAAATTGAAATTGAAATTGCCTCAAAATTATTTTAGATCCCTAGGACCCTAGTTTATTTCATTCATCATTAAAATATTCCAGGGTTAAAGCTGTAAGACACTGGAATTATTTATAGCCAACCTCAAAATCTTTTTTCTTTTTCTTGTGTGCATTTCCCAGTCATTTTTTTCAGAGATTTTGTGCAATTTTTCATAACAGTAGATTTTTGTTATAAAATGGTGACTATGGTATAAAAGTACAATACATTACCAACTTCTGTGTAAAATGTGTTTTATAGTGAGACATCATATGAAACCAGTAACCACTTTATTACATCACTAAAACAAAACTGCATAGTGAAGAACTGAACCACTTCTACATGTCACCAAAGTAAAAAAAAAACACAAAAAAAACAACAGCGGAGCTATTCTGACCGATAGGTCACTTGTTAAATATTGTATTCTCATAAAGTGATGAGTTAATCTCAGACCATTATGATTATGATAAAGTGTCAAGTAATTTTGTAATTCTTGTATTTTTAGGATGATATTGATGACAAGGAGGGAGATCATTTATTGTTCAACTTACTGACAAGTTTTGTTAAAATACTTCAACACTGTCCTATAATACTACAGAGTAAAACCTTCAAACCAATAATGAAGACATTGTGGGGTAAGTTCACTTGGTTCTTGTACACTAAAAAACATACAGGAAAGTAGTTATAGACATTGTGGGATAAGTTCACTTGGTTCTTGTACACTAAAAAACGTACAGGAAAGTAGTTATAGACATTGTGGGGTAAGTTCACTTGGTTCTTGTACACCAAATGTGTACACATGGATAGTTTAGTTCTTATACAGTATCGTTACCATTTACACCTCCACTCACACCACATTGGCATCCAGACTAACACATGGATGGGCAAGTAGTTCTGCTGGTGAGATATTTTAGGACAATTTAGCCACTTTAATTTATGCCAATTTTATAGCTGGATAAGGTATACATTGTCAGGCAGTTGAATTTGATGATAAAGAATATTTTTGTATAATTTTGCCCATGATGGAATTTTTCATTTTTTGATCATGTTAATCAGGGGTGTTAAATTAACAGTGATATGTGTCTTGCAGGACCTAACCAATAATTGATGTAGTAACTAATGTATATGCAATATCATGTCTGGTAGCACAGAATTTTTCCTTCGGCAAGGCGTGAAGGAACAGCAATCTAAAGTTTTGCCTTTACTGAAGGCATTCAGTTTACATCTGATATAAACATATTTTTGATCAATAGCATAGCATCAGTTGAATCGTTACTATACAAAGTTATGTATTCGAGTGAATAGACCCAATTATTTTTATTCAAAACTACTCACGCCATTATGTCGTATGCATTGTCTACATTTCTACTAGTATAGCTATTTGGTTGGAGTTACATGTCAATTCAAGGGAACAACATGAATAGACGTGTTCTCCGCTGTTACATTTGATTACGTTATTTCATCGGAATTCTAAAATAAAATAGAATAAGGACAATGTAGTAATAAATTCAGTATCTTAAGAATATCTTTTATAATATTTCAAAGGAACAATATGAATATATACATATTTCGTTTAGTTATTCAGCGTGAAGGCACTCTTACATTCAATTACGCAACGAACTTCATCTTGGTCAGTCATGAATAAAGGTTGAAAGTAACAGCAGAGACACATTTTAATGTACCACCCAACCCCAACCACCAACCCACCAGAAAATAGTATCTTAAATCAAATTTTATTGCATTGTTAGCTGTCATTCCACGTTTTTTAGTACTCAAAGAAAATCTGACATTCAAATCCTCAACATCAACAACATGGAATGTACCCTTCTACATCTTTTGGTAATTCGCATACACAAATAACCTTAATTGCTGGGTATAAGTAGTCACATGCCAACTTGATGACTAAGTCTATCTCATTTTGACACCATTGCAAAGTGGGAAATTAATAAGCACTCATGAAATGCCTTTAATAACGATTCATTTACTTTATAACGTGATATTTCTACAGAACATAGAGGGAGAATTGCATACAGAACAAATAACAAAAACATTCTAAAGTAGCTGCCATATTGACTTTTTCCATTGCTCTAGATTTCAATTGGTCAAAAGTGGGGGTAAAACATTCTGAAGGTTTCCAAAGGTTTTACTGAGGTGTTATCAATACACACTTTAAATGATTAATTGATGTAGTTCCAATAACCCTGGTAAACTGTTCCAAATGTCTACGACATATTGACTGGAAAAATATTTACGTATATCCAATCTGGATTAAAATAATTACTAAGTAATTACAATGATTTTAATTGGTGTAGTAATAACAATAATCCTTTCTGGTAAACTTTTCCAAATGTTTACAACATGTTGACTGAAAAAATATTTAGTTATATCCAATCTGGATCTGTCTTTAAATCATTTTAATCTATATCCCCTTGTTGTCGAAGTAGATAAAAATACAACTGGATCAAGGAGAATATGTAAATGGAAAAGTTTATACACTTCAAGCAAATCAGCTCCAATTCATCTAGTTTCTAAAGTTGTCAGTTTCAATATGCGTAACTGTCCTCATAATTCAAGCCACCAAGCTGCAGAATCATCCTACGCTACACTTTTTCCAAAAATGGAATATCCCTATTCGTATATATGTGGGGAAGACACTGGGGAAGCATAGTCAAGGTTTGGACTTACTAGTGCTTTAAAAGATAAAAACCAACCAAGAGTATTCATAGTAACTGAAATAATTCGTGGTTGGCGTACATTTTTGAAAGAATAGCAATCAGCAACATCATACAATACAGGAAATCAAATAAACTGGGAGCATCATAAATAATATGCAAATGATATGCAAATAAAGAAGCCAGAATTTATAATATTGTGATTAAAATGCAAAATTATACAACAGTCTACAGGTTTATAGTCTACAGGATGCCCAAAAGTACATTTATACAGATATAAAGCAATCGTACAGTTCACATATTTTAATTTGCCATCAATATACAGAAAAACCATGATTTTACATCATTTATGAAATTGCTGCAAAAATTACCCTTAATATTGAAATAAATATTGCCAAAATTAACATGAATTTCACACAAAACCCCAAAATCTGCCATATGCCCCCGCACTACAAGTCAAGGTTGTTTGTAGTACATAATTATCAAAAATGACAATCTATCGTGAT
The DNA here is from genome assembly GCF_964340395.1 of Glandiceps talaboti. Classification (NCBI taxonomy): domain Eukaryota; kingdom Metazoa; phylum Hemichordata; class Enteropneusta; family Spengelidae; genus Glandiceps; species Glandiceps talaboti. The sequence continues at coordinate 14,009,302 of NC_135560.1, read as the reverse complement.
AGTAACATAAATGTAATTATGATTTTGTTAAAAGTGTTTTCATAATGTAAAGCTAAGAGTATGTGTTTCTCCATTTCTTTCCTCCAGCTAATATACATGAACATATTCTACATAATCACAGTTGGGTCAGACTGAGTGTTAGTCAGTTATATGGCCAACTGTTTACCACACTGTCACTAGAAGATGTAATCAAATATCTTGGTCTTGCTGAAATCAGTCAACTGGTGAAGGATTTCTGTCAACAGCTTCATTCTAAACAGCTAAACAAGGGTTTAGTTGATCAGGTAGGTTTGGGGTGTTGGGGGGTGGGGTGTTGGGGGTGGGGTGTTGGGGGGGGGGGGGGTTCAGTCAGATTGCTAGACTGTAAGATAAGTCATGCTGTTCAGCCCTATCAGGCTTCTTAACCACGAGTGCTGGCTGACAGCGTGGCACGAATGTCTGTATCTTACAGACTATCAGATTGATGGATGAGTTTGGTCATGGTCTATAGTTACTACACCTAGAGTTGTTGTCAAACTGTTTGAAATAGGTACTTGGGTGTATTTTAGATCTGTATTAGACCATAAGTTGTGTTTTTGATGGAAATAAATCTGTAAATTGCGGCTACAGTGATTGTGCAGGATAATAATAGTAATTCTCAAATAACCATGCTCAAAGCGCTTTACAATTATTACCCCTGGCTCGGATCAGAATGGCACAACGGCCCTTTAGTCTTCCTCAACTCCCCAGGGAGCATACAATCCATTGCAGCCATTTCAGCGCATAGGATATTGCCAGGACATCAGTATCTTGATTAGAGAATGAATGTTGGTAACATTTGTGTGTGTTTTGATTTCAATATCCACAGATTGTGAAAAATTTGTTGTGTTTGAGTAAAATACTTGACAAGAGGAAAAATTCACCAGAACTTATCGAAGTCGATGTAACGTGGTTAGTAAAAAGATTATCACAGACTGCAAGGTATGAAAGGGCTAACAGTAGTTTGGGTAACGGTCGACGTATGGGTATACTCAAATGGATGGCTGGTCTGGCCGTGTATCTGGAGACTCAGCAATTGATGGAATATCTGTCACTTCTACTTGAGATTGTACAAAAAGAACTTAATGCTAACCATCATACAGGTATGTACTACTGTAAATACACAACATTAACATCTCACAATACAGACATACAGGGTTGCTGTGATGTTCACTTTGTACCTACACTTAGCACCAGTTCACCTAATATCACCAAAAGACAGGTTAGGTGATATAGGCAGTATGTGTTCTGGTAGGGGTGTGTGGCCAGTACTGCCAACCCACAACCCCATTTCAGACCTATTTTGATCAAAAAATGAACACCTAATTTTAGACAATTACACTTTTTCAGAACTTCAAATTTTAGACCAAAATACATCTGTAGTAGTTCCATACTAAGAAAATGGGTCTCAAAATGTATGTTTTTTTGCCCTCAGAAGGCAACATTTTAAGGGCAATTAATGGCAGTTATGATTTCGTAGACAAAAAACATCATGATAGACCAAGCAAAATAAAAATAATGCAGAGTGGAACCCATGTTAGACTCTTCTGCTCGCAAAAAAAAAAAACAGACCCCATTTTAGGCTAAAGGACTAGAAGACACACCCCAAAGGGTGGCCCATGTATGTACAGTCATTATAGTTCCAACAATAATCAGTTGTTGGCACACTTATAGTGCAGTTCAGTATGAAAGAGGTCACAACAGAATGATTTATTTGAAATGTTCAAATATTGACTAGTGGTAGCAATCATGAGTTGTGTTTTCTCAGTGACACATAGATAAATTATTATGTCAGTCATGTTGACTTTTTGGAGCGACAACAGGACATTTCTAGAGTGGAGTAATAAATCAGGGCATTTGAGATATAGTATGTTGGGTTTGTGATATCAATGAATAATAATGAGCACTTCCTAATATGGCAATATCAAAATTATATGTAAATTATATGTAAATCATATGTAAATTAGGGTGAGGGAGAGTAAAGTCAGAGTTAGACTAATGATGTGATTGGTTATTTATTGTTGTAGATGGGGACTTGAAAACACTAGCACAGGAAGTAACAGATCTACTGAGAAACAAGACTGGAGTGACTTCATTTACAGAGGCATACACTACGGTGAAAACCTCACTTGAAGATGTCCGACGAAAACGTCATCAGCAACAAGTGATTCAGGTGAGACACATGACAAGAGTCTTGGATTATGGAAGTCAATCAGGAATAGCATGTTTTTATGTTCTTTTTGTCTGTTTTTCTTGACAATTTCTCACAATATTGGGAAATTTACATGAAAAACATGATTCTTACTGAAATTTTAGAGATTGTACAATTTTAGCCAATGTGATTAGAATCTCATGTAAGAATATGGCTTGACTTTCATTTCTTGTCACTTGTTTGCGATTTGGCAATTGCCATCCAAGCATATTTATACATCAGATTTTAATCAGATTGAGTTTTAGGTAGCATTTGGAACTCTCAGGTAACAGGCAGGAAAAATCTGGTAAAATTTGCATAGACTTCTGTACCATGTACGATAATTCAGACTGCCATAATTTTGATGGTGAACACTGGTAAAATGACTGGGGAACTCAAATAATTACTACCCTTGGCAATAACACTGGTAGGGAACTCTGGGTAAAATGACTGGGGAATGTAGGTAGATTTTACCTACTTACCAACCTTAGCACACACAATGGAAGAGAACCCTGGTGAAATGATTGAGGAACTTGTGTATATCTTACCTACTTACTGCTGTTTACAAAAAACAATGGTAGGGAACCCTAGTAAAATGACTCGGGTACTCCGGTAGATCTTGCCTACTTACTGCTGTCAACAAAACCACTGGTGGGGAACTCATGTAAATTTTATCTATACTCACTGCCATTAGGGGAATGCCACTCCAGGAAAGAGACATTTTCCTAAACTATGGGTTCTGGAGAGTCATTTCATGATTTTACCTCGCCTACAATTACTTTCAATTTCAGAGAAGCATCAAGTTGAATGTGGGCATTTATAATATATACGATATCTGAGCTATAGACTATTGCATCATGGGAGTTAACAGCAATAATTTATTCAAATTTGACACTGAATATTCATGAGTCTTGAGTGCCTCTACGCTTCAGTGTATTAAAACAACTCTCTTCACTTCAAAGTAATCACTGACGCTGTGAGTTGAAATTTTCATTTGGTAGTTTGTCACTTGTACCTCACATTAAATACTCATTACACTACTTACCTTACAGGCTGTGGCTGACCCTGAACAAGCTTCACGAAAGAAAATAAAGAAACATCTCGCCAAAAGAGAAGCTAAAAAAAGAAAAATACTTGAAAGGAAACCTTACAAGAGTAAGAAAATGAAAATGACCTGAATACGATGTTTAGAAGAATTGGACCGCTAACAACCAAACGTGTGTAATTCCTGCTACGCCATATAAAGGGGAGACTACCACCAAAAGGTTGGAAACAAAGTGATGAAAAACAAAAGTAAACGACAGTGATACAGTACAACAAGGTCAGACAATTTTAAAGGATGTCTCAAGTCAGAAGGAAACAAATTTTTTTTTGGAAGAAAAAATGATTATGAGAAGAAAATCTGAAATTACGAGACAACCAGATTTGTGTACCTTAATATTGCAACACAAGCAGAAATATGATTTATTGCGAAATTGGAAATTATTTTTAGATAACACAGACATATTTTAAACACAATACTTTACATTAATTGCAAGACATGAACACATATGATTGAAAATTATTTTTGATTACATGGTAAATAGAATTCTTTATACTTTTCCTAATGTACTTGAAAAAAATATGCTTTGCAGACAGCAATAAATGAGTACAATACTCAAAAGATTTAGTTTTCTAAAGAGTCAATGTATAAACAAAACAAATAAAATGCACTCTTTTAACTCTTTGTGTCACTGATGTGAACAGAAACAGACAGACAAGGCCTTGACATGTCCGATTCATAAATGTTTCAAAATTAGATACAGATAACATTTTCTTTCGTAATTCATGTAGTGTTACCCTGAAAGTCGTAAATATTTGTAAAAAAATTGACGATAGTGAAACTGAAATGTATATATTTACATTTGATTCAAAATTTAAAATACAGATATTGATTATTGATTTCCACAATTATAGTCGATATTCAGTTTGTACATTAGTCTTGTCCTAAGACCCCCCGGATCTGAGCTCAGAAGTTTGCCTGAACAAAAGCAGAGGGTGACAGTACCCATGGAGCACAGCTCCAACCCTTGACACTGCTTTTGTCATTATGTGACCTGTGGTAACTTTTAAAGTTAGTATAATTACCTGAGAGGTCTAGCAGTTAGACTATTTGCATACATACAAGAAAATACATATATCTTTTATCTACAGTAATTTTGTCGTCAGAATAATTTTCAACAATTCTGATTAAAAGGTTGAGTAAATTACATTTTAATAAGGCTCTGTATAATTATTTTCAGTTGTCGACGACTACTGTTACATTTAACCTGATTTTTTAGTTGATCGGTAAAAAAAATGCCATCTTTTAAAAAATTTGTATTATCCAAACTCACAGTTAATAATAAGATCGATAAAAGTGTTAAGATAAAATTCGGCAGTGTTGTACCAAATCAGAAAAAAAATTATCTTTAAAAAATCTAATCCCTTATACAGCTCCCTGCCAATCATGATGTTCTCAAGTTGAAACTTATTTTCTTTTAAAATTCAAAGTACAGCAACAAGTCCTTTTCACAAATACTACATAGCAGTATATCTGTCTATAATGGAAACCTGTACTTGAGATGTCAGTAGAGTACTGAGTATATACCCATATATATACCATATATACCCATATATGAATATTTTGACTACAGCTCCCCCACCCCCCACCCCACTAGAGATACAACAGCCCTAAGTTTCTAATGTATTAAGTATAAGGTGACACTTAAATCTGTTATATTGTGTTCATAGAAACACAGATTTTTTATTAGTACCCTTTCTTATTCTTTCTTCTGTACTATTGTCTGATATTCAGTAGAGCGTTTTTATTGGCTTTCTTTGCTTCTAAAGTATTGTGTGTATTCATGTTCATACATGTAATAGTGTGTGTACTGTGTGAGTGTGTTTGCATGCACATAAATACCTATTATGTACCATTTGCATGCATGCGTGTACTTGCATGTGTTGACGTCGTTGTCAGTATTGCTGTTGCAAAAATAAAGTTCTGAAAAACTGGATCAGTAGCATGTGAATGAGCTGCTAATAGATTATACCACCCAACCACACTCTTTGACTTCATCAATTATATGCTACGCATGCAGACATCGATTAAAATACCCTATGATGTCTCTGGTAATGTACATACATTTTTATGGCTTTCAGTGAAAACCAGTTTCCAAAGTTCACACAAATATGACTTTGATATACATAGATTTTTCATATCGATCAGAACTCTTGTTTGACAAGAGATACTGGATTCCAGTTTTTCAATAACGCTTTCTTGCCGGGATATCATCATCACTGGAGTCACTGTACTCTTCCGTGGCACTGGGACGTTTCTTCTCACTAAGCAACAATGGATCTGGGATAACTCTCCCAGTATAATATATTCCCAGTAACTCAACTTGAACTTGACACCCAATATAGGTTAAATCTAGTGGTAGATAGGCGTAGGCAATATCTTGGTGTGTGTTGTAGCTGTAACCACCTGATGTTGTATTGCCAACAGGCTGTAAATACAATAAAACAGTTTGCTTTTATAAATTGTAATCACGATACTTAAACCAAAGTGATAGACTTTCAATTAGGTGGCAGTATGTTTTGTACATCTCGCACAATGCGTCGCTTTTTTTTATGAATTACTGAACAAAATACAATGAGTAACTCTGAAGTAAAGCACTTTCTCTTTGTGCTACACTCGTTTATAGCATTCATATTTAAGTGTAAAAGTATACTGTTTCAATTGGTTTATTTACAAGCCTAGCATGTGACCTTTCTAATGTGGTCAATCAGTAAATGAAACAGTATACTTTTATACTTAATGTGGATGCTATAAATGATTGTGGTACATACAGAAAATGCTTGACTTTGGTGTTATGGGTTGTACTGGAAATGAATGCTATAAATGACTGTGGTACATACAGAAAACTCTTTACTTTTGGTGTCATGGGTTGTATAGACCCTGAATCTTCCTTGGTTTGTCCGACAGTGATGTTGATTTGTGTTCACAGTGAGATAAAATATGTCACTGTTTTTGCGTGTGCAGTATCGGTTTCTGTATTTATTTCGATGTTTTATTCGTGACAAAAAACTGTGCGAGACGTAAACTTTTCTGAAATGGATTTGATGATAATTGATGAACGTATCAACAAGATGTTCCTACCTGTCCGTTGTACCAAATTGTCTCATAGCCTTCTGGGTCTTTGTTATCATAAGAACAATCTATACTCAACAACGCCAGTCTACGATTTAAGATATCTTTCAGTTTTGGTAAGGCAGTCTTTCCTATGAAGTCAACCTCCTGTCAAATAAGAAATAAAAAATCGCATAGTTGGAAGTGTGTAGTATGATTGACAAGAAAAGTAATGAAAATTGGACTTTAACCCTGAGTTCTCTGTGTCAGTGACTTTCTAGCTATTTATTTTAAACATGGAATATTTGCATACATTTACATATATTTCCATATATTTGCATAATGATAATAATAATGTTAGTTTTTATATAGGGCTTTCCCACTCTTTGCTCAAGGTGCTTTACAATTATTACCCCCGGCACAGATCTATAGTGGCACAATGGCCCTTTATACTTTCTCAACTCCCTGGGGAGCATACAATCCATAGTAGCCTTGATAAGCGCATAGGATTAAAACATTTACATTGGAACCTCTATCCTACCAGGTCACCAATTATACAGCTGGGTTGACTGAGGCACAGTCGTGGTTCAAATCTTGCCCAAGGACTTTAGCCACTCAGAAACAAATGGCAGTGATGGGGCTCGAACCTGCAACCTGCAGATTCCAAGCCAGCCACTCTAACCATTTGCCCATCATGACTCCACTGATACTAGGGTTATGATTTGAACATGATTATTTTAATTGTGCCTGCAGAAAACTCTTCCATGTAATATAAATACCTTGTCTGTGTTTAGGTATTCTTCCAATCTCGCTTCATATGGATCGTAATCGACAGTCAACTGTGGGTACACAAAAAGTAAAGCACATGCATTATAAACTGAAGTATTTTATTCTTTGGCATTGAGACACCAGTACTTCATTGTCTGTATTGTAATGCTAAACTGGCATGACATGACAAAACTAGTAAAAATATTTTGTTTGTTTTGCTTCAGTACAGCAGTACCAGAGTCTCACTTCTTTCTTTTGTCTGCCAATCAAAATTACCATGTATGTTTGAAACTTATGAAAAGTTTGAAAAATTAATTTGCAATTAGAGGCCATCGGCCCAAATTACATATACAAACAAATAAAGCAAGATAAAAAGTATAATGATTGCATACGTGCATGGAAAATAAAAATAAATTTTTTTGAAACTTTCTAATACAACAATAAATTGGCTTATCAAGTCCATCAGTTTTCAAGCATAAGGTGCATAGATTTGACAAATGGCAGGTTGAAAATATCTCTACTTACTTCTTTATTGAATGACCGATGCCCTTTCTCTAATCTGAGTATATTTGCAGCATAGGACCCAAAATCTCCAACACCGTATTGTTCACCAGCTGCTAATAAGGCATTGTAAAGTTGACCAGTGTGTTCCTTGTCATGGTATAATTCAAAGCCAAGTTCACCTAATATACAGTCAATAAGAGTGAATTGTGTTTATTTTCCCTTCTTTCCATGTAATACTATCTCAGAAATGATAAAGAAGTTTGAGAGTTTGGTTGTTGACAAAATACGATTTTTTTTTATTGAGCTTGTGTGGCAATGCACAATTGTCCCTTAGTAGATTGTCAATACAATACAATAGAGTGTGGATCTGCCCTCCACTGTCTATGCTTCAAGTAGTAACCTTGTGCTCTTCTTTCATAAATCATGTGATAAGGTATTCATCAATGTCTCAATGGAGTTATGATAACACATGGAAGGTTAGAATAAGCTAGACAGAAAAAGCTCTAATGTGATGGCCATAATCATACATTTTAAACCAATCTTGCTCTAGTAGCAAATCTTTTAAAGTGTTTTGTCTAGTGGCCTTCATCATTCTCCTGGAACAAAAAACTGGTCTGTATTTGATGACAATGTACAAGTTGTTGATTTAGGCTGGGCTCATGAATATTCATGATATTGATTTGCATACTGTCTGAGTACAATGCAGTATGACCTTGTGACCTTTATAATTCTTTGTACTTGATATGTTTTTACATTTAAATCATCATGTGATCTATACTCAGTTCACCTTGGGCTGTTAAGTAGATTAAGTACGCTTGTGACAGTTGATACTGTAAACATGGAAATGATCACGAAATACTACAGAGTAAATACAACTTCCCACATCAGACTGTGGACGAACTGGAATCTGTTACAAACAGGGAAAGTAAACAAATGAATTAGATTAATAACACTTTGCACATCATCTTGGAAAAACTGAGACTTGTATTACATTCTATCATTTGACAAAAACAGTTTTATGGCCACTTTATATAATAGTTCACTGTCACAAACATATTTCCAGTTCTCCTGGCATTTCATGTATACATAAAGAGGGCATAAAACTATTCTTATACAAACCATAGTGTGTAATATAAATCTCTACAGTTCCAACAATACTGTGGCAAGTGTTATTAATCCACTTCAGTTGTTTACTTTCCTCTTTTTATAACAAGTGGTCGGAGGTTTAGATATTTCTTGATTGCATATTTTTGGTGTTTAATAACAGTTTTCATTTCAAAATTTGCAACTACCAAACTTAATTTAGTTTGAGAAATGTGCATGTTTTGACATAAAAGATATGTTGCCTACCTGTAGAAGATCCTCGGACCAGAAAGACATTAATACCAGCTATGTTCAATGATTTACAACTTGTATGTGAGAAATCATCATTACTCAAACTAGCATTGGTTAGTACTTGTAGAAGTTGGCGTGATTTTGGTCCTGCAAGTCCTAGACAAGCTTTGTCTTCTGTGATGTTTGTTATTTTGACATCGAATCCACCATTGAATGCATGCTCTTCTACCCACCTAGAATAGTGAACAAGGAAACAGAAAGTTGATATCACGTTACTAGTCTAAAAGTAATTTTCTGTCACTTTCGTGGCGTATATTCTTGAGAAATAAACCTCACACATCTTACTTCAAATACATACTTCAATACCATGCTGGAAAATCTGATATTTTTGTTTAAAATGGAGCATGTGCCATAGAAATAAAAATTAATTTTTTGCTGTAACTTTGTAAAAGTAAACTCTGCAGTTAAAATCATAGAAAAGTACAAGGGTTGACTGTACAAATTTTTGCAATACAGGTCAAAATTTTATCGAAATTAAGCCATTTTCAAATCCAAAATGGCACCCGAATACTGATGTGTTAACTCTATGGGAAATTTGACACAAGGTGATGAACTCACAATTTTTTTTACTATTTCAAAAGGGCCAGGAGGAAGCCCATTTACGTAAGTGTCTTTCCCAGCTATCAACTTAAGACGCTACCTTAATAAAACTTTGTTTGTTTGTGGTTTTATGTAATAGCTGAAGACTCTTATACCTCCATTGAATAAATACCACCCAATAAACAAACAAAATATGCTAGATGTAAAACATTGAGAAAAAAATTGTGCCAGATGTTGCAATTTGCACAGGAGTGCATAACATAATTATGGTATGAAAATTTTTGTCACAGACCCATTTTTTCTCCCAAGGATCTATTTGAAATCAAGTTAAACTAGTACACATACGTTATAGAAGTTTGTTCTTTGAAAACACAAACTTTAGTCAGACAAAGAGGCGCACCAAAGTTTTGAACTTTTCAACTTTTAATCAAATAGTGATACAGAGTGTTTACTTTACCTTATGTCACTCAGCTCTGCTGGTGCTGAGTTGACACAGAAAAAACTATCGTCTGACAATCTGCACACCACTATCTCGGCATAAATCTTACCGCTTGGTGTTAGCATATGTAGTGTTTTGTACTGACCAATCTGTGACAACAAAGGCATGTTGATCATAATTATTTGTCTTGAAGCAGGTGAAGGGAATTCAAGCAGTACAATTCCTAGAATCTAGTTGTGTGGAGACTTTTGCTGTTGTCATTCCCCTACATGGTACAGCTAAAATGATGTAGGCTTGTGTTATTTCGTTTTTGACACAAAGATAGACATATTTCACTTTTTGAATCTTTATTGCCGTACCAGTGGCCAGCTCTGATAAGAGTGTGTGGCCAGTGCTGGAAACCCCAGGCCCCATTTTAAACCCACTTGGACCAGTTCAGAAATGTGTACATCACATATATTAACTCAGTACAGATCTGGAGTGTTTGCATGATTATTGATTAATATCACAGAGGAGGCCAAAGGGGTGCAGAGCATGATGGGTAAAAACACCTGTGATAGCTCATTAGGCTGTGAGCCACCATTGTGTACACTTCAGATTATCAGTGCTATGCTATAGATATTAATTTAAGGGGGTGTGTCTGATAACTTTATCAGGGTATCTCTGTTTTGACTGACCCAGGCTGTTTTGTAATCTTTTAAGCAAGTAATGTCTTGTTTATATACAGTAAATAAATTATGAACAGGTTGTTTTGAATTGACATGTTTGTTTGAAAACATTTGCAAGGTAGTGTCAGGTAGTAAGTAGACTGTAAGGTACATTGCGTTGTTCAGCCATATCAGGCTATGTCTGTATCTTACAGAATATGTCGGTAGTTTATTCGAACACATCATAATTCCCAAAGAAAGTACTAAAGGTTACACAGCTCAGATGAAACTAGTAAAATAAATGAAAATTGAAGTATACAGAAAATTGATATTAAAGATAAAAAAAGAAAATCTGTTACATAATTTAAACATAATAATGACTTTAAAAAATGCATTATTATGTTAGTAGGCATTGCTGTCTAACATCTGAACATAATATTTATACATTGTGCGACAGTAATTCATTAAGGATATCAATTTCAAGCCATTTGGTAAATTTTCAAAGAGCCTGTATGTATATTATAATCTTTGTAATGGAAGGTTGTCTATGCTCGATGCACAGATGTTTGAATGTTGTTCTTATATTAGGTTTGAGATAGTCAGACCATGCTCACAAAACCTACAATGCTTTCGAGTTTAACGACACATTTTTAGATGGTATACGCTGTACATATATTACATGTAAAGGAATGATAGCTTGGAATAATAAATGTGATGATCCAAAGTCAGTGTGAATTTCATCAATAACTTCATGTCATATATCTCACCTGTGGAAGATCACCTGCTGTGAGATAATCCATCAACTTCGCTGCATCTTTACCCTGCACTTCAAATTTACCGAATGATGTCAGATCAATTATACCAGCTCTCTCCATCACCATTTTACATTCACGTCCAACCGGTTTAAACCAGTTGGTACGACGAAAACTTGGTTTGTAAGAATCGTCATCACCAGGTAGTGCAAACCAATTGGGTTGTTCCCAACCTGTAAAGAACAAGAAAAAATGATAAATTCTGTTTCATTTGTTTCGCCAGATTATTTGACTGAATTAAACTCAAAAGTGCAGATTAAATTTGTGACGAGCAGGTACGATATTTTAGTGCTGCAAAACGGTCGTACTCGAGTGGTATAGTTTGTAGAATTATAAACAGAATTATGGGCTCCGGGGTTCCTGTGGTGTTTATATTTTGATAAGTTACTAACACTAATTACACTGTATGTCTTTACATGAAACTTGTCTCATTCCTGCTTTAAACCACAAGCAAGCAAACACACCGATGTTTTTTCATGTGTTGTATTTACATTTTCCAGACCATCCACGTACCTGAATTGAATCCAAATACTGCTCCTCTCGCCTTCATCTTTTCATAAGCTCCAGATACCCTGTGTGTAGGTCGTCCAGCAAACCTTTCCTCAAATGGATACTTCATAGCATTGTTCATACTGTAGGTTTCTTTAGTTTTAGCTGTTAGGTATTCTTTGGTCAGCCATTTACCGTAACGTGCTGGGTCTAACTCAATGAGGTCATGGGGCGGTTCACCACTCATGATCCATTGTGTTAGATACTTACCAAGACCACCAGACCATACGATACCACCACTGTCGATTAAAATTGATCAATTACATTATTTTGTTCACATGATCCTGTCATTTTACAATTGTGTTGATTTTTAGTGAATGTAATATCAAAATATTACCATAATTGTGAAACTGATGTGAACAGCTGATGTCTACATTTTTTTTAATTTTTTTTTTTTTTTTTTTTTTTTTTGGGGGGGGGGGGGTCTGTTTATCAAAATTTCTGACAATTCAGTATACATCAACACTATAGATCTGATCAGAAAATTTACAGTAGCATATAGTTTAGGTTAGAGAAAACAAATCAGATAATGTTTATGGTAATTTGTTTTGTTTGCGTATTATGCATGGTGGACAGATGGTACTCATCTTTTGTTTTTGTTGATGTTACTTGATTGAATATGGCTGTTTTCAGACGTGTTTGGCCATAAAACCTAAACAGTATTTTGCAAATGGCTGTGTGTATGTGTGTGTGTGTGTGTGTGTGTGTGTGTGTGTGTGTGTGTGTGTGTGTGTGTGTGTGTGTGTGTGTGTGTGCATGTGTGCTCACTGCCTGTATACTGTTGTTTAAAGACATCTTTCCCTGAAAGGTATCAAATTGTGATAATACCACAGGGTGCCAGCTAGGTTAAGGTTACAAAGATGAACTAAACACAGCATCATATATACAATTTTATAAATTTCATTTCATTGAAGATAATAATTGTACACCCACAGACACACAAAACAAACAAACAAACACACACAGAAGACACACAGTGACAGACAGACAACTATATAGATAACTATATAGACACTGACAGACAGACAGATGCGCACACACACATGCGCGTGCACACACACACACACACACACACATACACACACACACTTTCTACACCATGTCTACAGCATGACTGAAACTTATAGTTCAGTTCTAAAATCATACAGTAAATAGACAGAGTTATTTGCATGATAACACTTACCTAGATCCAGTAATAACCCAATAATTTCTAACACCAGGGTAAGGTCCAGCCACACCCAAAGCATCGGGTGAGTAAGGATACGGTCCACAGACAGTTGTCTGGATATCAGCTGTCTGTAAAATGGGTAATAATTCCATCGCCGCTTCAAGATGATCACTGATACGATCTAAATCACTCTCAAACAGTTCACGACCAAAACCTAGATTAGTAAATACAATATGGTACCTAGTTAGTATTTGTGGTAGAGGATTGCTACTACTTACAAATGTATGTAGTAGAACTGGGCTTTTCATCCAGAAGAAAATCAGAGTGAAAAGACATGCATTGTTAAATATGGGTTTGAATGAATAGTACACGTCACCTGGTGGAACTCCTTTCAGCCATTCAGTTTGTTGTTTCAAATTGTTATGGTTCTCATATGGCCCTACCAACAAACCAGATCTTTCTTGTCGTACGTAGTATGACCCGTCCAAATCTCGTATTACTGGTACTTCCCGCCCTAAATCTTTTAATTCCGGTATAGTGGTAGTTACAACATACTGATGCTGCATTGTCATCATGGGAACTTCAAGTCCAGTCATTTCACCAACTTCTCGTGACCAAAAACCTGTGAAATTATGAATAGAAAGAAAGATAGCGTAGCTCTTTGCCTCATCCTGGGCTGGCATTGGGTAGCTGTTCTCACCAAGTCCAATATGGTGGCTTACATAGGCTCAATATGGCCACTATGTTGTAAATACTTGTATATAAGCACATGAACACTGTGCATTTACTAGTGGACTCCAATTTGCTGTAAGGGCAAAGAACACACACAAAATCTTTTGTAAATATCTTATGAAGTATTCCACACAAGTGTCCGAAAGTATACTTCCCACTCACACAATCAACATTGCCTCCAGACCAAGATTTTCCGGATCCCAAATAAGATATTTAGTATTGGCAATTTCTTGGTCAGTTCTGAAAATATGACTGTGTTTATGTAAGATTTTCCACACATTAGTACATCAATAACAACAAATTCACTTATCAAAAGATATCACTTTGTTTTTTGACAAAAGAATTCATAAAATTAAAGAGAAACTACATTTGTAATAACTGAATGTAGGTTTTAACGATAACCAACTATTATGCTAGTAGTTGAGCCTTCGGTTTTCTGAGATAGACACAAACTAAAACTATTATTGTCACAATATGTTGCTACAATACTAATTGAATTGACGTTGGTTTAATTATAGCCTCAGCAGGGAGGCGTCTCTGAAAACTAGTTTATTTAGTTGAGGTTTGAGACTTTCAATTATTACACTATGTTGATCATACGGTGAATCACACAACAAAGGAACTGCTGTTACACACTTGTGTACTCACATTGAAGAGCAATAGAATGAATTTGCGTCTATCTTAGTAAACCGAAGGTTAGGTTACGAGTGTCGCATGTGACAGACTGTGATATATATGTATAAATATCAAAAGAACTTGCAGCTTCAGAATTTTCACGAAGTTTACGTGTGCTAAGTTTTCTTTGCCGTTCTTGATGTACTGGCTTACATTGGGTTATAAACATTGACCAGCGAGGAAAAGCAGTTCAGTTTTTCATTACTTTCTAACAAACTCATAATTCCAATAACTCTTATACCTGCTGCGTTTATAACTCTATTGGCTTTAATAGTTCCATGTGGTGTCTCCACTTCCCATTTACCATCACTGGTTTGTTTTAGTCCTAAAACTGGTGAATTCTGGTAAATTTCGGCTCCATATTTACGTGCACCGATAGCATAGGCTTGTGTTAGAGAGTAAGGGTCTATGTGTCCATCATTCTCAAAGTACAAACCAGCCAATATCTAGAAAATAAAAACAATTATGATAATCTGTCTGGTTTTTTTTGTGTTTTTTTTTAATTCAAAGAGAGAAAAAGAGAGGTACAAATTCAAACAGAGAAAAGATGAAGGAGGAAACAGGACATCACTGTAAAAAAAATTATTATAAATGAAACTATTAAAAATTTGAATGATTCCCGAGCATCACCATTTTAGATCATTTTTTGTCTGAATTTTTTAGTCATAATTTCAGCAAGTGTTAAGAAATATATTTTAAAGGTTAAACCAAGGCTCTCATAATTGTCCCTTCTAGTACGAAATCATGAATTGATGGTAACTAAACCGGGCCAAGTAGTTCCGTAAAAATCCATGCGACTTTTCTGATGTTGAATTAGTCCAAGGTCTTGCATAATTGTAGACATTTTATGTTAATCATGGTTTATTAACAGATGTTGGCCTTAATTGGAAACTACTTTTGGTAGTTAAGTCTACGGTTTTCTGAGATAGTCACAGACTAAAACATTTGTCGCAACATGTTGATACAATAGTGATTAGCTAATGAATGGATTTTGGTTTAATTATAGTTTCAGTAGGGAGGTGGCTCTGAAAACAAATGTATTTAGAGTGTAATGAACTTGCAGTGCTGTTTGGGGATTTCAAATATTGATCACTATAAATCCATTACACTGAAGAACCACAGATTTAGTTTGCGTCTATCTTAGTAAACTGAAGGCTTACCAGTGTCGTACGTTGTCAACAGTTTCAATAACAATACAGACACTATGTTTAAGAGAAGTAGCCTAGCCAGGCCTGTATTAAAGTCACTTCTGCTTAAGTTGAGATTGATGCAAGCTCTGTACTGATTAATGGCAATGAAAGCTATCTTGTTTAATATAATAAAGTTTTTACATACAGTGAATTCACAAGGCATCCTTTCCATTTACAAATACCAATGGTACATCTGACCATGGACAAACAGAACCTGTTACAAACAGGGAAAGTAAACTACCGAATTGGATTAATAACACTTGGCTCAGCATGTTGGAACAGCAGAGACTTGTATTACACACCATGGTTTGATAAGAACAGTTTTATGGCCTCTTTCGTGTACATGAAATGCCAGGGGAACTGAAAATTTGTTTGTGACTTTGAACTATTATGCAAAGTAGCTATAAAACTGTTTTAGTTTACTTTCCCTGTTTGTAACAGGTTCCGTTCGTCCACGGTCTGATGTCAGCAGTTGTAATTTACCTTGTCAGTATTTAGAAAAGGATGCAGTTTTTGAATTTCTTCAGGTCCTATGATTCTTTGGGGTACATTTGTATGCCAGCCATTCCTTTGCATATGATAACGGAACTCATCAATCCTTTCTGGTGTAGATGCTAACCGAATACTTCCTGGTCGATGGAACCCTACTTCCTGGAAAGCGAAAAAGTCGCCAACATCAGAAACAATTGCAAAATTCTAAACCACATTATTTGGTGAATAAATCAAATACAAATAGATCTTGAATTCATGAGATTCTTCTGGGGTTTTAGTTTTAATGCAAGTGAAGTTTTCTCCTCATCTTGTTTTCAACTGAACTTACAGAAATGTCGACTATTCTATCAAGAGATAGTCCATATACATCATTTTCAAAATAAATATTTACAGGAGTTACACTTCCTGATTGTCGGACAATTTAATCAATTTATGCTGTAAATAAATTCAATAAAATTTGACTATGATTGGTACGATGGGTATCAAATATGACCAGGTTGAAGGAGAAAATCAAATTGACCAACCCGGGGGTGCATTTCTATCTGACCCAGGGGGGTGCACTTCTGTCTTAATTACCAATTTTGAGCACTCCTCAAAATTGCACTAAATAGAATTCATTCACACAATCAAAGTAAACATTTTTATTTTTTATTGGAGCTTAATTTAGAATCCAAACGTTAAAGCCAATCACATTGGTAAACCTACCTGTCCAGTTTCTTGCTCAATTTCTCTGTACAGTTTCAAACTGTCAGTTGTAATTTTTTTCATATTTATGACAGGTTGATAAAAAGTTGCTAATCCAGCCTGTCAAAAAGATAATAAAACATTTAGTAAAGTTTGAGAGACATCATATATAGTTTATGATAGACTCAAAAATTTGTTGTTGTGATCATTTCTATAAATACTTGCTATAAACACATGTTCATAGTATTACCCTGGAAGCAATTAAGGAAATGCCCTTAACACTGAATTCGAAAGTTCTGGAATGTCCATTGAAAGTTTCCGAGTATATTATACTTTTTTGTTCTTGCTTAATATATTATATATTATTTTTATTCATTTTCATGATGATATGATCATATTAAAATAATTCAAAATTGATATCCTGAATGACTAGTAATATTATCATTAATATTGCCCAATATATAAAATGTATATTCTAGATATGACCCAGCAATATTTCATATAACTCATTAGCATATTTCAATTATGTAATAGAATTGTTCCCCAGATATTTTCTGTCCATAATTTTCATCTTTTGATTTGAAGTATCAGTATAATTCATTTTATTCTATTTTACTTATTTCTTATTTCATTTAAGGTCATCGTAACCTTCAGTAATTCCTCTGGGAATTATTATGTGTTTGAATAAATATTGCAACGCAAAGGAATAAACATGTAACAGTTGACATAATTCACAAAAAGTAACAAAATATATAATTTATCACAGATAAAAGAGTTTGCAGGCAAATTTGGAAACCCTATTGGAGTCTCTTTGCATGACCTTGTAGATGACATATTTATATGTCATTGAGATGCGTACGCTTTATTTTGAGATCAGGTCAAATTGAGGTCAGATCTAAGTCTTATTTGTACGAGGAGGTATGAAATGTATTTGCTATGTGACAAATACATTCTTGAATTTCATGATCTGTGGTATTGATATCACTAAGGACATTATCATCTGGGCATCTTTTTTTTATCGAAATTATCTATAATATGTTTGGAATGACCATATTTAGTATTAAAATTGTTACATAATGATGCCATTAGGAATATTATCTGTAAGGGTTGAAATTTATAGATGACTGTTAAAGATAACTTGCATGATATTTGGAAATTCATATTTTGTAAGTTGTTGAATTTGAAATACATAATTGCACAAAAAATAAATTGAAAATTCAGAGATTTATTATTTTCAAAGATAACTTGAAAGATATTTGGAAATTCATATCTTGTACGTTGTAGAATAAGAAATACATAATGGACCAAAAACATAATTGGAAATTCATAAATTTTGATCTGAAATGTTTCAAATAAATGAAGAATTTATCTTGAAAACGTTGATGCATGGTTTAAGATATGGACACTTTGTAGGCCTCTTTATGGTGAGATTAGTTTAAATATACAAATGTATATGGATAATAGATACATATGGATAATAAATATCCGCTGTCAGTGTCACTAAGACATTGTACTCACAGCATGCCAAGTTGCACCAGCTGTTAGTTCTGTCTTCTCCAATAATACTACATCTTTCTTCCCAGCCTTGGCTAAGTGGTATGCTGTGCTTGTTCCCATTGCACCACCTCCAATGACAACTGTATCTGCTTGATCATTTAGACGTTTCTGTAGTCTGCTTGTGGAATACCTAAAGATATGCATAATGGCGGGATCAGAGGGGGCAGCGAGAACTATATCTTTTTTAGATTTTTATTACTAACATGCATAAAAGAATATAGTGACGACTTATTATCTTCACTGGTTGCATCATGACTATAGTATATCCTCAACATTGTCATAACATGTAGAAATTATACATGTGTGGGAAATTGTAGAAAACGAGCACACATGTAGTTTCTAGACTATTTTCCATAACTGATCTTTTTTAGGCAATTGAAACTCTGGAATGGGTCATTTACTTTTATAACATATGCGTATACACACAACACATGGCGTGCACGCTCGCACGCACGCACGCACGCACGCACGCACACACACACACACACACACACACACACACACAAACACACACCCATAGATTCACTCATTCTACTAGTTTTGCTGGTGTCATTAAAATAGCATACAGGCTCGCCATTGGGTTTCAAATCATTTCCAACGGAAGATCTCAAGATTTGTGAACCATCATTTCACAACTGATGTCATCACATTTATTATACATTTTCTGTTGAACCGTAGTTAGTTATACCATTCAATTGCCTAGTTGTATGCACATTGACCCTGACCTTGACCCTATGAACTGGTCATCGGATTACAATTTATAGAACTGTTTTCTGCCGAGTGTACAGAAATGTAATAATGCAATGAAGCCATAATAAATGATCTGTGTAATATAGTGCAAAACCAAAAACAATTTGATTTTTACCAATAACGATCTGAAATCTTGACAATGGACAAATAATGATTTTTTTTTTCATTGTCAACATTCGGAAATTAAGTTACAACAAATACAAGTAAGCTTATGGTCATACAAGTATAAGTTTATCATATTTATTATAAGTAAACTCAAATTCTTTTTTCACTTGAAATTGCTTCCATCATCTGTATCAGTGAGTATACTTATTTTTATCGAATATCCTTTACAGTTCGAAGCGGTTTCTTTGTAAATGATTTGAGATTATGCACGTACATTACAAGTGCGAGATTACCCACAAGTCTGTGCGAATGATTGCGTCAGACGGTTAACAATACCTCTTTTGATTTCGAGCATCGATACGTACCTTGAGATCAAGGCCCCTCTCTGAGGGTGATGGAGGGTTTATGACTAGATGCACGTTGCACAGAGTGTGCAAATGTCTGTACGTGTTCAGAGGATCGACTCTATTGTTTGCAATAGAGGTCAGTCGTCAGTGTGATGGTAAAAGTATTATATCGTCCATGGAAAGCCAAGCCTAAGGTACAGGCCATCACCAGGAAAGAGAAGGGAGTTTACCACGCCACGGTGGTACCATGGAAGTAGAAGTTCTACTTCCATGGTGGTACTTAATACAGCGATGATACACAAAATCCATCTCATTGTAGAGTCGAGTCGTACAATTACTATTTGTAATAGTGGTTAAGACGTCTAACTTTTATTAATTTGTATTAACTTAATTTGTTTCAATATCTGTTTTGTAAAATATACAATATTTGGACTGCGGTCCGAAATAGCAGTCCACCGCTCGCGCTCTTCCACGATTATCTTATATTTAGGGATAGCCTACCTGCGAGGGTAAATTTAGGGAAAACGTGTAGGAAACTTAAATTAAAAGACTGCGATCTATAGTTTCTGGAAATGGTACAAAAATACATACGATGATGTACAGTACTAATAGCTTGAGCAGCGTTGTACATGTCATGGGCCTCATGGTATTTGCATATCGCGTGTGAAACGAGATCTCGAGCCGAAGCATTGTCTGCGATTTCAATAACAAACTGGTCATGTGACGACTGAAACCAATGATGCAATCTACTAGCTCACAATAACAAATGGGTCAAACCATAAACTCTATCTCTCTCGAACGTAATGGTGAAACAAACTGAACAACTGCGTCAACGTTATAAATTTTGTAACCGAGTGACTTGATAATTTCAAAACAAATGTCATATTTTCTTGTCCGTGAACGTTTCACTTTGACAATAAGTCAAGGTCATCATTGTTGGTATACTGCGCACTACCAGCGCTCGGATTTTCTTTAAATCATCTCGGGGACAGTGACGTTCGTACCATGGACCTTTTTTCATTTATTAAGCCTATCGTTCCCTACAACTGAAAGTTTTAGAACCAGCGCTAAAATAAAATGTAGTTCACAGAATACCGGAAAGTAGAATGTAAAAAAAAAAAAAAAACACTTTCGTCTATTAATATTTTTTATCGATAAAATCCTCAAATGTCATACGCTGTCAAATAAAAATTGTATATAGACGGAAAGCGCAATATGAACAGTTTCTCAAAAGACATATGACAGTAACTAGCTATATACAAACCTTTTTCTGTAGCTCGAGTCTGCGTTTTTGACATCGCTAATAGACCGCAACCACTGTTTCTGAAAATTTTTCAAGAGTGGTCGCATTTCGCTTTGCAGCAGACGTCTATGAGACATCGTTAGATTTCTAAAAACGTCACCTCTTCTCATGAAAGCCATGTCTTAAACAGTCTCTCGGTGAATAAACTTCGATAAGAATATTTTTCATCTATACGTTGTGCGGCACGACACTCGAATGTTACCGACCGTCAATCAGTCTGAACTTTTAAGTGTACGAAGCAACCAGCTGATTACGTGCGATCTACATACAATATGTAGGCCAACAACTCATTTGAATAATAGCCTCGATTCTTTGTGCGTTGGTGGACACTATTTTGAAGGGGTTGTAAGGGTTACGAGTTGTGTTTAAATGTCATACACTGTAGTGCATATAATTTGTCCGTCGCAAATTCACCCGCGGACATATTCTTCTGACACTAATATCGCTATTTGATTATGAACTTTCACTTATGATTCCTTTAAAATACACTCAAAGACACATTGGTTCTTTCGTTTCAGCTTTGCCGCCCCCATTTATCACTGTTTTCGTGTTGTTGTGTTGAAGTACATATATATATTGGCCGCTGGTGGCGCTATTGTAGCAGACGATATATTCCCAAATCTATCGTATCGATAAAAACTACGAAAATTAATTATGGACGCGCGCTAGGGCTCATTTACCATTTCTTCGGATTAATAGCAGCATAGGAATAACTGTTGTCACCAATGAAGGGTATTTTTAGACTAGCGGAGTATACTTGAAATATACTCTGTGTGGTCAAAAAAGTGCAAGTGACGGACGGCAATATTCAAGGCCAATATGTTATTGTGAAGAACAACAAAGGACTTCACGTTACGATGACGTCACATTTCGGAAGTGAACAATTGTATGTTAATTAGATTACACGTCTGAATAATTAAAAGACATTGTACATCTACTCTATTTATAAAGGACAAACAATCACCATATAAAAAATTAACACTTCTGTTTGTCACTGAACCGTCAGAATTACTTGTATGCATATATTACGCTAATTAATAAAGCTCTGTGTAGCAATTATTAGTGTACGGACTTTCAATTTGTGTGTTTGAAGGTCTGACAGAGCTTGATGTAGGCACTTTTTCACTTTTTCTTTCCTATTTTTAGACCGAAGTGAAGGAGGGTGTGTTAGGTGGAAAGATGACAAACTCTTCGTTGAACATGCAATGATTTCGTAGTAATCGGCTGCCCATTTTTCCCATTGTTATAACGAACCTATTTCTCCCGTCATGTGAACAATGTGAACAGCTTTTGGGATATACCCATGCAAGGCGTGCCTCTGCCGATCCTTCTAACATTTTCTGTATCTTTAGCAGAGACAGAAAAACACATTGATCGAATCATTTGGGTCATTATTTGATCAGAAAAGTATGGCACGCCAATACGAGGGGCGAACAACTCGAACGTACTATTTTGAAAATTCTTGCTATAAAATGTGTAAGTTTTTGTTTCAAAAATTAAGTTTTTCTTTAATTTGAAAATTTGGCATTAGGCCAAGCAGACTATCATAAGTTCGCTAAAGTTATGCGATGGATGAAAAAACCGATTTTCAGGAGGGAAAAACAAGTTACTCCGTCGTTATATAACAAATGCATGTTGGGACCTATATAATATATATAATATAGACCATTGTTTAACATAGTGTGCAGTACTTTTTTATTTTTATACAATAAATGATTGAACAAAACATGTACCCTACATCACAATAACAATTATACTATACCTTTACACAATGAGGAAAATACAATAAACAAAGAAATTCAAAATTAAGTAAAATTACCTGTCTGTATATATTAACTCTTTCAATTCATTTTTAAAATCAGCAAACGATGTAAAAAGGTCAATGCCATAAGGATACAGACTATTTAAAAGCCTCATAGAGCGCGATAAAAATGCATGTTTGGACTAAATCTAAAACATCTTGGAGGAACATAAAAATTAAACTATATATCTAGAATTCACACATTTATCGACAGAACACAGGTCAAGAAATTTACGACTAAGAAATAAGGGAGGCAAACTAAAACGCCGCATAATTCTGAGTATCGATCTGACTTATACACATAACCCTGCTTAACGCACACATAACCCTGCTTAACGCACATATATTTAACGAATTTCTTTTGGACCCTTTCAATTTTCTGACTGAGGTAGTTCTGATGAGGGGACCAGACTACTGAGCGGTATTCTAAATTGCTTCTGACATATGATATATACAAAGATCTCTCAAGGTTTGCACGTTGTCGAAATTCGAGCAAATACGCCTTATAAATCCAAGCTTTTGAAATGACCTTTTAATAATATGATTAATATGTTGCATACTTGCGTAAGTTATGATTGATGTACCTGCCAACCGCACCCAGACTTGTTTTAAAACTATCCACAAATGCTACACCAATTTTCGAATGAATTTTTATTGAAAAGAATTGAAATATCTTTTTATATTGTTTATTTGTTTTTAGGCCACAGGCCCGGCAAAATCACAACTACATAATATAACGAAAAACAGAATACGCCAGGTTGTAAATTGTTATAGAAACTTATAAATTTATCAAGCAATATCAGGCGTCCATATAAAATTCTTGTCTTAAATCCTTAGCTTTATAAACAGATTTTCTAAAATTCCTCAACACAGTTGTGAAATTAGACCAGCTTTTTGTACACAGACAGTGGGAGATGTCTCTCTGTCTTTTTTGTGTGATTGATAATTGTGTTGTTCAGCGACCCACTTCACCTTGTACCAGTGGTTCTTGCATAACTCTTCCTGCATACTGTTTACCCAACATTTCAACTTGAACTTGAGATCCAATGGAGGTTAAGTGTAGAGGTAGGTATGCATAAGCAATGCTCTGTTGAGTTGTGTAACTGTAACCACCAGATGTAGTGGTACCAACCACCTGAAATGAAGACAAGACCCGTTGTCACGGTGACATGTATTCAGTGGCAAGCAGGATAAACAATTGCAATATTATAAGGCAGAGTAAATCTTCCCCTTCTATTCTCTGCGTCTTTCGTTTCTTTCGACAGTGAACCTTAGAAGTAAATTAATCGATCTTTTTATGGACGTGACACTGATGATATTAAAACGGGGTTTGGTGGTTAATTATTTTATGAATACACGGCCAAATTAATGAATTGCTGATCATTAAGTTTAATAGACTAATTAAATAGAAAGAGTACAACACAATTACCCAGTATTTGAAATCAACCTTGCAAGCTGTATAATTATTGATGTATATATTAACAAATTAAAGTAATTTTAGATTGATTGCGTTTTGTATCTCAATACATCAAACACACTGATATGTATATGAATAATAGCAAGCAATTATTTGCATAACATGTTGGCGAATCTTATCATTACCTTTCCATCATGCCAAACACTTTCATACCGTACGGGATCAATATTGTCACTTGAACTGTCAACCGATAATAATACCAATTGTTGACTTTGACTTTCTTTCAGTTTCGGAAGGATAGCCTTTCCAATAAAGTCGGTCGCCTGGAGTGATAAGGAGAAATTAACTGATTATGATACTCCAGGTTTGCAGTACTTATTCATTGAGATACTGTAATAGACTTTCATGAATGGATTATTATTAAGTTTAGCTATCAAAAGTTAATTCTGATTCTTATTATAACGAATACCAACCATTGCTTCAATTTAATATTTAAACACAATAACTTTATTTTCTTTGTCTGTCTGTCTGTCTGTCTGTCTGTCTGTCTGTCTGTCTGTCTGTCTGTCTGTCTGTCTGCCTGCCTTTCTGTGTCTGTTCGAGGGTGTCTGACTGTCATTGTTTCTCCTCTCTCTCTCTCTCTCTCTCTCTCTCTCTCTCTCTCTCTCTCAAATACAAACAACTACATCACAGAACTCACAATACCAACAAATGATTCTGTGATAACAGAATCGAAAAAAAAGCAAAAGTATACAGATTTGTAAATTCAAAAAGAAAGTTTTTTAAGGTAACAACATTGATTTCAATAAATGAGTTCTATATCACATAAACCAGCATTGAGGGCGCTATGCATAGCATATAAAGCGTCCTCACGATCGAGTCCCGTAAATAATGTGAACAGCGTACCTTATCTACATTCAAGAATTGTTGGATGCCAGCCTCGTATGGGTCGTAATCAACAGTCAACTGTATATCAAAAGACAAAAACAATATAATTAGTCGAACATTCCAATGACTGTATATGTATAAATGTACATTATAAAGTAATTTTCACATCACCAGTACATTTCGATGAAATAATCACATCAGTGGTTCGGACCACAATAGAATTCGTTGCTCACACAGTAGTATTGCGACTATTACTCAAACGTTTGCGGTCTTATCTGTTAGTTGAATAGGCATCAACATATGTTTAAAAGGGTTGGTCAACTTTTATTCAAAAAGATGCTCATTTGTCTTGTGACAACAACAACATTCAATCAAGTCGTTACAGTCACGTGAGATATTTGCCAACTTAATTGTATCATAAATGACTTACTTCGAGACCAACCGCTCTGTAACCTTTCTCTAATCTGAGTATATTTGCAGCATAGGACCCAAAATCTCCAACACCGTATCGTTCACCAGCTGCTAATAAGGCATTGTAAAGTTGACCAGTGTGTTCCTTGTCATGGTATATTTCATAGCCAAGTTCACCTGTGTATTTAGATGTTAAAGGTCCCCAAGTGATTAAATGTTGATTTACCAGAAGCAAAGTGAGTTTCAATACATCGTCATCGTCATCGTCTCTAGAGGGCGCTGTTTATGTCGCGGGCGTTCGTAGGCTGTTGTTACTCTATGAATTGTGATGGGCATTTAGCTTGAAACCCGCCACCGAATGACCGCAGAGAAATGGGTGATACCTGAATTCATTGAGGTATACTCATTTTCCTATCTTTCTATCATACAAGTAAAAAGTACAGTGATATTCATATTATAGATTTCTGTAAGACCATCTTAATCGTATGTTGCCTACCTGTAGAGGATCCTCGGACCAGAAAGACATTAACACCAGCTATGTTCATCGATTTACAACTTGTAGGTGAGAAATCATCATTACTCAAACTAGTAATGGTTAGTTCTTGTAGAAGCTGACGTGATTTTGGTCCTGCAAGTCCTAGACAAGCTTTGTCTTCTGTGATGTTTGTTATTTTGACATCAAATCCATCATTGAATGCATGGTCTTCTACCCACCTAGAAATAAATGTTTTTTGATATCATTGTTGAATCGACTTGTTTAAAACAGATTGCCCAAGTGAAAATAACAGTTATCTGTTGATCCTTCATAAAAGGGTATGGGGGAAAAACAATAAAAATAACGTTTTTACATTACATCACTCTTTTAGAGTAATTTGAAATTATACTTTAACTGAAATGTTCAATCTTAAAACACAACAATACAATGGCTCTTTTTTTTAAATCAAAAGGTAAGACTTTACCGTATATCACGGAGTTCAGCATCGGCACCAGTAAGGCAAAGAAATTTGTCGTCAGCAACTCTACATAATACAAGTTCTGAGTAGATTGTACCTCTAGATGTCAGCATATGAAGAACCGCATACTGTCCATCCTTGGACAAAATTGTGGAGGAAAATACAGTACAATATAATTACTATGAGAAAAAGCTTTCGGTAGCTTCTTAAAATAACTTGCACTTCTTTTTGAGGAGATGTATAGACATTGGATTCAATGCTAATGCAGGAGGAAACCACTGTCGCTGTGTCATTCGAAAACCATCGTTGTTCAGTAGAGTCCAACTGAATGACGCTCTTCTTACTTCAAGTTAATAAAATTATAATAAAGAGTATTCATGATGCGCTGGCTTGAGCCCTACACCAATGGCAAATACTAGTAAATTGGCCACCGACAACCCGCGGCAATTTAATTCCACATGATGATTATACAATTTGATGAATGTGGGATGTATATTCTTTTGGCCAATATTACAAGTCCCGGTTGCCTAGCCTCACATGCAGCTAGCTGATGGCTCACTTGATGACCAAGCACTAAGGGTGGAAAGTCTATCTGGGTAATGGGATCTATAATATCACGTATTGATGGAGACAAAACACTTTTGAATCTGAAGGTAAACCATGTGTTTGTATTGCAGTACTGTTTTACACTTGAATCTTTTAGTATGGCGTTTTGGTAATATGTAAGTGTCCTTTACAGGAGTACTTGACAGGAGCATAAAGTGACGTGTAATTTGAAAGTAGTTCGATGCGTACGACGTCGATTTTCTTGCAAGCCACTTTCAGATAACCAAGCCCTTTCCTTTAAATTTAAGGTAATAATCACTATATTTGCTCAAATATTTTACAGAGTTGATATTAAGTGCATAATAAATTGTGCCAGTTCTTCAAGTTTGTAAAAAATATGAACTCATCTTTTCAGCTTCATTGAATTGACCCCATCATGACTCCACCTACCTGTGGAAGATCACCTGCTGTGAGATAATCCATCAACTTCACTGCATCTTTACCCTGCACTTCAAATTTACTGACTGAAGTCAGATCAATTATACCAGCTTTCTCCATCACCATTTTACATTCACGTCCAACCGGTTCAAACCAGTTGGTACGACGAAAACTTGGTTTGTAAGAATTGTCATCACCAGGTAATGCAAACCAATTAGGGGTTTCCCAACCTAGTCGGCGTTATTTGAAAAAAGAAATTAAAATTGAGAGGCAGTTTACTAATTTCAAAAAAAAGTTATGATTTTCTAGTGGGAGTAATTATTTGTCACAATTTTGGCTATTCTTAAAAATATCACATTTGTTAAATCAGGTAGATAGAGTGTACTGGACATCACACTGTTCATGATAATGTTTGAAAGCACTGAATGTTTCTCAGGTCATGCAATCTTATGTAGTAGTGACTAGTACTGGTGGGTGTGATATTGTGGTGGGGTCACAGTGTCGGGTGGTATACGGAAGATCGTCTGTGAGCATTCCAAATTCACGGTCAGTATATTTGATGGTGTTTTCGGGTGTTTTTTTTTACGTTTGTACGCTTACACTTTTACCTCCATGAAATCCAAATATTGCACCACGTTCTTTCATCTTATCGTACACTCCAGAGATTCTTTCCGTTGGACGTCCACCAGTCCTCTCTTCAAATGGGTAACCGACGAGATTGTTTAATCCGTAGCTTTCACTTGCTTTGGCAATGAGATATTCCCGTGTCGTCCATTTACCGTAGCGTGCTGGGTCAAATTCAAGGTCATGAGGTGGCTCTCCACTCATTATCCAGTCACTCAGGTATTTTGCAAACCCAGCAGACCAAACAATACCACCTCTGTCGATAAAAACGGATTGGTATTAGGTAGGGAATGCAACCACTATTCGATAAGTTGCAGACTAGCCAAGTTTACTAGCCAAGCCTGCAGACTAGCCAAGTTTACTAGCCAAGCCTGCAGACTAGCCAAGTTTACTAGCCAAGTCTGCAGGCTAGCCAAGTTTACTAGCCAAGCCTGCTGCAGACTGGCCAAGTTTACTAGAAGTCTGCAGACTAGCTAAGTTTTACAATGCTAAAATATCATGAAGCAACTATATTGCGTTCCCTAAATCTGTCAAAACATTGAAACCTTTCTGTCACGGACTATCACTTCACCAATTTGAAAGATATTTCCATTTCATGGTGAGCAAATGGCTATTTTGTCAAGTGACATATGAATGTCGAAGTTTGTCAACAACTATACAAACACGACAATCTTCCTTTCGTTGAAAGCACTCACATTGTACCGTTGATGAGCCAATAGTTTCGGAGACCAGGATACGGCCCAACCAAACCAGCAGAGTCAGGTGAGAATGCCATTGGACCATTGACTACAGACTGGATATCGGCAGTTTTCATTACAGGAACTAAGTCCATCGCAGCTTCCAGATTATCACTTATGCGATCTAAGTCACTCTCAAAAAGTTCACGACCGAAACCTACACGATAATATAGATTTCAAGCAAACACTATATGAATGTTTTCAAATCTAATTTCAATAAGAAAATAATATACCCATATATATATATATATATATATATATATATATATATATATATATATATATATATATATATATATATATATATATATATATATATATATATATATTGTCATCGCATTTCTACTTAATAACGAACATCTTAACAAAGTGGTCTGACGAAGTATTCCAGAAACAGAAAGATACTTGTGTGAATGTTGTCTATATTTTGTGGTATATTCATTTAGAAGTACGACGTGTTAACAAAACATAACAAAACAAAATAAATACCTGGTGGAACTTGTTCAAGCCAATCGTGTTTTACTTTCATGTTCTCTATCTTCTCATACGGACCAATCAACAAGCCCGTCCTCTCTTGACGAACATAGTACGATCCTTCCAAATCTCTAAGAACAGGTAGTTCACGATCGAGTTGTTCTACTTCCGGTATACTAGAAGTAACTACATACTGGTGTTCTACAGTCATTATTGGAAGGTCAATCCCCACCATTTTACCAATTTCACGTGACCAAAATCCTGTACAGTCGAAACGGAGGCAATCGAATTAACTTGACGTACATTTATAAACAAAAACAACAAAAACAAAAAGATTGTCTTATGACCAATCTAGTAAACTTCACCCCCCCAAAAAAAAAAAAAAAAAAAAAAAATTGCTCAGAAAATCTACCATACACCTTGATGAAGCTAGGACTAAGTATTGTGTCAAAAATAACGATTGTGTCGTACACTCCGTGATAGCGCAGGTGCTTGCAGTTTTCTTGATTCACAAATCGGTGATGAGAAAATTACAACCATTTTGATATAATCGTTACTATATTCCAATGAATAATAGAATTGGTGACCGAACAGTCAAAGGAGAGTCACAATGATTTATATGGCGCCCTCGTATTGTGTTTGTTATGTATCTTTGTTTTTATTTCTGAGTTTTGAATTATGAATATGTAACATTTGCATTATTTTGGACTGTCTATACATTGTTGCATAGCCACCTGTTTGAGGCGTGGGTCCCTCATGAATACCAGGTCCTGGTTTGGCTACGTGGCAATACCCAAAAGTTTCATCTTGCTTTAACACATAATATAATTTCTGTTCAATATTCTCACCTGCAGCATTGACAACTCTGTTGGCTTTAATAGTTCCATGTTGTGTCTCCACTTCCCATTTACCATCACTGGTTTGTTTTAATCCTAAAACTGGTGAATTCTGGTAAATTTCGGCTCCATATTTACGTGCACCGATAGCATAGGCTTGTGTTAGAGAGTAAGGGTCTATGTGTCCATCCCCCTCCATGTACAACCCAGCAAGAATCTGAAATTCAAGAACGAATTGCTGTCAGATAATGACTTCGAATTTTACTAAACATTGAATGCCCGAGGATTTAGTCCGTAAAGGCAAGTCGCAATCAAGGCAAAATAATCGAATAAGTAAAGTACCATTTTTCGTAGACTTTTCTTTAACGGGGATCACTTTGTCAACCATAGGAACATATACGTAATTATAGTATCGTTCATTACGAGACTCTACAAAGTGTGAGAAAGTGGACATGTTTCTGTCTCCCCTCCCATAAAAGGGGGAAATAACCACTAAAGAAAAACGAAAAGTTTGAGTTTTGAAACCATCTGAGTAGGTTGAGTTTTGTTGAGACGTCCATGCAATTTTCATTTCTGTTCAATCTGATTAAAATCTGGTGTAGGAATACGACTCGAAATGTAGGAAGAAAGCGATCGACCACTCTCGGAACATTAAAATCGAAACCAAAAGACAATATGCTAAGGAATAGAGGTAAATAAAGCAATCGAACAGTATTCATATTATCGAATTTTCAAATCAGATTTTTTTTTGTGTACTTATATTCTTACTTTTGGTACTTATACGAAAAGTGTTCCTAACGGAGTAGGCGTTAGTGATTATTCTTGTATCGATTAGAATTAGATAGAAAGTCAAAGTGGTTAATAGAAACATGGCAATTTGGTCGATGGTCTCCAAAATCATTTGCCAAAATTTCAAAATACTAAGTATTATAAATATTACCTTGTCAGTATTTATTAATGGATGCAACTTTTTGATTTCGTCAGGCCATATCAAACGTTGAGGTATTTTCCCAATAAACGAACCATGTCTATGCATTTGATACCGGAACTCGTCAACTCTCTCTGGAGTGGATGCAAGCCTTATACTACCAGGCCGATGGAATCCCACTTCCTGTGGAACAAAAAGAGTAAATATATTGAAGATTGAAAGAGTCGATTTTTAGACTTGAAAATTTCTTTTACAATGCATAGTAATATTTGATAAGCAAAGGAAGATAAATTATTCCAAATGAAAGATTGGAGTGTTTGCGCCCTCTGCGATTAGTGGCACCTTTTTCTGATCACAGCGTTCTTCCAAAGGGTATGTCTCACAGAATACCAGCATTTGTATATCAACTTCTTTGGCGGCGGTGTATACCTTGAACCACTACAGTGGTTTATAATAGTCTGAGATTGCCAGAAGAATATGCTATTAAGGTTTTCAACGTGGTAGTTTTTCATTTGGGGTGAAAGAAATAAATCTTCGTAACTGTACCTGTCCTGTTTCCTTTGTTATTTCTGCATACAGCTTTAGACCGTGATATGTAATCTTCTTCATGTTAACGTTGGCTTGATAGTAGGTGGTAAGTCCGGCCTTTCAGTAAAAAATGGTACATTTGAATGATTTATAAATATATATGTATAATTCAAGAGTTGTCATTATTGCAATCTAGTGTCCCCAGTATGGCAACGTTAATTCATAGTCATTCTAAGACTTTTGTTGTGTCAGCGGAAAAAAAAAATTCTCTGGTTTGCAAGATTGAAAAATGATTTATTTTAATACACTGTAGATCTATAGACATAAAGAATACTGACTTTCTGAATAATACCATTGTCTGATCTGAACAATTTCAAAATATCGAAATTCACATTTAATTTTTAATAAGGTAACATAACTACACTTGTATATGACGTATTATAGTTCAATTTTGCAATGCATTGGTCACTCGATTTCCTAAATTGGAGATGGGGATCTGATCTTCAGGGAGATAATAGTTGTATTGCCACATTCTACGGCGCATCGTCGCAAACCACAGCCTCTTTCACGGCACCGTCTAAAACGCGCCGTCAACAGTCTCGTTATTTCGAAGTTCGCGGGGAGAAATAACAGCACTGGTTTGCGACGAATGTCTCGTACGCCACATCACATATTTCTGGTATTAAAGCAGCGAAATATTTGGCGGTGCGTCTTGGACGGTGCCGTAAAAGAGGCTAAGATCGTTTACGACGATGTGATAGTTTCAATTTTGTAATGCATTGGTCATCTGAACTTTGACCTGGTCTTGAAGACTATGAATCAGCCTATACGCATACTACAGTTTTAAACGAGAAACTCTAATTTTCAACTCACAGCATGCCATGTGGATCCTGCCGTCAGTTCAGTTTTCTCCAGTAGCACCACATCTTTCATCCCCGCTTTGGCGAGATGAAATGCAGTACTCGTTCCTAGGCAACCACCTCCAATAATGACAGTTTCGGCGGTATCTTTGATCCGTTGTTGTAGTTTGTCAGTACTATATCTTTTTGATGAATAAAATACAGAATACATATTTTGTTTACAATTTAGGGCATGTAATTAAAACAATTACATCAATAAAAATGTTTGTTTCTGACAAAAATATTCTTTTTTTTTAGATAATTATAAATATTTTATTTTAACTATGACCCACACATAACTTTTGTATAAAAGTAGGTAAATACAATAGCCTGTAGCTGTAATGTACGCCGTGACGGGGCGCCCTCACACATCGGTCTACCCCTGTCGGATAGAGCAGGCCGGTGAGGGCGGAAGGACACGACGTATCTCAGAGCGTCTAGCTACATCTAAGACGATTATCAAGACGAAACTTAAACATGAAATAGAAACGACAATCCAGATAAAGTATGCGCCTCCGAAAATAACAATCTTAAACGTTCGCTTTTTGTTTGTTCAAGAAAACGCCAACCCATTCTCAGTCAACATCAAGAAAAAATCAGGGGTCACTATGTAACAAGGTCAGGCTGACTTTGAAATAGTAAACCATGTTAGTCACTGAATACTGTACATGAGAAAATAAAAGATTGATAATTTCCTTGAAAACGGCATGACGGTGAACCCCCAAATTTCTTTTATTATTTCAAAGGGAACCAAGAATAAGCTTCCACAGCAATGATTTGAGAGACTTGACTGACTTGAATTGATTTTCGTCCAAAATGCAAAGTAAATTCTGCATGTCGTATGCAAATTACCTCATATATTTATAACTGTGTAACTCCACATTGTGACCATTTCCTCCACTTTGCATGCAAATTAATTTTGTGACCCCACTTAGTATTTTTACATATAAATTACTATTTAATTTTAACTGTGGCACCACTCAGTATATTTGCATATCTAATTAACATGTGTGTTTACCATACAAATTAATCTGGATTACAACTGTGACCTCACTCGTCGAATTACCTTTGTTTTGACACCTGTCTATCTACAGTGACGTACAGGAGCCTATTTTATATCTATGCATTAATCTACCGTGTCCTTGAAATGTCATCGGCATATACTGATATGATTACTTGTATTTATTTACACTGATATAACACCAGGTAGTTTGTTGAACTGTGACCCCCCTCCCCGATAGCATATAACATCAGCTATGGTTTATAGTATGCAAACTTTTTAGCGATATGCAATGTTGCCTGTGGTTGACAAAGTCCTCGACTGTAAGATACGTCGATGTGTGAGGGCGCCCCGTCAAGGCGTACCTTGCAGACTAACAAAGTCCTTTAGGGCACCGAATTATCTCCAGTTTGATATATTTAACTAGAATCACTAAAATGGTGGTATGTATGTATGTATGTATGTATGTATGTATGTATGTATGTATGTATGTATGTATGTATGTATGTATGTATGTGTGTGTGTGTATGTATGTATGTATGTATGTGTATGTATGTGTGTGTGTGTGTGTGTGTGTGTGTATGTATGTATTTACTGAAATCAATGAATATAATCCAAATTTCGTAAATTAGCCAAATCATATGTTACCATGGCACTATAATTTTATGGTTTCGATGCAAAACTCACACTAATGGAAAAATTATACAATCATTATATTTTCATATACTTTATACCCTAGGGATTCCGTAATTATATTATTAGACCCCCAATTGAACACTATTTTGAAAACCATCTGTAGACCGAAATCATCGTACCTTACTCTGTTTACTCTACTTCTGCTAGCACACGAAGAGTTCAATCGATGCTGCACATTCAAAGTTGTTGAGAGTCTGCCCAACGACATCACGGTATCCAGCGGCAGACCAGGGCGTCTCCCGATCCCGAGGAGCTTGAGTCTGTTATAGAATGCCATGATTTGTGGTGGTACGGTAGTAATAAAAACGTCGTATGTTGTACGTTGTAATCACAGACAACTAACACTAGTTAGCATGGTTAGTTATCTGTGGTTGTAATGTAATATCAAAGAGGGTCAAAAGGTCGAACTATGACTATGTCTGGACTAGTGAACTTTAGCAGCCGATAGACGTTATGATGTATACGATATACTATATGATATATATATGTTACATAACGACGTCGACGCTTTGACAGGTCTTTTTGTTGTTCGATCACAGGGAGCTCAGGCTCAGTTAGTTTTGTTTACAAACAAACAAACAAACAAACAAACAAACAAACAAACAAACAAACAAACAAACAAACAAACAAACAAAAACATTAGCAAACAAACCGATAAATGAGTAGATAAATACATGAATAAACGACAAAGGTCTCTCAATTGGTGACTATTGGGGGGGGGGAGGGGTAGTGTTTGTTTGTTGTAGTTTATTCATTACGTGTGACGAAGGAAAATGTGCGTTTTCAGAAGATATTAGGCCAAAGGAAAAAAAATGTTTCTGGTCAGGACAGTTTGTCTAAAATGGTGTGATGATGCAATTTTTTTTAATTCTCAACAAAGTTGTCGCTCAATCTACTATTTATGGCAGTTACTGTTCTTCTTATATAGTACTTTAGGGAGCGATCAGTTTTTACGGCTAGGGGTGGGCCAGTGACTTCTTGTTCGTGTTGTACTTAAAAATAGTGACGCCCCTGTGATTCATCCACAAAACAATCCAACCCCCCTCTGACAAATTAAAAAAAACAACTGAACCCCCCCCCCCCCCAGACATCTGTTGACAAGAAATATTCTTCTTGCAAAAGACACTCTAGATTCTCAAAGCACAATACAGCACACTGCATAGTTAATTTTACTTCTTACATTTACAGTAATTTTAAGTGTATCTGGTAATTTGCTGTCCCAAATCCATTGCTTCACATGTATAAAGCTCTTTAGACAGCAACCCTATGAGAAGTATGATTGTCTGTTCATGGACATGCAAGATATTCATGGTTTAGTAACCAAAAGTTCTAGGATATCTCTTAGATTGGGTGAACTATTACCATTATAGATTAATTCAGCTAATTGTAAAGTACAATATTAGAAATGGAGTTAATATAATTGTAAACCTAGGGGTTTCAGTAAGTTTCAAATTAGGGAGAGAACTGGAAACAGTATGGGGAGGAGTGCATGCTACGCGCGCGCGCCTGCTATACAAGCGCGGGGGTTGGGAGGGGGTGTCCCCCTCCCACGGTAAGAGCTTTTTGAAAAATGAACACCATTTGGAGGCCATTTAGAGCAACATTCAGAAGTAAAACACAACTTAGTTATATCATAAAAGTATCACTAATTTGAGGGTTTCAAAAGTTTAAATCATTTCAAGTCATATTGACACAAATAATAATAATAAAAAGATCAAGTAGAAAGTGAGAAAATTTGGGGAAAACATGCACAGTGGAGGTCAGTTACCATTTAGAGATACAAATTCATTAAATTATTTGAAATTGTGTCTCTATTGGCTATGTTTGTGTGCAATTCAACATGTTCAAGAGGCACAGATTTTAGAGTTAGTCCATCCAGTAAATTTCAAGGTATTTCATTTCTTATGTGTTACGTGTACAGCTACGCATGCAAGTTTTTATATCACATGATGACACAATGCAACTCATGGCCTGCAATATCGAGAAGTCATTTCTAACAAAACTGTTGCTTAAAAGGTGCAATGTTATGACTCCATGTCATGTGCTTGGGATGTATCAAGAGACAAAGAGTTTATTAATTATCATTAATCGATTAATTAGGCTGACGATATTTTGATTATCAGTAAACCGCTTAACTTCCTGACCTCTAGAACTCTACGTACTGCCTCTATCTAATTCTCGCCATGTAGAACTCTTGTTGACTTGCTCCATTGTGATCGCAGTTACCATGAGCAATATCATTGTCACGTTGTACAATACACCCACCAAAAGCTTCTTGTGAGGCAGTGGAGTACACAACTTTATTAGCTTTAAAGCTACGCCACAATGCTATGATAAACCATTCAACTTAGTGATACATTTTGTATTTAATAACTTACAGGTAAGTGTATGAGTTAACAACGTTCATCGTACTTTTAAACTTATAATTGCACTTTAATAGTTTTAATGAAATAGAAATGACAATTAAAAGTGTGAACGAAACTCTGAACCATGTGTTTCCCGAATTTCAGCAATAAACGAGATTTTTTGCTCAGATACGCACTTGTAGGGTCGGGTTGCCGTCTGACAATCAGTGACGTTGTGATTGTTGTCTAATCCTGACGTAGAGGGCGCCAATCAATATATGGTCGGTCGGGTCATTACTACATTAGCAACCTAGAATCATAGACCATACACGAAAGGGAAGGGTCTATGATAGAATTGAGTACGGCCGCCATAATGTGTAGCAATAAATCCAAGGCTATAATTAATTCAATAATGAATATTATCAGAAATACCGAATGTGTGAAATCCGAGCACTGGTTTAGGAGAATATCACTTTTTTCAATATTTTATAAATGTCTCCAGTGGTGTATTCTTTTTTAAGAATTAGAAGTAAATTGAATCAAAAACCACTGACTTGAATTTCACACATTTTTCAGAAAGATGTCCCTGAAATATCTAAGTAGTAGAAAATACTGAAGTAACAATCAC
This sequence comes from Glandiceps talaboti, assembly GCF_964340395.1. Classification (NCBI taxonomy): domain Eukaryota; kingdom Metazoa; phylum Hemichordata; class Enteropneusta; family Spengelidae; genus Glandiceps; species Glandiceps talaboti. The sequence goes on along the minus strand of NC_135560.1, from coordinate 13,972,134 downwards.
ACTTGGATCGTTGAAATACAAATAATCGACACCCAAACTGCAAATCAATGTTACTGATTTTTATTACAAGGAGTGTGTAGAGTTGATAATCTTGGAGATTCATAAAGTATAATTATCAAAATATCAAGATTTGTTTTCAACTACTGAAAGTGATGGCATAGAATAGATCAAGATATCACTGGAGAAACCCTGCATCTATGCAAACAAACAAACAGACGCACATTTCATACAACTGCACAGCTCCATGTTTCATCGAAAAATACACTATCACACACTCTCACTTTCTACTAGAAAAAAATAACTCACCCTGCATTAATAATTTTTTCTAGAAAGGCACTTTTTTCATGAAGTTTAGATGCTTCATTACCATTTAATGTGGAATTGTTTATCAAATGGAGATAGACCTGCAAAGTTCATCTTGTTATGAAAAATAAATCGCTTTGAGGATTACTAAAAATATATGTTCATTATTACTATGGTTCACCACTTATACCAATTCCAAAATTGATTTGAATCAATGCAGATGCAATTACCATGGTAACTGACATTGACTTTGAGCACCATGTATGGTAGGAGTTTTAACAAGCATAGCTGACGTAATGACATTAGAATAGAAATTTGACACAAATCAGAGAATCTTCATAAACCAAATAAGATTCATATATTGGCAGTATTCAGTATGTACTGACAATTCTCACAGATTTCAAAATTAACATATCCCTGTGATCGTACATTTTGATGTTGCTCAACATAATAAGCAGGTAAAAAAAGGTCTACTCATGAAGTTACACCATATTTCTTTGTTGCTTGCGAAAAAAAGAGACAGTGGCTATTTACAAATTATATCTACATGAGAGAAAAGTGTTTGTTGAAGGCTAAGTACGTATGTACGTACGCGGCAACCAGTATTGGTACTTGTACGTCAACAATACAGACACAGGAGGTATACATCTATCAAGAGTCCATATACCAACCATTCAATTCTTAGTTTCAGTTAGTTTTATTATTCATTCATTGAACACCTGGTATCACTATAATCTCTAGATAAATCATGATTAAAGAGGCCATATGGCTGACAAATTTGTATTTATTTGTCATAAAACATTTCTACTATGTTTTCCTACTCAGAAAAAAAAGTGAAAACAGCATACATACACCAAGTAACTCAATAAAATGTGAAATGCAAATAGCTAGAAAGTGTCAAAAAAGTTTGTTATTGTACGTACAATGACAAACATTTTACACATTTTTTTACTTTTTTCAATTTATGGACTAATGAACAAGGAGTTGGTGTGTGTTGTTTCACGTTCTTTTTTCAAGTACAAGAACATAGTAGAATTGCGTTATGAATAAAGTATCCCAAAAAAATATCAATTTGTCATCCATACAGTCACTTTAAACTTTTGACTTCATATTTCTATTTTGTATCATTTGGGCAATATTAAGCATACACATATTTTACCCCCCCCCCCCCCCAATCCTCATGATAATGAATAATTTACATGCATAAATTACCATAATTTATTCTGAATACATCAAAGTTGATTGCAAACTGCTCCATTCTATTACTATCAAAAATGAGAACATCATATCTGAGAATAATTCAGTTTGAATCTAATTTATATATCCCTTGGAAAATACAGACTTGAGAAATCATATCACTCAACTTCAAACATAGTGCATAACAGTGAAATATCAACCCATCTTTAGACAGTATAAGTTTCCTTTATACTGAGCAGGAAGACTAAACGTTGAAAAAAAATACAGCCTTTATTCATTTGTTTTGAATATGAACAGCTCCACATACGCAACAGTTCTCCATGTAAAATTGGCATGTCTGAAAGACACTGAGTCCAACCTTCAATTTGATAACAATTTTTCGACTGGTTAAGTCTATAACCTTTTTTATCAACTCTATCTTGTACTGTAATATCCCTCACCTTCCTACATCACAGTCTACTTTGCCAGAGTTCTAGAAATAAGGTATGGGACAAAACACATACATTGGGATAAGTGTTCATCGGCCCCAAACAACTTGAATCCCTCTGAATGAAAAAAGTCAGGAATTTGTGTGAGGTAAAAATGGTAAAGTAAGCAATAATGCTGTGATCTTCAAATGGAATTGTGTTGGTAAACCATAGCATCGGAAGACTGAAGTGCACAGTCAAAAATTTCAGGTAAAAATGTTCATGTTTGCGTTTAGAACAAAAGTTCAATTTGATGCAATCATGTTGTGTGAGTTTTGACTATACACTGTTCTGATAATTGGATATGTAACTGTTATCTATTCTAGTTTTATTGTTTGACTTTTTCTTGCTGCTTTTTCAACATTCTTCTTGTTCTAACAGCCTCTGTGAGTAGAAGTGGTTCCTGTATAACTGTTCCTGTGTAGTGTTTACCCAAAAGTTCAACTTGAACTTGAGATCCCAAGGCAGTTAAATCCATTGGTAGATAGGCATACGAAACACTCTGATTTGTGTTGTAGCTGTAGCCACCTGATGTTGTATTGCCAACAACCTGCAATATAAGAATACAAACATAGAAATGTAATGGGGTTTAAATGAACATGCCATTGGAATGGAAAACAAAAGTATTCCAATAATTTACCACAAGAGGGCTCCATTCTGTTCAGTTTCATTATCGCGGTAACATGTTTTAAAGTTATCACAATATTTTAATTATTCATAAAACATCCAGAAAAGGAATTTACACCATTCTAATAATCTTTGAATAATAAATAAAAAGAATTCATAGATTTTAATGACTTGCAAATCTATTACTTACTTTGCCGTCAAGCCAGATAGTTTCATTGCCTTCAGCATCAACATCATCCGTATCAATTGATAATAAGACCAATTTACGACGCAGACCTTCTTCCTTCAGTTTCAACAAAGCCTCTTTTCCGATAAAATCTGTTTTCTACAATAGATTAATGGCAAGAATGTTAACAATTTAGAACATGCCAAATGTAACAAAAAATATTTCATTACATGTTGTTCATTTTGATGCAAATATAAAGCTTACATAAGCACAGGAAATTGCCTTTATTTCTGCTCACATAAGTTCAAATTATACATTGTGTATAACATTAATGCTTAGCATAAATCAAACGCTATCTACTGATAAAAATCATGATGATTATACAGAAAACATGCTGTTTGTAGCAATGTGTGAAATTAATGAAATGAATGTTGGTCACAAGGAGTACCAGGGTAGTAAAAGTTGCTGGTCCTTATGGAAACTTCTGGTACGTCCTTACCTGATACAATTTATGACCTGAATCTACAGACGACCCCCCCCCCAAAAAAAAAAACCAAAAAAAACAAAAAAACAAAAAACAAAAAAAACCCCAACTTTTTTAAGCCTAATAAAAAAAAAAAAATTGTGTGGTTCTGATAATACTCAATTTTAGAATAGGTGGGGTAGGCAGATTTTTAATTTTTTTTTATTAAATTTCTATTTTCATGTGGTGTGTCTAGTCCAAATTTTCCATTGTTTTCCAAATGGTCTCTGCGTTATTTATTTCTTCCTATCAGATGTACAGCCATTACAGATTGGAAGAACAGTTTTATATTGTCTTTTTAAGTTGATGTAGGTATCTCAATGACAAGTTGTAAAATTAGAAATCTATAGTGAGTGGCCAAATTTGTCAATTTTCAACTTCCTGTATCTTGAAAACGTATTGACAAAATATGATAAAATAAACTGCAAAGTAAAGAAGAGTTTCTCCTCTTTCCAACCATATAGGCTATAAAAGGTGTTAAAACAGAAAAATATATCAAAATATTTGCTCAAAACCGGTCTGCAAGTGAGTATTGACGTATTTGTCAGTCAGTTTCCGCATCCACTATTTCTTGTGAGACTTTGCAATTTTTGCAATTTTATTATATTTTTCTCGAACACGAAAAGAAAAAGTTTAAGGTTTGCAGTCAAAAGCTTAGGTTGGGTCTGGTAACCGGAACCAAACAATTTTTTTTTTTTAGGCCTTAACATGATACAACATGTTGTCTTTCACTGCACATAAAATAATAGAGTAGAATGAATACTTTATAAATATTCACAAAATAATTTATTTCATAGCTAGTAATCTCTTTTGTTCTTCACAATGCATTATAATACAACTAGAGATATAAAAAGACTACATATAATGTGGATGAATGGGTGAATGAATAAATCATTCATTTACATTATTTGCCATCTGAAAGAGATCACTGTCTGCTTCCTCCTCACTGTCTGATTCATTCAGTGCATGAATGCCTAAAATGAGTCTGAATAACAATAAAAGAAATTAAACCAATCACATGTTTGCTCATAGACCCTACACGAAACGGATCTACGGTTTGTTCTAACATTGTTCTGTCATTGTAAACTTTAATAGCAACAATGCTCTGACTTGTAACGGGTCGATTTGAATTGAATTGAATCGATTTTATTCGCGAGACACAAAAGAATTTGAACATGTATTTACAAGTTATTGTAAAACAGGTCAGATTCATGTTGGTAAAATTCAGATTACTATCCATATCATTGAATAAATGTTATTTGGCCGCTTCAAATTTCAATTGGTCATGAGGACCAGCTAATCGCTGCATAACTCTACAAAACCGTTGGTCCGTACGGAAATCTGCTGGTCTCGGACCAACAAACTAACATTAATTTCACACACAGGTTTGCAGGATATATCTACTTTGAAACAAAATGACAACCTTACCTTCTTAAGTTTAATAAAGAAATCAAGCCCAGCTTCCAATGGGTTATTATCAGTGATCATCTACAAGGTAAAAATCATCAGAAGATTCAGTGAATACACTATATAACACACGAACCATCAAAACCTGATCACTCAAAGTGTGTAAGCATGTTTATCACCAGTGTATGCTCCTATGTGTGTATGCTAGTATAACTCTGCATACATACATCATACATACATACATACATACATACATACATACATACATACATAGATACATACATACATACATACATACATACATACACACACATACATACATACATACATACATACATACATACATGCATCCATACATCTGCTTGCACACGTTTGCATGCACGTGTGTGTTTATTTGTTTGTGTGTGTGTGTGTGTGTGTGTGTGTGTGTGTGTGTGTGTGTGTGTGTGTGTGTGTGTGTGTGTGTGTGTGTGTGTGTGTGCATGCATGCGTGTGTTCATGTATAGGAGACAACATATTGAAATAAATACTTGACCGACAAGAGATTATAGAATTTCTTACCTCACTTCCCCACAGACGGAAACCTTTTTCCAACCTCATAGAATTCAAGGCATATGTGCCAAAGTCACCCATACCATAGGGTTCACCTGCAGCAAGTAGTGTTTCATACAGCTTACCAGTGTGTTCTCTATCATGGTACATTTCATATCCTAGTTCACCTACAAAAACATCAACAAATGTTTTTTTACATTTCAAGAGACGTGGAAAACAAACAAGAACGACAAATATAATGTAATACTGAAGACTTCCTTCAGCTCTCTGTGCCAAAGCAATACTTATAAAGTACTTCACATCTACTAAGAGTGGTCTATCTAAAAGTGTATGGAATTCTGTTCTCCTGTTCTCGAACCAACTGTAGAGAACGTTATAAAGTGCTTCACATCTACTAGTCTTAGTTACAGAGACTCTCACCGTTAGGGGCTCTTACTACCAGACATGAGGCATTCCCCAAAATGCACTCATGACGAATTTTTTGCATTAGCGGTTCAAGTGCGACTTTCCCGACTTGCTGACTCACCAAGTCGGGTGTCTAAAGTTATTTGTAATGTCACTGAAAGTGGGTCAGTAAAACTGATAACAACTGATATGACATTAGGGGCGTCACACTTAGATATTGAGCTTATACCTGATGTGTTATGTAATAGTGCTTTATCACATTTGTAAATATTGCCAACAAACATTATTCAGTGATAAGAAAGATAAGAAACCCCACTTCCTTTGTTGATTCTGTAATGTGGTCTGGGAGGGAAATCTGGTGTGGTCAAAAGGGATTACTGTACGTTCCCCCCAGACTTTTACCTGGGTGGTTTTGTACCAGAGCCCCCAGTGGTGATAATCTGAGTAACCGATACACATCTACTGAAAGAGTATACCTCCACTTACCTGTGTATGAAATTCTTATTGCTAGTACTGGAACACCACCGACAGTTAAATATCTGTTCTCCATTGGTAGGAATGCTGCATGATTAAGATCAACATCAGTCAATTGTTGTAGAATTTCTCGGGATCTTGGTCCAGCAATACCGAGACAAGCTTTTTTTTCCGTCATGTTTGTTATCTTGACATCAAAATTACCTTCAAATATTTTCTCCTCAAACCACCTGAATAAAAGAGAACATGAAGTTATTATTACCCAAAATTTTTTCTTCGTTCAGCCAAAGAAAATACGAGTGACCTAAGGGGCTTTGTCACTACCAGTCACTAGACGAGTACTGACAAAATGCTTAGGTCATGAGTGCTGAATAAAGAAAAAATATTGGCAACAATGTAATTATATCAGTGCCAGTAATATCAGTGAAAAATTGAGGAAAGTATTTTGAAAGTTTTGACTCATATTTTGAACGCAGCAGAACCAACAGGTATTGTTGTGACATAGACATGTGTTGTCTTGACATAGAACGACCAGGGTATAAATTCCATATTTTTTGTTCAATTTGGCTCATGGATGATATGATATACATAATTGTATGTATAGTTTCCTTTACACAGTAATCTAACTAGGACATTTTATTTCATGACTGTATTACTCATGATAGATCATATATACGTGTCTAGTCATACTAATGGTTTAGTGGTTGTATGATGCACATATTTGGTCATGTTTTTTGTTGACAAACACAATGCGATGAGTCACTCTCACTCTATGTTGAGCGTTTCCTCTTACAGCTTTTGTCAAATATTTTCTGTTTTGCTTAGACTAGTTTGGCTCTGATCATATCATGGAAAAAGTTACCAGACATTTTGCAGCAAATTGTATTCCAGATTTTTTAGTCACCACCACTGAAATTTGACAAAACGTTTGGTCCCCTATGGTTCTACGATGTTACCAAAAGATGGGCTTACTAATTGTCTGTTGTAGATGTACGAGAAGCTGAATGTCAAAATACATGAACCTTATGATGAGTAGAGATGTTATGAACTGGCAGGATATTTTGGTGACATACACATACCTGATATCATGAAGTTCAGAGCCTGATCCAGTGATAACAAAGAAATGGTCATCAGCTAGACGACTGATGGTGGTTTCAGCATATACTTTGCCACGTGGTGTCAGTAAATGAGACACGGTTGTACGGTCAACCTAACAAACAGATAAACATGGTGATGACAAATGATATACCACAGTAATAATTCAATGATTTCAAAAAGAAAAAAAGATCAAGTGACCTACCAGATGAGATAGCTTTTGGTGTATTTAATAGTCTAGATAAATTAAGTTACAACTCGTGAAAAAATACCAGTGCGTTTGCTTGAATGAAGTGAGCCAAGGAAAAACTTCACGCAAAGACAAAAATTAGGTAAAAACATCTATTAAAACCATCTTGATTTTCTAGATGTTGCTGTTTGTCTTGCAGAAAGTAAAATCAGTCATGACGAAGAAAGGTTACTATAGGTCAAAATCCATGTGAATCAAGACTTCAATGTCTTGGAAAAAAAACGGTGCTATGGTAGAATGAACCAGTTGACACTTGCTAAATGAATTTAAAAGCCCCTACTGTTTTTGTATCAGTTGTATTATTGTCTTTGCATGATCACATCATTCAAGCAAATGTACTAGTGTTTTTCCACAGGTTGTAACACATAGCTTCGTCAAATCAAGTGAAAGCTAATGATATTACAAACCTTTGGCATGTTATTTGCATACAGATAATCCATCAACTTCAATGCATCTTTACCCTGCACTTCAAATTTACCGAATGGAGTCAGGTCAATTATACCAGCTTTCTCCATCACCATTTTACATTCACGTCCAACCGGTTCAAACCAGTTTGTACGACGAAAACTTGGTTTGTAAGAATTGTCATCACCAGGTAACCCAAACCAATTAGGTTGCTCCCAACCTGTGGAGCAACACGAAGAAACACTTATTAAAATTAAATAAATGCTAGTGGGGTAATGACATTATTAATATCATGAAGTAAACTGCTCCCATCAAATATACAAAATCACCATCAATACACATACGGTTACAGACTCGTGTGGTCTGTAAGATACAGATATTCGTGCCACGCTCAGTTAAGAAGCCTGATAGGGCTGGACAACACAATGTTTTTTACAGTCTACCATGAATACACAAAGTTAAAGACTGTATGCTGTCCTTTAAACCTGTTTACCCACAGGTGATTCAATACATTCAATTCATGGTGTACAATATTATGAGTAAGTCAGAATACCTAACAAAACAGTTTTAAAGAAACATTCCAGTTGCAGCTATAAGTGCAGCTTTTTAAAGCAAGCATGCAGTCTAGACGCCAACTGACAGAGTTAACATTACCTGCATGAAAGCCAAAATGTGCTCCTCTCTCTTTCATCTTTTCATAAGCTCCTGATGTTCTTTGAGTTGGACGTCCAGCCCACCTCTCCTCAAATGGATACACTACAATGTTATTGAAGCCATATGACTCCCTAGCCTTGGCTGCTACAAACTCATTTGTTGTCCATTTACCATAGCGGTTAGGATCCAGTTCTATCAAGTCATAGGGAGGCTCACCATCCATGATCCAATCAGTGATGTATTTACCGACACCACCAGAATGGATGATACCATAGCTGTGAACGAAAATAAGCAGAAATTTGACTGATTAGGTCTCAGAGTCATGGAGTTTCAGTTTGATCTATCTTTGGGTAGCACTAACTGATTACAACCAACATAAAATATGAAAATAGAAATAAATCAGTGGAAAAAGAGTTTGATTTATTATTGACTGTCTTTGAATATTAGACATTCATAAATTAGAGATTGAGTTATTCATAATATATTTTAAATACTGAGTATCCTGGTGACCTAGACTGAAAGCAGGAAGAAACTGGTGTACCTGAGGAAAATAACCTGCATTGTTTGGTAGGGTCAAACTGCGGGTGAGCATTACCCTTCCTATATATACAGATCTGGTTAATTTTCAACCAGGCCCAGCTGGCACTGGAATGGGGGTGGGGGATTGGGTTGGTTGGTTGAACCCAGACTGCAGTGGTAAAATGTGTGTGGGCTAACTGACAACAACTGGAGGAAAATAGATTACAAACACAGAACTTACCCAAATCCAACAAGACACCAGTAGTTATGTAGTCCTTGGTATGGTCCTACCATTGGTAGGATGTCTGGTGTATAGGTGATAGGTCCACACACAACACTTTGTATGTCTGCTGTCTTCAACACTGGTACCATCTCCATGGCTGCAGCCAGATTTTCATCAATTCGATCTAAGTCACTTTCAAACAGTTCCTTGCCAAAACCTGTAGAGAGAGTTCATGTATCTCATTATGAGAGCCACTGCAGTCTTTTAATGTAGAATTCAGAGTGCGGTAACGAGGGGTTGACCGATGTGTGTTGGCGCCCCATCACAGCAAACCTTACAGACTCTGTTTGTATGTGAAAGATTGACGGGTGAAAATTGACAATTTGCATTGTACATGCTACAATACATTATAGTATTATACTTTGTAAAATGTCTATTTGTAAGAGTGATGTGAACTGAGGAATGTATATATGAACTGTAGAATTCTGTAGATAAGAATATGAACTGTGAATGTAGAGCTCTGATTGTAAAAATATAGGGTGAACTATAAACATGGGCTTCTGCTCTACACAACCTCCTCACTGAATGTGCCAAATCCCATGACATGGTGAAAGTACTGGTATATGATGATACTGCATAAAACATTTTGCTTGAAATTGCATATCAGTACGAAACAGATAATCCTATAATTGTCACACTTTCAACGACAACGATAGGATACACTAGACAAAACTTCATTGTTTCAGACTGCCATCACATTAGACTTATAATACACTTACCTGGTGGAACCCCTTCTGCCACCCAGCTGTCTTGAAGTTTCATTTTCTCTCCACTTTCATACGGTCCGATCAATAATCCTGTTCGTTCTTGACGTAAATAATACGACCCTTCTAAGTCTCGTATGACGGGTAATTCCTTCTCTAACGCCTTGACTTCTGGTATTGTTGATGTTATGACATATTGATGGTGAACAGGTATAAGAGGTAATTCTACTCCCATCATCCTTCCTACTTCCTGTGCCCAGAAACCTGTATAATTATAAAATCAGATGAAATCCACCATAGACTACAACAAAATTGTGATACAAACACTGAATATATATTTTCCTAAAACGACTGCTTTCAAGAAAAATTCCAGTTAGTATTATTTCTGCCTTTAGTGCAATTGATATATATGTTACCATTATCAACTTAAATATGAGTTTATGTGATTAAATAGTACCTTGGTCAATTATTCAACTTTGGAATCTTGTAAGGGAGCCTACTGCTCTTGACATGTGTTCGGCCATTTTGGATTTTTTTTTGCAATGAATTGTGGGAAAACCTTGCAGGAAATGATATCACAGGTACTGTAATCTCTTTGTCTTGACTGAATAGATGTGAGAATGGCTGTATTTGATCTATCAAACATTTAATCATGATACCAACCTGAAGCGTTGATGACTCTGTTGGCTTTAATAGTTCCATGTTGTGTGTCCACTTCCCATTTACCATCACTGGTTTGTTTTAGTCCTGTAACTGGTGAATTCTGGTAAATTTCGGCTCCATATTTACGTGCACCGATAGCATAGGCTTGTGTTAGAGAGTAAGGGTCTATGTGACCATCTCCTGGGTTGTATAACCCAAGCAGAATCTAAAATCAAGGTGAAGTAAAGAACTATTAGTATTAATCATATAGGATCTACAGTGTAAACTCTAAGTTAGATACAGAAAATATTTTACCATGGTAGGATCTTCCAATTTAGTATTAATCATAGAGGATCTACAGTGTAACTCCAAGTAAGATACAGAAGTATTCTACCATTGTAAGATCTTTCACTTTAGTATTAATCACACAGGATCTACAGTGTAAACTCTGAGTTAGATACAGAAACTATTTCACCATGGTAGGATCTTTCACTTTTTTTAATGACATCATCACCACATCTGATACTATTTCACAGTTGTCATGGTAACATATGTGTTGTTATTATATACTTACTCCATCCATATTCAGCAATGGGTGTAGTTTAGCTATTTCATCAGGTTCCATCAGTCTCTGAGGCGCTTTGTTCCACCCCGCTCTCTGCATTTGATACTTGAATTCATCCACTCTCTGTGGTGTAACAGCTAAACGGATACTACCAGGATTGTGGAACCCTATTTGCTGTGTTAAAAAAAGTCACATCAAAAATACATTATGTTTTATTTCACGATCATTCAGAGAAACCAGCAAACAAATTTACACAGAAGTCAATGTTCTCTCTAACACCAAGTAACACAGAAGTCAATGTTCTCTCTAACACCAAGTAAGACAGAAGTGAGTGTTCTCTGTAACACAAAGTAACACAAAAGTTAGTGTTCTCCCTAAAACAAAGTGACAATTTTTGCTGGTGTATTCTTACAGACTTAGTAAGTAATACATATGGTGTATTTAATGTTTGTTTTTCTTTTACATGATCTCAGTGCTTAGAAATTACAAAAACATATCAATAAGGTCAGAGTTATATTTCATGAAACCCTAAATCATTTACTAAATAACATACTGGGTGTTATTTGAACAAAATTACTAAAATGAAGTGATCACATTACATTGTCAAAGGTCAAAGTGGCCGTATGGATGAGGATTGGGTAACTATTTTTGGAGTTTTAATTTATAAAACAATTTTATCATGGCCTCCTACTTGGGAAATCAATGTGAAACAACATTGACCCAGTCTGTGTTTGTAACTCAATACATCGCCAAAAATTCAAATATATGTAAAAAGTATGATAACAAACATTTTACACACTTATTAATCTTTTGCAATTTATTGAGTTACAAACAAGGATTTAGCATATGTTGTTTCACATTGAATTTTTCAAGTAGGAAGCCATGATAACATTGTTTCATAAATTAAAACTCCAAAAATAAATACCCAATCCTCATCCATATGACCACTTTAATAATATGATTTCACCTTTATATAATATGCAAATACAAATAAACTTTGCCTTCTTTGCATAAATAATTCAATATTCTATGACAGTAAGATTGTAAAAAAATTGTTTTTTTTCCCGAAAAGATTAGAGTCTGTGGAATAAATGATGTAAAAGTTGAGGATAAGTTTTAACTGAAGAGAAAACTAAGTCTGAAATAGATTTGAAACTGGTTCTATCAAAGGGACATTTTGTAAATCAATACCCCTAGTATGTTAGACTGCAACATACCAACCCATGCTTTCAATGGCCAGGAAGTTAACATTATATAACTGTGTTCATTCTAGTGTAACAATATGAGCAGCACTGTCTTTTAAAATCTTGGTTTCAATGAAGTGGTACACAATACTTCACTAGTATTTCACCTAACAAAAGACTCTGAAAGGCTTTCAGTATAGACCAAAGAACATTCAAAGAAGTATGCAAATCTGGCTGAAAGAAGAATACCGGTCAATAAAATTTTCCCGCCAAAATTCCAGGCAGCTAATGTACTTGTCTCAACTGCATGCTACAAGTACTTTGGTGTAATGACATACACGTGAAGTCTAAATCCATGTATAGGTTACACTGTGGAACAGTGCATTGTTTACAGAAAAGATACAACTGTTACTCCCCCCTCCCCTCGATTTCCATATGTATGATCTCAATTCGTACAACAATTTGAACCGAAGTATATCTGACATCAAAATTCCCTGCATAGTTGGTTCACACTCTGGGGAAGTGCACAACTATATAACACATGAAAGTTCAACAATAATCACTTTAACTTTGACATTTATACTACGCACTCACCTGTCCAGTTTCTTCTTCTAATTGTTCAAATAATTTGATACTGTAGTAGTGTATATTCCTGACGTTGATACCGGGATGAAAATATGCAGCCAATCCAGCCTGATTGAAAAAAATACAAAATTCCGAATCAGTATGGGATGGTATATCCGATAAAAAAATGAACATTCTATGACACTTTGTTATTTCCTGCTGATTTTATTTCAAACAGCATCCATCTACTTATCAGTGAGAGTTTGATAACTGGTGGCACATTATCTAATACTCTTGTGTTGTTTTTTATGAAAAGTATTTCATGTAAAAGTGTTGTAAAAGTGGCACAAGCTGAATTTAATACATAAATGTTATGTTTATGGTTTTCACTCAGGTGAGTTTCGTAAACATTAAGCAAATGACACTTAACTGTCAATGCATGCTTGGCTGGACATTAGATTACATTAGATTATATTAGATTAGATTAGATTAGATATAACTTTATTACAACTGTATAGAAAATTGACAATTCTATTTGGGTACACATAGGTATGATACATAAAGAACACTACAATGAGATAGGCTAATGTTACAAGTATATAAATATATAACTGCCGACATCAGACCATGGCCAAACGGAACCTGTTACAAAGGTTATTTTTATTACCAGAATTATTAAAAGTTTGACTTAATCATTATACTTCAAAGTAAATCAAAATTAGTAAATCTATCAAGTATTATTTGATCCATTCATAGTTAACTTAATTTTTCAAAATAACATTACATAGCACATATTTGGTATTCAAAATGTGTAATTTCCATACATGAATATGGATAGATTAGCTTAGATTAGATTAGATTAGATTAGATATAACTTTCTTAAAACTGTTTAGAAAACTGACAATTCTATTTGGGTACATAAGTGTAATAACGATATTTTTAAAAGAACAAAAATGCAAATATGTTTGATGTAGTATACAACGTGATCTGTTTAGACATGTTAAAAATGAGAAATGTAATTCATTAAAAATTATGTTAGAATATGTCCCAGTGTGATGAGAGGTTATGGATACCTTCAGAACCGCTCACTGCACAAGTAGCAAACTGTACAAACTGATTTAATCCACTGCAAGGGACTACGACTAGATACTTCTTTATAATTAAAAGTACACCACATGTATACATTGTACAACAGTGTTACCCATCTCATTTCAAAAGTATACTATGTTGTGCACTAATTGACCTAGCTGTTGATAAGTTCACCATTATTATTCACTACATGGAATCATTTCTAATTATTTAAATTTTTTTTACTCTGTTGTTTACCGAGTGCAAGAGACCAAGAATTATGACAATGTCTGTTTTAAAGTGAATCTGGTGACATCTTTATATCATAAGTAATTTCACAAATCATATATCTCTTCATCATTTCCCTGCAATTCAACCAATATATGGCTGTGGATATGTTTTATTAGTAGAAGGGCACGTGACATTTTTCAACTCTTACATAAAAAGTCATTTGAGACTCAGGTGACAACATACTTTGAACAAGTAATATCTTACATTTTACTGGAACAACTTTTTGACCAAATGAAGAAATACTCATGAAGCATTAAATGATCAACTGTGATCAAAATGTGGAAAACTTTTGTACTAAAAATGACAGGCTAAATGGTACTAGGGGTGTAAAATTAAATGATTACAACTCTATAATTTAATTTTCTCTAAAAAATTCATGGACACTAAAATCACTGAATAACATTGTATACATTAAATTACAATAATCCTTCCAGTATGCAACATAAATTAACAGTGATTGTACATCCATGCAAATACAACCAGTGAATAGTGCAACTAAACATGTGGTCTCTATTATTGAGGTAATCCCTTTCCATAGGAGTGAGTATTCAATATCACCTAGCTTTTGTGCATAGATAAGGTCGGAGGTCATTCAAACAAGTCTGTGCAGTACCTTTTATATGTAACAAAAATAAATGAAGGCTTGGTGAACAATGGTTCCATACATACATACATACATACATACATACATACATACATACATACATACATACATATACATACATACATACATACATACATACATACATACATACATACATACATACATACACAGACAGACAGACGGACAGACACACAAATAAATACATACATACACACATAAATACATACACACACACACACACACATACATGCATATATTGCACCGAGCACTGTTCTCGCCAGTGAGTATATGGTATATGAATACACACACACATACACACACACACACACACACACACATACATATCATGTAGTTCATCATACTATTTACAATGTAAATGGCTGTTCATGCATTTTTCTTTTCTTTTTGATTGAAATAAATATGAGCTAAAAAATGTATATCTATCAAACAACAACCGTAATGGCAGTAAGTGTCCAATGCCCTTTAATAACTGGGTGGTGATGGGAAATTCTGCAATTGTAGAAATGTTTGCAATTATTTCAATTTTCAAATACAGTTTGAGGTTTAAGTTTTCACATAATATGTGCATATAATATACAGGGATATAAATACTGTACAATGCCGCCTTTCTGTGTGTGTGTGTGTAGGGAGGGTGGGGTGGATGGGGGTGGAGTGGGGTAGGGGCATTTGCATGATGATCAAAAGTGTCTGTTCATTTTCATTATCTAAAAGGTCAAGACCAGTTTGCATATCATGTTCTGAGTGACCTAGTACATGTAGTTAGTCACTAGTAGTACCGACATGGAGTGTTTTATAATGGATACTGGGGTTGCAGAGGTTTTATAGTGCTTATATATATTTACAGATATATGCTGACTATTAAAATATGGACAGACTGCAATCATGCAGATGATGCATAAAAAGTTAGGAGGACATAACTTTGGAAACAATCCTGGTTTAATTCATGGCCATCACATACACAGGAGGGTGTTATATTACAAACTGAAGATTGAGAATGCAGTTCACCATACTGATTACATGTACATGCCATTTCTACACTTGGAGACATTTCGTTACATAATATTTGTACATATATGTAGGTCTGTATCATGTATGTATGTATGTATGTATGTATGTATGTATGTATGTATGTATGTATGTATGTATGTATGTATGAACATTGTTTTAACAAGCAAGGATTAGCTTTTTCAAATCACAGTTCAAATCATACATGCATGACTGAGCTACACGTATATAAGTAACCTCTACAACCATCAGATTGCCCACATGTTACCATGTGGGTGTGGCTTAGATATTAACCCAGAACTTTCCCATTGCATTGCTTGTTCATTCACCTTTATAGCAAACTACTCTGTCAATTTCCTTGTCATCTCCTGGTATCTCTTTAGTATATAGCTCTGTTACTGACAGATTTCAAATCTATATACACTGAATTTCATGATTTTATAATGACATGATTTTGCATTGAGAGTTATGCAGTTGTCACTGATGTCAGAGCTCATATTACACCACTAACCATCCAGGGTTGAAAGGTTAAGGCTATCAAATCTGAGGTTTAGCTATCTATAGCTATTGGTGTGTTACCTCAAAACTGAGAAATTGTTGTTCGCTGGGCCATGAGAAGGAATTACACCAGCATGCAAATGGACTGCTTTACTAGGCTGTGCACTCAGACTGACATATGATTATGAGTACAGTCAACAGTCTTTAGATCCCCCATACAGCCTGATTTGTATAGAGAATGTTTGACACAGGGATAATGTTTTGTTGCTATTTCACAAACGTAAATGTAGTTGCAGACAATCTACTGTTTGAATCAAAGACATAGGGGATTTAAAAATACATTTCAACACACGAAATTTAAATCACATACACATTTAGAATTGCAATATGATACACTGTTGGCCTTAGGCTAAAGTAAACTACAAATTGCATACCTCTCTACACACTATTCGAATGATGTTTGTGATAACAATTTAAAAGAAAATTGCAGAACTGAATAAAGTGCCTTTTCTTAACATGGCTAGGGTGATTTTGTACAATCTATTCTTTTGATAATGTATATGACAAAGTTTATGTGCTGCACAATGTGTCAATGAGAAAATTCTGGGTTTTCAGCCATGGATAACTTCAAACTTATAAGAAAAATATAAGAAAACAAAAATAACAAGCCTTCATTGAAAGCATAGCCCCCCTCACTGGTTTGTTGTATGGCAAAATTATTTTTGTGCAAATTTCAATTTGACTTTGAAGATGAAGGTCAAGGTCAAAAGTTAATGTTGGAAAGGTCTGTGTACCTCTAGCAATGTGGGTGTATACACTTAATGGAGTCCCTGCAGAAACCTATCTATTCTATTATAAGGTTCAATGCTCTGATCATTCTCGCATGTAAACAGTCTATATTCTTATACAAAATTCAAGAAATACTGAAAAAAACGTCAGAGTGGGAAACAAAAAACAGAAAATCTTACAGCATGCCATGTTGATCCAGCTGTCAACTCTGACTTTTCCAGCAATACTACATCTTTCATTCCTGCCTTGGCTAAGTGATATGCTGTGCTGACACCTACACACCCTCCACCAATAATCAATGTGTCAGCTGTATCTCCTGGTCTCTTGTTGAGCCTTCCATTGCCATTCTCACTACAAAATAAATATAAACATCATTTAGGTTAGTAGAAGTAACAAGCGACCGATCAGTCAGAATAGCTCTACTATTTTTTTGTTTTTATTTTTGTAACATGTAGAAGTGGTTCTGCTGTTCTGCTCTCCCACTATACAGTTTTGTTTTAGCAAAGAAATGAAGTGGTTTGTGGTTTCATGTGATGAATCACACACATTATAGAACACATTTCACACAGAAAGTTGTTAAAATATTGTACTTTTATATTATCGTCGCCATTTTACACAAATTCTACATTACCTCTAATTTGTATATTAATAACCCAATCAACTTGTCTTGAACAAACTTATATCTGCACATCCCAAGACACCAACACAACAAATTTCAACTCAATTGGTCCAGTAGTTTTGGAAACATTTTTACCAAAAATTCTATTTTTAGACCTAATTTGCTTCACAATGACCTAATCAACTTGTCTTGCACAAACTTAAATCTGCTCATCAAATGACACCTACACATCAAATTTCAGGTCAATTGACCATGCAGTTTTAGAGGAGAAGATGAAAGTAGCAAAGTTGACAGACGGACGATGGAGGACAGACACTGACGGAGAATCAACCTAACCCTGCAGTCGCTGACAGTGCAGCAAACGATATTCACCTATTCACCATGCACTTTTAGAGATTTAGATTTTTGAAAACAATTTAGATTTTTAGACCATTCACATATCACTGATGGGGTTCATCATGTCCTGAATACACCTTCTACACATCCACATTAACCCCACCACCATTAAATTCAGGGCAATCTGCTCAGTAATTTTTAATTAAAGATTTTTGATACATTTTTAGACCTAAGTTGCATATCACATGATGTCAAGAACAATTTATAATCTGCACATCACCCCTTAGAAGGTTGACCAATCTGCCCTGCCTGAGTAGTTTCCGAGTTAAGTTTTTGACCCAAAATGACATTTTTTTACCAATACACACACCTGTGATGCGATGACTTTGCTTTGAGCAATTTTCCAACTAGTCACCAAAAATAATAACCCACCAAATATTGAAATACTAAGGCAATCGGGCCGGTGGTTTTTGAGTTTTAATATTAGCCACAGACATGATAGACAGACAGAGAGACAGACAGAGAGACAGTACAGACAGACAGACACCTCACCATACAAGCCTGTAATAAAGTGTAATACTACTGAACCTTATCAGTTCAGTTGTCCTAAAATTGAACAATAACGTGTCTCCAACACTAGCAGCAGGTAAACATGTCCACGACTCTGACATGAATAACCATCAACGACCAGACAGACTATGTACGAAACGAGAGTTGCTGTGTATACTAAGAACTATACTATAGTTCTGACATCTTCAAAACATGTGCAACTTTCGACAAGTTTCGTAGAGATTGTTGCCCTTTCGTGGTTCCTTGTTTTCCACTTATTCACTCCACTTACTTTGAGTTATTAGATGTTGTTGAAAATCGCTGCAGAGCTGAGGTAGTCAATCGGGCTTGTTGGAAATACGCCGATGTTCGAAGCCCTTTCAGCCACCCAGCGGTACGAAGCATCGCCATGTTTGGCTGCATTCATTCACAAGGCCACTCTGCGTCAATCAAAGCATCTAGGCTACCCTTCGTGGCATTGTTTACCGCTTTACACATAAGTGTCTCCCCTCCCCCTGGAAATCTGATATCTTTTCACACAAACGATAAACGTATTCACACTCTGCAAATAGATTGTAGTGTGTCTCTTTTGACGTGCATCCAGAATTTAAAAAAAGATAATAATCTGTGCGACTTTATTCAAAATAAACTTATTCCCATCAACCCCAAAAGAGAAAGTGGTACACGTGGCCAGACACGGAACAGCCAGTCTACAACCCGTGTGCAAAAAGTAGAGTTCACCATGCGTTTGCTTGCCGTACTCGCTGTCCGCGCTTCTAGAAGGGTAACTAATTTGCCGAAGTTTAATCGGACAATTTACACCTCCACAGCTATGGCATCAGATGCAAAGAAGGCTAAACAGGTGAGTGTGTGAAGCTAGAAGACATGTACAAAGTTTTCATGGTATCGTAACTTTCCCTTTCATGGTGTCCATGTATTATATGTCCAGACATGTATGCTATAAACCGGGAGTCACATGGTGGCGTACCCACCCTGCCAACTCTCTGAACAAGCATGTCACGCGTCATACGCGTCAGTAACTATTGATTATCTCTAAAAGTGACCATCTCTCCTGACCTTGGTTCTGAGAAGGCGTACAGTGTGTCATCAAAATGTTAACAATTTTTTTGTTACTAAAGATAAATGACTGGGGCATTTTCCAATTTCAGTTTCGTGTTTCAAGCTTGGAGTGTTTCGGAATTCGGACATTTATTATTAGTACTATTCTTAACGGTTAACCGTTATGTCAAGTGCAAATCCACAGAGCACTTACTGAATTAAAAGTGAGTGAAATGTGAACTTTAAAACAAAAAAAAAGTTTGTAAAGTGCTGAGTATCATTTTTGTAAAGCCGTGAACTGCAATGAACCATTCACGTGTCACCTCAGTACCTGTGTCAATCACAAAAAACACTCTAAAACATCTGAACACTGCACTGAAATGCAAATATGTCTGGTGTTCAGTTAATAGCGTACTGCTACTGCACTGGTACATGCCCGGCATGGTGTGTGTGGTGCCGGTGCTGTATCTTATACCTGGTGGCTGGCTTTGGTTGTCCTTGAAATTAATGGACCAATGGCAGTGTCTGTCTATTATGACTGACAGTGACAGATGTTACTTGAATTTGAATATTGCCAATGTCCATACACAAATCCAATTTGAATTTCTTTGGGTGAATCGGCTCTGACAAACTTTAGCAAAAACTATCACATAGAAAGGGTTTGAAACCATCAGCCAAGAGTAATTAGTATGTTATTTTGTAGTAGAGATGGGTGACATATGTAATCAGTGAGATAGTTGACTCTCCTTTGAAACATTGACAAGCTTAGTGTAGCACCCCCTGGCATGCGGACTACAAAACCCCAAGGTTATTTGAAACTAGGCCATTTCTTCTACAGTTTCTGGGCAGAGCAGAACCTACACAATGAATGGTGTAAAAAAGGTTTGGCAATATTTTTTATTGAAAGTTTTTTTTTTTTTTTTATTTCATGAATAATTAAAAAATGAGTAAAAAAATCTCTTGTTCTAAATTGCATTTAGCCCAAAGGAATCCTTGAACGCTTGGATAATGGTGAGGTTGTAATCGGAGATGGTGGGTTTGTGTTTGCCTTAGAAAAGAGAGGTTATGTGAAAGCTGGCCCTTGGACACCTGAAGCAACTGTGGAGAGTCCAGAAGCAGGTAAGAATGTGTGTTCTTTGGAGTAATTTTAAGTTTGTTTATTTGTGGAAATAGACAGGAGTATTTGCAGATTCAACCATTTCTGCATATCAAGTATTGAGAATGACATGCATTTAATTATGATGTGACCTTCAGCATGACAGGTTGAAGATAATTAGTAATCCTTTTACTCATAAATGATCTGAACTTTGAAAAAAGAACAACATTGTTTCTTATCAGGGCTGTGGTGTATCAGACAATATTATGGTTTGGATAGCTGGGCATAGGATTACATAAGACAAAAGGAGTTTGTTGTAGTACGATTTGGTAGAGTAGATAAGAGATAAGGGCTGTTATCCACTCGAGTTAATGTCCTAGAATCAACTGTGCCTGTGTTAGGGATGAGAGAAACACATAGCCGCATTGCTATTCACCTGGGGAGGGGGGGGGGGTTCCTTTGTTAATACAAGACAATGGCGTCTATGCTCCCATTGACATGGTATACAAGGATTAGGGATGGGTTTATAAAAGATATGGTTGAGTATATTGAAAATGAGCATGAGAGAAAGAAAAATAGCATGAATTGGTTTTGTATGTGCTGACATTTTGAAAAAATAGACAAATGAGAAGACTTCAATGAAATGATCGGACCTAATTGATGACAAAAAAAATGTTTTAGTGGTATTGTTCAACTATTCTATTAAGGATGCTTTCATCAATCATTCCAGTATAAATTTATTTTCAACAGTGCCACTTAGAATACATTAACTTTATGTATTATCAGGTTTTGCAAAGTTTCCCTTTTCCTGAAAGCTTTGCTATTGGTCTCTTAAAGTTGATAACCATAAAACTGGTAAAAAAAGTGGATGTCGCAGGTCAAGCACCTCTCCCTCTCAAACAAAACAATTTGCGTGACAATAGCATGCAATACAAAATTTGAGCCTCGGTGAAGGCCACTTTTTTAAGACAAGCTTGTTTGCTGCAATTTTCATTTTTCACCAGTTCAATTGTTTACTTTATCACTGGGCTTAGAGTAGATGTAGAGATGTACTGGACTAATAGATGCGTTTTGTCTTGTCTTACAGTTCGTCAACTGCATCGTGAGTTTTTACGCGCAGGCTCCGATGTGATGCAGACCTTCACCTTCTATGCCAGTGATGACAAACTTGTTAACAGGGGTAACATCGACCCCAAAAAAATGACCGTAAGTTAATACAGCCAGCCGCAGAGAGAACACAAACTTAAAATCAGATCTTTTGTACATGTTTCGTTATATCATATTGCGTCAGGGCTTGAATTAAACTTCTACGCTTGGGAGCCAGATTTAGCCGTGTGAATTGTTACAGCTTCTGGAAAATTGCTATTGATTTCTCATTGGTCTAACTGCATGACTGCCTCCTTATAAATTTGGTAGTCTAAATTTGGTAGTCTAGATATGATGTTGTGTAGTCTGTGTGCTCTGGAGTTTTGAATAGTTAATTAGGCTGATGTACATTATCACTCCCCATTGTGACCAATCAGTTTGAGTGGGTTTTTTCAAGCCAGTCAGTTTAAGAATATGATTTGCACACCACATAAATCAGTTGCCTTTGATAGCGTTAATATTTCACTTTTATTGTTTTTTTAAATTTAAAGATAAAACAGAAGTTGAAGGAGAACAGACAGAGAGTAATATTTTGTTTTCTGTAGGGTGCCAATGTGAACAACGAGGCATGCTTAATAGCCAGAGGAGTTGCATCAGAGGGAACTGCTCTAGTGGCAGGAGGAGTGTCACAGACCCCTACCTACCTGAGTGGCAAGGGAAAAGAGCATACACAGGAAGAATTCCGCAAACAAATGAAAGTATTCAAGGATAATGATGTCGATTTCATGATCGCTGAGGTAAGAATCTCACCGTGTCTTGTCTTTTGTTGAGATATTTTTTATTTTGAGGTCGACCATTTCTGTTAAATTCTGGAAAACAGATAAAATTTATAGCATAACCATCTTTTAAAATATCGTTCGTTGTAGTATTTTGAGCATGTAGAAGAATCTGAGTGGGCTATCGAAGTATGCAAGGAGATAGGCAAACCAGTGGCTTGTTCACTATGTATTGGACCTGATGGAGATTTGCATGGTGTCTCAACTGGTGAATGTGCCGTCAGAATGGTCAAAGCTGGTAAGAAATTGATACAATCAAACATATTTTACAAGGATGGCTTGTAAAACTGAGTGGTGGAATTGTTCCATGCATGCATGCGTGCGTGTGTGTGCATGTGTATGTGTATGGGTGTGGGTGTGTACTTAGGCTGTGTGTCTGGGGATGTGTCTGTACTTGTGTTGAGGATGTATGTGCCTGTTGAAAGAAGTGTCAGTATTGAAATGTTTTTCAAATAAATTATTACGAATCCGAATAGCTGCATAATATCCCACAGATGAATCAATCCAATTGAGACCTTTTAGAGTTCTGCTTGTGCAAAAGGCAAGGCGACACATATTGGGCAGCTGTTTGTAGGCGTCCATGACAATTCTATATCATTTGTTCTGCATTTCAGGAGCTGATATTGTTGGTGTCAATTGCCATTTTGACCCAACTATAAGTTTAGCCGCTGTCCGTAAAATGAAAGAGGCTTTGAAAGCTGCCGGCCTCCGAGCTCACCTGATGATCCAGCCATTGGGGTACCGTACTCCTGATGCCACTAAACAGGGTTTCATCGATCTACCCGAGTTCCCATTTGGTGAGTTGAATTTTGTAATTTGTCTGCACACCATATGTACACTAAACATGGGTCCCCATTTTATGTGTTGATATTTGTAGCTTGTCACAAATATATAGGAACAGGAGAGCTTTTGAAAGAACGTGAAAATAATAGAATTTTAATACCCTTCCAGTAGGAAATAAAGTTCAATGAAATTATAACTGATAAAAATATTTCCATACCTCCAAGCCAGTATGTCACAAATAGATAAATACAACAACTCAATGTGTCCACACAAGATTTATTTGTTCAGAATGCATACAACAGTATTTCTGAAATGAACTGGTACTCTTTTCTCTTTCTGAAATGAACTGGTACTTGTTTGTTTTCTGTTTTAGTATGTGTTTTGCTAGTATTGGCTAGACATTTGTAATTCAGTTTAATTTTGTTGATATTTTTTTTCAACAATTCTGTACCTTTCTGTCATCCCTACATGTACTAGATAGATAAATAAATAAGTGACTAGGGTTTCATTGATCTTACTGAGTTCCCATTCTGTCAATTGAGATAAATTTTGAAAACTAAATAGGAGTCTATTGATCTCCCAAAATTCTTAGTTGAGACTATGTGCCATGAGTAAACACGACACCAACCTTACGTCAACTGTGATTTAGGAGAATGGATCTTATGAAGGACTGGTTACAGTGGCATGGAGGCCACTCCAAAGGTCACATTATATGACTTGTTGTGTAGTTTTTATCAACGAGTGTGAAGCTACCATCATATTCATATTCATATTCACTTTCAAAAGTTGACCTCTACGATCAATGTGAATATGATGATAGCTTCACACGTTCATCATCAGATTCGAAGTCTTCCGAATGGGTACGAACAAGCGTTCGGCAAATCACAAATCCTTCATTGGCAGGTTGAAATCATGTGATTGTAGTTACTTTTCTCTTGATTAGCATGGATTTGCATGCTTTCTTCTTATTTTTGCCAGAGTATCCAATTTGCACCATGAATTATTGTTGTCATATAAAAAACTAATTTGGATGTTTAGGTATGCCTTTCCCATATCTTTGAAAATGAAATATCAATATTTGGGTGTACACAAAACCTGTATGAGTAATGTAATAAAATACGGCCTGGCTGGGTATGTTTTGATTTCCCGCAGTGCCGCTATCTTTGAAACCCTACTTAACACTTACACTGGTGAAATTTACACAAAATAGTGTTGTCAAGACCACAATTACCGGGATCGGTCAACGCAATCGATTGTGAAAAATAATGGTCCATGACAACAATAATTCATGGTGCAAATTGGATACTCTGGCAAAAATAACAAGAGAGCATGCAAATCCAGGCAAATCAAGTGAAAAGTAATTACAATCACATGATTTCAACCTGCCAATGAAGGATATGTGATTTGCCGAACGCATGTTCGTACCCATTCGGAAGTACTTCGAATCTGATGATGAATGTGTAAGCTATCATCATATTCACATTGATCGTAGAGGTCAACTTTTGAAAGTGAAGATGAATATGAATATGATGGTAGCTTCACACTCGTTTTTTATCACTAATATCTGCGTTATGAATCTTTGCATCGTAACGTTGTTGACAAAGTGTCTTTTATTGTTCTATTTTTCATTTTTGAAAATGACCTTTCTACAGCTTTGGAACCACGTGTCTGCACCCGTTGGGAAATTCAGAGTTATGCCCGTGAGGCTTACGAAATGGGCATCCGTTTCATTGGTGGATGTTGTGGATTTGAACCATATCACATAAGAGCCATTGCTGAAGAACTGGCCCCAGAAAGAGGTTTCCTTCCCGAAGGTTCTGAGAAGCATGCTCCATGGGGTGATGGTCTTAGACTGCATACCAAACCATGGGTTAGAGCAAGGTAAGAACACTTGTAAAATGGAATGTCAGAGTGGCAACTTTTTTCACACATTTTGATATTTCAAAGAAAATACTTCATTTTGCCCTTTTACAAAATTGATAATTTTATCCTGGAGTTCATCGCTCATTGCCCATATCTGATAATTTTAAACATTTACATGAATTTTTTTTTACAAGGAAATAAAAATGATTATTCAAAATTATTGTGTGGGATTCAATCAACAGACTTGGGTTAATAGTGGGTGTATGTAACTGCAGTGTCTATGTGAAATAAGCCATCCATTTTGATCAGCTAGCTTAGTAGCTAATAGTATGTAGAAGTTGTAAATGTAGATGGTTAAGTACAGTAACTGGTGTCGATGAAGCTCTTATAGTTTACTCAGGTAGCAGAGACTAATGAGTATAGACTGTAACGTAAGGGACAGCATGTTGGGGCGCCCTCATGCAGCAGTCAAACCCTTTCATGGACCATTGAGGGTGGAGCAACACTACCTATCTTTCAGTCTAAGACTACCAGAGCTCTCTCACAACTACATTTTACTGTCTAATGAAGTTTAGGTGTGAAATTTTCATGGTTATCCAAAGTAGTGTTGTGTAGTAAATAATCTTGCCTGCTTGTTCTAAGAAGTGTCTTGTGGGATGATGGTCTCGAGTAGTCTGCAAAATACGTGTTGTGCTACCCTATCAGCCAGCTGGCATAAAGAAACGTACACAAGCATATCTTGCAGTCTCAGTCTTTCCAACTACATACACAAACAAGAGTGGTGTGATAACGTTTGCATTTTGTTTTGATATTCAGAGCACGTCGCAGTTACTGGGAGAAGCTGAACCCTGGCACCGGTCGGCCATATTCTGCCAGTCTGTCCCAACCAGACAGCTGGGGAGTCACTGCTGGTAGTAAGGATCTAATACAGCAGAGTGAGAAGACAACAGATGAGCAGCTGAAACCACTCTTCCAACACTCTCAAGAATAAATCACCAAAGTTGAGGATTCCAAGGTTACAAAAAAATGAATATTACTGTACTAGACTTAGGGGAATTGATTGGAAATGTTGTGCTCAGAAACTGTAAGAGGTCGAGTCTGTACAAAACCAAAGGGTTCACAATCATTTTGTATATTTGAAAACAGAAGTTTAAACTGCTGATTTTGTATTTCTCACCAAATGAATGACCACAGAGACTGTAGACTTCTATTTAGTACATAATCGTGGTATGCACTTCCATGTGCAGTGTAAATTTGCTCAATGTGTTTATTTCAACCCTTCGGTGTTGCACAGAAAGTTTATATTCTTTCTCCAAATGCATGCTGTTGTTCTAGTAGGTTTGTCTTGTTTTCCAGTCACATCCAAGTTCAGTATAAAATCAAATTGAGTGGACAGCTAAAAGTTACATCCTTTCTTTCAATCTGGCAGCTTTCGACTTAAGTTCAGTGGCGTGGCGATAGACAAAATATGGCCACCTTTAGTCTTGTGTTATTTTATGGAACGTCCATGTTGTGTGTAGATAATGCTGCTGTTACGCTATCCACATTGTTGGCAATATATTTATAGTAAAAGACTCCAAAAAATGCCTCATAATTTGAACTTTGCTGTCGCGATATTATTCGGATAATCATCTTAAGAATCACTATGTAACTGCAAAATGTGTATTTCTCAAGAGTCACTCCCGTGCAAAATGTGTATTTTTGTTGAGAACACTACTGTACTATATACCTGTATCTGGTAACAATAAAGCATTATTATTTGGTGTAAACAGACTGGACTTTTGACTTGTACAGTTCAAGTGCATGTTGTGATGTCAATATGTTGATTGAGAGTGGTTGACCCCCCTATAGCAAGGATAACAGGTCTGTGTGTTGGGATAGGGGAGATGGGTGGGGTGGGGTGGGGTGGGGCTGAATGGAAAGGAGCTTTAGCATTTTGTGTATTGCTATATGGACAACTGATAGCTATTCAAACCTCGAGGTAGACCAAATAGTTTGTTGTTGTTGGCATTCCTGTATCACTTGCTAAACATGAGTTATGTTACAAGTTATAGGAGCCTGCACAGCAAGAAATCTTGCAATCGTAAAAACCACAAAGAGGAAGTTTTGACCATTGAGAAGAGTGGCCACAGCTTTGCTTGTGATTTCAAACATATCCAGCTTGTGTGCTGAAGATCACACTATTAATTTCATTTCAATCAATCAAACAATTTATATAGCGCCCCCTGAATCCATTACTGAGAATGTTCAAAGGCACTTTACATGACACTAAAAAAAAAGTTCTTATCAAAATGCTCTCATGAAAAGATGAGTCTTAATGTCTTTCCTGAACTTGTCCAGAGTTGGTGATTGACGCAGAGCAGCCGGAAGACTGTTCCATAATTGCGGGGCAGTGTGTGAAAAAGCATGTTCACCATATGATTTAAGTTTGCAGGGTGGGATGTGTAATAGACCTTTGTTGTTGGAGCGAAGTACATGTGGAGCATGCTTATAACTGATCAGATCCGATATGTAACTAGGTGCAGCATTGTTGAGAGCTTTGTAGGTCATCAAGAGTATTTTGTAATGTATTCTGTAGTAGACTGGTAGCCAATGTAGATCCTTGAGAACTGGGGAGATATGGTCTGATTTCTTTCGGCGTGAAACAATTCTGGCCGCTGTGTTGTAGATGAGTAATGTCTTTAGATGCTAAACCATATAAGAGTCCATTACAGTAATCCAGTTTGCATGAGACAAGAGCATGGACTGGATTTTCACATGCTTCACTCGTCAGATAGCGACGAATACGACCAATTTTTCGAAGATTGTAATATATCGAATTGCATGTTATGGTAATGTGCTTCCTAAGACATGTGAAGAGTGTGTTTATCATCGAAAGTTACACCAATATTGCATGCATAGTTAACCAAGTCAACAGAACATGATCCAAGGTTTATACTGTCAATGGGACGGGGTATGCACATAAACTGAGACCTAATGAGTAGTACCTCAGTTTTACCATCATTTAGTTGAAGTTTGTTTTGTGTCATCCATGATTTTATGTCCAGTACTGCAGTTTCCATCTTGGCAACAGTGGTGGATGTGTCAGCCAAAGCAAAGCCTTCATATAGTTGATTATCATCAGCATATTGTATAAAATTCAAATCATGACTTCTTAATAGGGTGGCAAGTGGAGAAATGTAGATGCAAAAGAGCAGTGGGCCTAGCACAGAGCCCTGGGGTACGCCATATTGTAGATGTTGTGCTTTGGAGGTATTGCCTGATATCAATACTGATTGATGTCGGTTCTGCAGGTATGATTTAAACCATTGCAGTGGGATGCCGGTAATGCTGAGGTTTGATAATCTTGAAATGAGTATGTTGTGGTCTATTGTATCGAAAGCAGCTGACAAATCTAGAAGAACAAGTAGTACACATTGTCCTCTGTCAAGTGCTATACAGATGTCGTTGTTTACTTTGCTGTGGTGTTTGCTGTAGGCAGATTGTAGTGGCTCTAGTAATGAATTAGCGGCAAGGTATGCAGTTAGTTGGGCTGCAATAATTTTCTCCATTATTTTTAGAAAGGAATGGTAGATTGGAGACAGGTCTGTAGTTCTTGAATACATTGGCATCAAGTGAGGATTTCGTGAGAATTGGTTTAACGACGGCTGACGAGTGATTCTGGAACATTACCATGAGTAAGAGATGAGTTAATAATGAAAGACAGAATGGTCCACAAGTGTTCTTGGCACTGTTTCAGAAGCGATGTGGGGATAGGATTGAGGGAACAGGTTTTAGACGGCGTGCTGTTAATAATTTTGCTGATATCATCTGCATTCACTGGGTTGAAGACAGACAGAGAAGACGAAGTATGGGTTTCCAGAGAGTCAAATGCAGGCGTTGGTTGTGAATTATCAAAGTTAAGGCAGATTTTTCTTATTTTGTCAATAAAATATTGACTGAATTTCTCAGTGATATCGTTGACTGAAGTGTGATCTGGTAGGTCATCTTTTTGAGGGTTACTGGACAGAGTGGAAAATATCTGAAATAGAGTCTTCTGGTTGTTTGAGTTTTCAAGTATCAGTTTGTTATAGTATGTCTGCTTTGCTTTCTGTAGGAGTTGACGTACATCTTTGCCTTTCTCAATGAAAATTTGTTTGTGAACTTCTAGTTTTGTGTTGCGCCATCGACGCTCAGCTGATCTTCGTCTCTTTTTTGCTTCATCAATCTCAGGTGTATACCATTTAGTATTAGGCCTTATTGTAATTGTATGTTTATCCAGAATCTCTGAGAGATGAGTATTATACGCTAATACGGCAGAGTCTAAGTCGGATGGTGGTTGTCTGAAATCTGTTACGGATCCAGTGTCCTTCATGAAATCATCAGTTGAGATTGAGGATATTTTCCGGTAAACTATCTTGCGGCCTAACAGTGGTGGTTTCTCAAACATAATCTTAGCATGAACGGGATTATGATCTGATATTATTTGAGAGTCAACAGAAATTGATGAAATGCAGTTTGATTGGTTAGAGATGATGAGGTCTAAAATGTGGCCTTTCACATGAGTTGGTTCCGATACCCATTGTAGAAGACTGAAGGTATCGAATAAATACTTCAATTTCTTGGTGATAGGGTCTTGCAAATCATCCACGTGAATGTTAAAATCTCCAACAAGGTAGAGGTGCTTTGTCGTGATCACGAGCCTTTCTAACAATGAACTAAATTCTTGCAAAAACTGTGTATTTGTGAGTTTATTCTTGGCTGTAGGAGGTGGACGATATACAATGATGATTTTCAATGTGATGCCCTGATATGACAAAGTGTAGCTTCTGTTGCTTCAAAGGCTTTAGCAGATTTTATTGGATTCCATGCTTTGAGTTTGAGTGGTGATTTGAATAACAAGCCAATTCCACCACCAGTAGAAGAAGTACGTGGAGTATGTTTAAAAGTGTAACCATCAGGGGTGAGTTCATTAATTATATGTTCATCGCCTCTTTCACTCAACCAAGTCTCAGTCAGAGCAAGGATGTCAATATCCTTCTCCCTAGTGTAGTCTTCTACTTCAGTTGTTTTGTTGCGGACGGATCTGACATTCCATGTAGTTAGCATGAGTTGGCACTGTCGTTTGATCACACCACATTTGTCGATGGAGTTACAGGTTAATATTTGAATGAAGTTGTTAAAGTTTGCACGTGGTTTATAATTGATGTTTGTGATACTAGTACTATTTGTTGTTGTAAACGTTTGGATGGGTCGAACTTTCTTAGTACCACCTCTTGTGCCTCTGTGTGTCACTGTAAAGAAAGAATCCAATTTCCTTGTTGCCATGCCATCAATGGAAGTAGCATTACGTGAGGTTGACATTGTAGTTAGGCCTAAGAAAATTGTTTGGTTCCAGTTACCCTGAATTTTTTTTATGTATTCAAGAAAAAAATAGTGAAATTGTGAAATCTTGTGAAAAATGGTGGGTGTGTGGAAACTGACATCAACTTAAAAAGACAATATAAAACTGTTCTTCCCTGTAATGGCTGTACATCTGATGGGAATAACTCAGGGACCATATGAAAACAACAGAGAACATTATTACCTGAACTAGACGCTCACACATGGAAAAAAAACGTACCCCACCTATTCTAAAATTGAGTGTAATCGGAACCACACTTTTTAGGCCTTACAAAAGTGATGTTATTCTATGCCATAAATTGTAATTTATTATTATAGCTTGGTCAAGAGCAGCCCTGTATTTAGTAAGACAAAAACACAAGGGAATACATGCAGGCAGGCACACTTTTATCAAATATTAAACTGTACTGTTTGAAAACTGACAAAACGAATACTAGTAAAATATCAAGCTGCACTGTGAACACACCCTTTTCATGTGTACCCATAGACCCTCCAGGTGGAGGGTCTATGGTGTACCGGAGTCCTATCACCTCATACAGTGCGCCCTCATCGGTTACATGAGGCTAACACTCGCACTAGGTAAACTATACTATAGTCTACCCGATGAGGGCGATTGGATAACGGTGTAGCTGCATCATCTGCCGGGCCAACATCCCCAAAGTAAAAGCGAAATTTTGATGATGAAGTATAAAAGCAGCCACAGTGTGACCATGCCATTCGATTTTATTTGCTTGAGTAACAGGCTGGTACAGGAAAGTAATTCAGACAACAGATTTTGATGTGTGCATGTATTTTCACCCACGAGCTCAAAATTGTATAAACATAAGTTTTTTCTGGAAGTCCAATGTTTCTGCCTCATACCCAATTTGACACTTTTAGCGGGGTCACAGTTTACGATGCGAATTTGAAAGTCACAAGATTAATAGCGGGTATGTCCATCCTTTAGGATGATCACTGCAGTACATCGCCGCAATAGTATACAATAGTATGTTATTTTGTAGTAGAGATTGGTGAGATATGTTAATCAGTGACAGAGATAGTTGACTCTCCTGGGAAATATTGACAAGCTTAGTGTAGCACCCCCTTGCACACCAGTATAAAAGACCAGGGTTATCTGAACCTAGTCCATTTCTTCTACAGTTTCTGAGCAGAGCAGGACCTACACAATGAATGGTGTAAAAAAGGTTTGGCAATATTTTTTATTGAAAGTTCTTTTTTTTCATGAATAATTCAAAAATGGGTACAAACATCTCTTGTTCTAAATTGCATTTAGCCCAAAGGAATCCTTGAACGCTTGGATAATGGTGAGGTTGTAATCGGAGATGGTGGGTTTGTGTTTGCCTTAGAAAAGAGAGGTTATGTGAAAGCTGGCCCTTGGACACCTGAAGCAACTGTGGAGAGTCCAGAAGCAGGTAAGAATGTGTGTTCTTTTGAGCAATTTTAAGTTTGTTTATTTGTGGAAATAGACAGGAGTATTTGCAGATTCAACCATTTCTGCATATCAAGTATTGAGAATGACACGCATTAAATTATGATGTGACCTTCAGCTTGACAGGTTGAAGATAATTAGTAATCCTTTTACTCATGAATAATCTGAACTTTGAAAAAAAGAACAACGTTGTTTCTTATCAGGGCTGTGGTGTATCAGACAGATTGTGGTTTAGATAGCTGGGCACATGATTACATAAGACAAAAGGAGTTTGTTGTAGTACGATTTGGTAGAGTAGATAAGAGATAAGGGCTGTCATCCACTCAATGTCCGAGAATCAACTGTGCCTGTGTTAGGGATGAGAGAAACACATAGCCGCATTGCTATTCACCTGGGGAGGGGGGGGGGGTTCCTTTGTTAATATAAGACAATGGCGTCTATGCTCCCATTGACATGGTATACAAGGATTAGGGATGGGTTTATAAAAGATATGGTTGAGTATATTGAAAATGAGCATGAGAGTAAGAAAAATAGCATGAATTGGTTTTGCACATACTGACATTTTGAAAAAATAGACAAATGAGAAGACTTCAATGAAATGATTGGACCTAATTGATGACAAAAAAAAAGTTTTAGTGGTATTGTTCAACTATTCTATTAAGGATGCTTTCATCGATCGACCCAGTATACAATTTATTTTCAACAGTGCACTTAGAATACATTAACTTTACATATTAACAGGTTTTGCAAAGTTTTCCTTTTCCTGAAAGCTTTGCTATTGGTCTCTTAAAGTTGATAACAATAAAACTGGTAAAACAAGTGGTTGTAGCAGGTCAAGCACCTCTCCCTTCACACTCTCAAACAAAACAATTTGTGAGTGACAATGCACTGACATTAGCATGCAATACAAAATTTGAGCCTCAGTGAAGGCCACTTTTTTAGACAAGTTTGTTTTCACCAGTTCAATTGTTTACTTTATCACTGGGCTTAGAGTAGATGTAGAGATGTAATGGACTAATAGATGCGTTTTGTCTTGTCTTACAGTTCGTCAACTGCATCGTGAGTTTTTACGCGCAGGCGCCGATGTGATGCAGACCTTCACCTTCTATGCCAGTGATGACAAGCTTGTTAACAGGGGTAACCTCGACCCCAAAAAAATGACCGTAAGTTAATACAGCCAGCCGCAGAGAGAACACAAACTTAAAATCAGATGTTTTGTACATGTTTCGTTATATCATATTGCGTCAGGGCTTGAATTAAACTTCTACGCTTGGTAGCCAGATTTAGCCGTGTGAATTGTTACAGCTTCTGGAAAATTGCTATTGGTTTTCATTGGTCTAACTGCACGACTGCCTCCTTATAAATTTGGTAGTCTAGATATGATGTTGTGTAGTCTATGTGCTATTGCTAATTCCAAGCCCTACATGTTTATATATAGATGTATATTTTTGTAAAAACTGCCAGTGGAGTTACAGTACTGTCTATATATTTATTATATCTGTATTATATTTGCTGTATGTAAATTATGTCAGCTCTTATGCTCAACTCAACATTTACATATTGACTTCATTTGAATAGTTAATTACTAGGCTGATGTACGTTATCACTCCCCATTGTGACCAATCGGTTTGAGTGTTTTTTTTTCAAGCCAGTCAGTTTAAGCGTGTGATTTGCACACCAAATATATCAGTTGCCTTTGATAGCGTTAATATTTCATTTTTTTTTAAATTTAAAGATAAAACAGAAGTTGAAGGAGAACAGACATAGAGTAATATTTTTATTTTTCTGTAGGGTGCCAATGTGAACAACGAGGCATGCGTAATAGCCAGAGGAGTTGCATCAGAGGGAACTGCTCTAGTGGCTGGAGGAGTGTCACAGACCCCTACCTACCTGAGTGGCAAGGGAAAAGAGCATACACAGGGAGAATTCCGCAAACAAATGAAAGTATTCAAGGATAATGATGTCGATTTCATGATCGCTGAGGTAAGAATCTCACCTTGTCTGTCTTTTGTTGAGATATTTTTTTATTTTGAGGCCGACCATTTCTGTTAAATTCTGGAAAACAGATACAATTTATAGCATAACCATCTTTTAAAATATCGTTCGTTGTAGTATTTTGAGCATGTAGAAGAAGCTGAATGGGCTATCGAAGTATGTAAGGAGATAGGCAAACCAGTGGCTTGTTCACTATGTATTGGACCTGATGGAGATTTGCATGGTGTCTCAACTGGTGAATGTGCCGTCAGAATGGTCAAAGCTGGTAAGAAATTGATATAATCAAACGTATTTTACAAGGATGGCTCGTAAAACTGAGTGGTTGAATTGTTCCATGAGTCGGTGTGCATGTGTATGGGTGTGTGCTTAGGCTGTGTCTGGGGATGTGTCTATACTTGTGTTTAGGATGTATCTGCCTGTTGAAAGAAGTGTCAGTATTGACATGTTTTTCAAATAAATTATTACGATTCCGAATAGCTGTATAATATCCCACAGATGAATCAATCCAATTGAGACCTTTTAGAGTTCTGCTTGTGCAAAAGCCAAGGCGACACATATTGGGCAGCTGTTTGTAGGCATCCATGACAATTCTATATCATTTGATCTGCATTTCAGGAGCTGATATTGTTGGTGTCAATTGCCATTTTGACCCAACTGTAAGCTTAGACGCTGTCCGTAAAATGAAAGAGGCTTTGGAAGCTGCCGGCCTCCGATCTCACCTGATGATCCAGCCATTGGCATACCATGCTCCTGATGTCAATAAACAGGGTTTCATCGATCTACCCGAGTTCCCATTTGGTGAGTTGAATTTTGTAATTTGTCTGTACACCATATGTACACTAAACATGGGTCCCCATTTTATGTGTTGATATTTATAGCTTGTCACAAATATATAGGAACAGGAGAGCTTTTGAAAGAACGTGAAAATAATAGAATTTTAATACCCTTCCAGTAGGAAATAAAGTTCAATGAAATTATAACTGATAAAAATATTTCCATAGCTCCAAGCCAGTATGTCACAAATGAATAAATACAGCAACTCAATGTGTCCACACAAGATTTATTTGTTCAGAATGCATACAACTGTATTCTGAAATGAACTGGTACTCGTTTGTTTTCTCTTTCTGAAATGAACTGGTACTTGTTTGTTTTCTATTTTAGTATGTGTTTTGCTAGTAGTGGCTAGACATTTGTAATTCAGTTTAATTTTGTTGATATTTCCCCCCCCCCACAATTCTGTACCTTTCTGTTATCTGTACATGTACTAGATAGATAAATAAATAAGAGACTAGGGTTTCATTGATCTTACTGAGTTCCCATTCTGTCAGTTGAGATAAACTTTGAAAACTAAATAGGAGTCTATTGATCTCCCAAAATTCTCAGTTGATATGAGACTACGTTTTGGTATATCTCCCGGTATTTTACAGTCTATGGCCCATGAGTAAACACCACACCAACCTTACGTCAACTGTGATTTAGGAGAATGGATCTTATGAAGGACTGGTTAGCCCCCCCCCCCCCCCGAAAAAAAAAAGAAATAAAAAGAAGAAAAGAAATGGTTCTGGTCATGTCATTTTTCCAAAAACGGTGCGACGACGCGATTCCCCCCCCCTTTCAATGTTAATATATATATATATCACACAGTATTCAGTATTCAGTAGTCAGTGATTATGGGCCTGGGCCCTGAAGAATTTTCTCTTTCTTCTGAGTCGTTTTAGTTTGGTTGCATAGCAACCCCTGCAGGTTGGGTAGATATCAGCTGCTCTCTCCTGTCAGCAAATCATGACCACAGCCACAATAATTTCAGATTGCTGGAAACACAGAAGATGAGAAATATGGAATCTCAACTGGAGATGTGGATCATGTCGAACATAGACTTTACTGATAATGTTACAATCCCATCCGATGTTCTGTCCCTGCAACCATCGTATCATATCATTGTGCAACTTAAAACGTGCGTTTGGTCGGTCAAGCTGTCGTTGTTTTGGCCATGTTTTTTTTTTCTAGCACCACCCACCAACAGTTGAAAAGCATTCTGCACTGGTACTGGTCTCGACTCTTTCTTAACCTCACCAGTTACATTAAAGGTGATAAAAGGGGTATGAGGCCCGCCACCAGTGGCCATTTTCAATTTTTGAACAAGCTCAAAATGCTAGCATGCCGCCAGATCGGAAAAAAAGGAGTGAAGCGCTGGTGTTGAAGTGATGCGCGCGCTGACCAGAACCATTTCTTCTTCTTTTTGGCCTTACAGTGGCATGGAGGCCACTCCAAAGGTCAAAGGTCACATTATATGACTTGTGTAGTTTTTATCACTGTAATATCTCTTATGAAAGTTTGCATCTTAACGTTGTTGACAAAGTTTCTTTTAGTGTTATATTTTTCATTTTTGAAAATGATCTTTCTACAGCTTTGGAACCACGTCTCTGCACCCGTTGGGAAATTCAGAGGTACGCCCGCGAGGCTTACGAAATGGGCATCCGTTTCATTGGTGGATGTTGTGGATTTGAACCTTATCACATTAGAGCCGTCGCTGAAGAACTGGCCCCAGAAAGAGGTTTCCTGCCCGAAGGTTCTGAGAAGCATACTCCATGGGGTGGTGGTCTTAGACTGCATACCAAACCATGGGTTAGAGCAAGGTAAGAACACTTGTGAAATGGAATGTTGGCGTGGTAAATTTTCTCGCACATTTTGATATTTCAAATAAAATACTTCATTTTGTCCTCTTACTTTATTGATAATTTTATCCTGGCGTTCATTGCCCATATCTGATAATTTTGAACATTTACATGAATTTTTTTTTACGAGGAAATAAAAATGATTGATCAAAATTATTGTGTGGGATTCAATCAACAGACTTGGGTAAATAAGTGGGTGTATGTAACTGCAGTGTCTATGTGAAATATGCCATCCATTTTGATCAGCTTGCTTAGTAGCTAATAGTATGTAGAAATTGTAAGTGTCTATTGTAATTGTAGATGGTTAAATACAGTAACTGGTGTGGATGAAGCTCTTATAGTTTACTCAGGTAGCAGAGACTAATGAGTATAGACTGTAACGTAAGGGACAGCATGTTGGGGCGCCCTCATGCATCAGTCAGTGACCATTGAGGGTGGAGCAACACTCCCTATCTGTCAATCTAAGACTACCAGAGCTCTCTCACAACTACATTTTACTGTCTAATGAAGTTTAGGTGTGAAATTTTCATGGTTATTCAAAGTAGTGTTGTGTAGTAAATAATCTTGCCTGCTTGTTCTAAGAAGTGTCTTGTGGGATGATGGTCTCGAGTAGTCTGTTGTGCTATACCCTGTCAACCAGCTGGCTGAAAGACACATTGTCAAACATATTATATCTTGTAGTCTCAGTCTCTCCAACTACATGCACAAACAAGAGTGATTTGGTAACGTTTGCATTCTGTTTTGATATTCAGAGCACGTCGCAGTCACTGGGAGAATTTGAAACCTGGTACTGGTAGGCCATATTCTGCCGGTATGTCCCAACCAGACTGCTGGGGAGTCACTGCTGGTAGTAAGGATCTAGTACAGCAGAGTGAGAAGACAACAGATGAGCAGCTAAAACAACTCTTCCAACACTCTCAAGAATAAATCATCAAAGTTGAAGATTCCAAGGTGACAAAAAAAATGAATATTACTGTACTAGACTTAGAGGAATTGATTGGAAATGTGCTCAGAAACTGTAAGAGGTTGACACTGAACAAAACCAAAGGGTTCACAATCATTTTGTATATTTGAAAACAGAAGTTTGAACTGCTGATTTTGCATTTCTCACCAAATGAATGACCACAGAGACTGTAGACTTCTATTTAGTACATAATCGTGGTGTACACTTCCATGTGCAGTGTAAATTTGCTCAATGATTGTGTTTGTTTGTACCCTTCGGTGTTTCACAGAAAAAATTATATTCTTTCTCCAAATGCATGCTGTTGTTCCAGTAGGTTTGTTTAGTGTCCAGTCACATCCAAGTTCAGTATAAAATCAAATTGAGTGGATAGTCTAAAAGTTACATCCTTTCTTTCAATCTGGCAACTTTCGACTTAAGTTCAGTGGCGTGGCGATAGACAAAATATGGCCACCTTTGGTCTTGTGTTATTTTATGGAACATCCATGTTGTGTGTAGATAATGCTGCTGTTACGCTATCCACATTGTTGGCAATCTATTTATAGTAAAAGACTCCAAAAAATGCCTCATAATTTGAACTTTGCTGTCATGATATTATTCGGATAATCCTCTTAAGAATCACAATGTAACTGCAAAATGTGTATTTCTCAAAGAGTCACTCCCGTGCAAAATGTGTATTTTTGTTGAGAACACTACTGTACTATATACCTGTATCTGGTAACAATAAAGCATTATTATTTGGTGTAAACAGACTGGACTTTTGACTTGTACAGTTCAAGTGCATGTTGTGATGTCAATATGTTGATTGAGAGTGGTTGACCCCCTGTAGCAAGGATAACAGGTCTGTGTTGGGATAGGGGAGATGGGTGGAGGTGGGGCTGAATGGACAAGAGCTTTAGCATTTTGTGTATTGTTATATGGACAACTGATAGCTATTCAAACTTCGAGGTAGATCAAATAGTTTGTTGTTGTTGTTGGCATTCCTGTATCACTTGCTAAACACGAGTTATCTGTCACAAGTTATAGGAGCCTGCACAGCAAGAAATCTTGCAATCGTAAAAACCACAAAGAGGAAGTTTTGACCATTGAGTAGAGTGGCCACAGCTTTGCTTGTGATTTCAAACATATCCAGGATGTGTGCTGAAGATCACACTATTAATTTCATTTGACGTGAGAATTATATGTGTCGTCCATCTTTAGCTTTAGAAGTGTCATGGAAATGAAAACCTGCAATACATACCAACTATGTTAACTTCCAAGTGTGCCAAGAGTTCATAGTTCATACCACATGTAGGTAACAGAACAAATACACATATGTGAATCAATTTAATTCCTGGATATTCGGTAAAGAAAGAATCATATTTCCTTGTTGCCATGCCATCAATGGAAGTAGCATATTACGTGCGGTTGACATTGCAGTTAGGTATAAAAAAATTGTTTGGTTCCAGTTACCCTGAATTTTTTTTATGTATTCAAGAATAAAATAGTGAAATTGTGAAATCTTGTGGAAAATGGTGGGTGTGTGGAAACTGACATCAACTTAAAAAGACAATATAAAACTGTTCTTCCCTGTAATGGCTGTACATCTGATGGAAATAACTCGGGGACCATATGAAAACAACAGAGAACATTATTACCTGAACTAGACGCTCACACATGGAAACAGATCTAAACTGAATGGCTTCTGTAAGGACAAAGTTTTGAGATTGTCGTTCCTACAGACAATTTATTGTTGGAATACAACAGAACATATGCAATAAGTTATTTTTCTCATTGATTGCTATTTGCCCATTGCTATTAGTGATCTCCTGGCCAACCACAACATGTAACGTGAAGCTTTATAGAACGTTGTAGCATAGCACACATTGTAGAAAGAGATTTAAAGGCCAAAAAAATGTTTCTGGTCAGCTCCCATCACGTAAGTACCCTCTTTCCTCATTATTTTTTTCTTCAGTTCCATAAGCCAATTCAGTCTGCAGACGAAAGGGAAAACACAAGAGTAACTCTCCCTACATTAATTGCCACTTCAATGAAGACAACTGCAGAACTAATTATGAACTAGCCCATGACATGCCCAACATACACACTTGCTGTAAAGTACTAAATATAAAGAACAGTAACTAAAATGATAAGTAGATTGATTAAAATTTGTTGAGAATGTAAAAAAAAATAATCGCATCATCGCACCACTTTAGACAACATTTCCTGATGAGAAACTATGTTTTCCTTTTTACATACATACATACATACATACATACATACATACATACATACATACATACATACATACATACATACATACATACATACATACATACATACATAAATACATACATAAATACATACATTCATAACCTATATTTTTGGCACAATTAGAACACGACCTATATTTTTGGCATAATGACAACGCTTCGTGTTGTAATATTACAATGGAAAGTAATCTATTCGTTCTCGATCGATTAAAGAAAATGGCATCCATCACAATGCTGTACGTACATGTACCGTTGTACGTATGTGTGTGACCTTGCACTGTGGACGAAAATGGCGATTGATTTGATTTGTAATGCTCAAACGTTGAAGTCGTTCATCTTACATGTAGTTGTAAGTTACACTATAAATAATATGTATGAGTGCTTACCAAATGCTCGAAATATGACGGACTCAGTGTTTGAGTGCAGACGCTGTGCTAAAACCTCGTTCGATATCTTCACTTGCACAACAACGACCATCGAGGGCATCCTTTAATGTCCATGATGATCTTGCGTACAATGTACAGAAAATATGACAATATCTTATTAAAACTAAAAGCTACATTAATAATATTTTCAGGACAGGTGTGCTTTGGTATTGCAAATGTGTGTACCAAGATATAATGAATTTGAAGCGTGCATTCTTGAGATATAGCCTAATTACCGAAAATCATTAATTACGTAAATTGCTCATTGATATTCACGAGATTTTTACCAAAACCTAATCAAGTCTTGCCATTACCCTACGGAATACGTCTTCAAAATTTCGTTTGAATTGAGCAAGCCGCTATGGAGAAAACGATGACACAGACAGACAGATAGACAGACAGACACACAGACACACACACAGACTTCCACCCATAAATATATCTCCTCCTTATGGAAGAAAAAAACGTACCCCACCTATTCTAAAATTGAGCGTAATCGGAACCACACTTTTTTAGGCCTTACAAAAGTGATGTTATTCTATGCCATAAATTGTAATTTATTATTATAGCTTGGTCAAGAGCAGCCCTGGATTTAGTAAGACAAAAACACAGGGCAAGGCATGCAGACAGGCACACTTTTATCAAATATTAAACTGTACCATTTGAAAACTGACAAAACGAATACTAGTAAATAATCAAGCTCTATATCAAGCTGCACTGTGAACACACCCTTTTCATGTGTATCCATAGACCCTCCAGGTGGAGGGTCTATGGTGTACCGGAGGCCTATCACCTCATACAGTGCGCCCTCATCGGTTACATGAGGCTAACACTTGCACTAGGTAAACTATACTATAGTCTAACCGATGAGGGCGATTGGATAACGGTGTAGCTGCGTCATCTTTTTTTTTTTACAAAATAGAAAAAGTGCA
The DNA here is from genome assembly GCF_964340395.1 of Glandiceps talaboti. NCBI lineage: Eukaryota > Metazoa > Hemichordata > Enteropneusta > Spengelidae > Glandiceps > Glandiceps talaboti. The sequence goes on along the minus strand of NC_135560.1, from coordinate 13,930,594 downwards.
GTAGAACATACCTACAAGTAAACAGAAAACATATTCCTTCGGTTTCTGAGTTTTAGAAATTACTGAGTGTACTCTTCAAGTTAACAAAACATATTATCTTACAACAGAATATGATAAATGTGTACACAAAGGCCATGGCAACACAAACGCCAATTGTTAGTTGGTTGTTTTTCTGCTTGAACGTTCGTAATTACATGTATATTACAGTTCCGAAGTAAAAATGATAAACCTTGCTAAAATAAGTATCCCCTAGAATTCGTAATCAAAAATATTTCAGATATATAGGTATAAATTTTTATTTACACTTCTTGTTAATTGACACTCATAACTAATAAAGTTTTGCAGGAATCAAGACTGCGCCACACGTAGATGTAGATGTGAATGCAACCTACAGCATAGTCTCGGTTACCCAGCCTCTCGCCGCTGGGGGCTCTGCCTAGTACGGGACCACCCTCTCCTATGTGTGGTCTCGAAGAAGAGCCCAAAGCAGTGAGAGTCTGGGTAACCGAGACTATTTACAGCAGTGTTGCGATTACAGGAGAAATGGAGATGCCTTGGTGTTTCACTCATGGGACATGGTGTTCTTAACATAAAAATAGACACAATTTAATTCTAGACTAACATTGAAAAGTGATAAAGCATTGCTATTCTTTCACAGTGCAGTAGAAACAGGCTTCTGCTAAAAACTCACATGGACTTGATTATTTTAATGGCTTCAGTTCTTTACTTTCCAACTGATAATCAACATGGTAACTGTTTACTTCTATATCCCCAATGTGCGCGGTACCTCTACTGTTTCTTTTGTTTAATAAAGTTGTCTCTGTGTCTATAGTGACATCATGTCTCGTGAGTGAAACAGCAAGGTACCTTTATTTCTCCTGTATCAACTCCGTAAAATCACATAAAGCAAAATCCTTCAACAACGGTCTAGGATCATCTGAGATATTTCTGGGTTTTTTTTTTAATCCCACGTAATCTTGATTTGTTGTTCCATTGGATGGTTTAAGTATGTAATTTCCAAGACCTGCAAAATAAACAAAATGCAAGAATAAACTGTGAATAGATACATGTATATGAGTAGATAAACCAATCAGTACAACGTTTACGCTTACAATACAACTTGTATACCGGAATACAACTTGAACTATATTAGAATCGATGATTGACAGCGACGATGCGGCAAGAAAATTGGTTTCCGTGTTCTTTTCTGACCCATCAATCTCCCACAGTTCAAGAATGCATGAAAATTCTCCATAGCATAGATTTCGCATATTATTTAAGAAACAAAGAAACTATTACTACATGGGTATTAAAGTATACCAGAACTCACCATGGTGTTGGTATCAAAAGTCCACTTTTCCTTTTCGAGTGGTTTGCCATAACTATATACGTTAGCAACTGCAGCGTGTTGAACACCATATATTTTTATTGTATCCAAGACCAGACCGTTGATGTCATTGTGGTTTTGACGAATGACACTGGATAAATCACCCTATGAAGACAACGACAACATATATATCAACATTACGACGACGACGACGACAACAACAACAGCAGCAGCAGCAGCAGCAACAACAACAACAACAACAGCAGCAGCAGCAGCAACAACAACAACAACAACAACAACAACAACAACAACAACAACAACAACAACACCACCAACAACAACAACAACAACAAGTCAAGCTCGCAAACCCGAGTAAATCTTTTCACTAACGCAATGAATAACAGTTACTGTCGTCGCAAAAAGACCAAGTTGGTGACAAACATAACAAATGTATACTCTACTAAATCTAGATCAGGTGTGAGAACAAAGAAACAACGCCCATGTCTTACCTCTTCACAGGTGAATTCTTCGAGAAAATATTCTCCAGTTTCGAAGGTATCTTTAAGGAAATTTAAATTATATTTATAGTTATAATTTATTTTTTAAAATTATAATTACATTTCATTGTTAAAGTGAAATAGTGTAGGGAATCCATATATGATTCACAGCATGCAATAGAGATATTCTACATTCAATTCTGTAATTCGTAGTGGTTGAAGCAGTTTTCGTGGTGAATGGTTCTTCTAGGGCAACGTAAGATTATTTTTTGTTACAATATTTTTTATGGTTTTTATTGACTTGTTTGTGTATATATTTACATTTCACTTTGGGTGTAAACGATTTAACTTTGTCAGGATTAAAATTCCTCGCCGTTATACACTTTAAACCCCTCTTCATCAATGTGCGAGAGTTTGATAGATTTGCTTTGATTCTCGACCTTTCGCTATTCACGTGCACTTCTGTTTCAAGTGTTTGTTCTGAAAAGAACTTCTGTTACATATGGTACGATGAATTCAAAGTTATTTCATCAGACTTACCGATTGATTCACCATCGTCCCAGAACAAACTACCCATTGCCATGCCATTGTCATCAAGTGCTACCAGGAGACCAAATGGCAGTAGGCGACTGTGAATAATCAAAACGAAATTTGTAAGAACCCAAGCGAGAAAGGGAAGGAAATACACGAGTGATAAACACAGACTTGGTCTGTTTCGCATTACCTTTTCAAGTAGAAAACTTAGCAAAGTAATTTTATTCAAAATCCAAAATAAGTACCCATTTCTCATTCAAATTACAACTTCAATGATTTTACTAACTAATACATATCATATAAGAGAAACCGTATGTTTGATCACTTCTTATAAACTGTGTGATGTCATTGATGAGAATAGATCAGTTTTAGTTAGTAGAGACAGGTACGTTTAAACACGTGTTTATGCGTCCCTGGTAGAGATATATATGAGACGTTTTAGTCGAGTTGGGTCGATGACATCATCTCCCTCCTCCCCTCACTTTGGTATGATGACGCATGAATGAAAGGCGAAATATAACAACTTCATACCTGTAAACGGTTGAATTTGCAGGCTGCTGTGTCGGTATAATGTATCCACCACGTACGTGAAGAGGAATGTAGTCGTAAGGGGCGTTCAATTGAATTGTCTTACCCCGGGATGATGTTGCAAGTTCCGCTCCCTGACAGAAAACAGACACTTTTAGAAGTTTATATAATTGTTTTTAAAATATCGAAAAAGTACTCTTTTTTATAGATGATAATTGTTGCATTCAAGTGAAAAATCACAAAACTCACTTTTCATATCGTTTATCAAAGAATAATAATAAAACACGGAAAAGATTATGCAAGCTTCACGGGCTATCTTTCACCCACATAATTATGTCAGACCATTTTGGCCAATTACCAACCTCCAGTGAATTTATTCTCGCAAGTCAGGTTATAACTTTCCTGCTGAAGCAACGGAAAAGACTTGGACGGTGCCGTAAAACAGGCTGTGGTTTACGACGATGCAATTATTAACTAAGATAATGTAAACATATATATCTGTACATACGGTGTAGTAGTCGAACCAACGACTATCTGGAAAATAGCCATCCACCACAAGAGCACCCTATGGAAATAAACATAATGACGAAAAATAATCATAAAAAATAAAGACAAGAAAATCACCAAGTTGTTTTTCTTAAACAAATAACTGAAAATGATATAGTTCAATTCAAAATAGCGAGCTGGAGGGGCTTGTTATGACGTGTAGATGTTTGGCCATTCTATAGCTCATTGGCTACATAAGTTGACTCTGGTACGGTTTGTTATCCTGCCAGACATGAGTCGTACTCCGGAACAACACAAACCAGGAATCTCATGGCCCCGTATTATATTTACAGTCTCGATTTTATTAATGCTTACCTCTTCCAATACTGGTGTGATCAGTAACGATGGTCCCATAGAAACTGTGTCTTTATTGACCACGTTACACTGTCCGTGATAAATCTATGGATAACACAAGAGAGGAGTTTCAATCACAATAAACTTTGAATTTCAAAATTAATTATACATATTTTATGTTGCATAACGAATCATGGGTAACGATTTTTTTTTTTTTTTTTTTTTTTTTGGGGGGGGGGGGGGGGGCGAAACCTCGTCTGTACTCATGTTTATCGGGTGTTTATAATGTGTACATACAGGGAGGACCAGTAAGGTGTTTATTTGTGTGAAGTTCTGTTTTCTGAATCTGTCAGTATATGAAAGTCATATGTGGTGACTGTAATATAAAGATCTATAAAGAACCGCATTATAGCGGATAGATGACTGAGATGGTAGGCCTGAATTTAATGTAGCGAGACATGGACGGTACTTGCACTTTCGAGCATACGTCTAGGCGATCTGTGTACCATATTGAATTGAACCACGCCGTGTTACAACCTTCAACGAATTATAGTCATCAAAAAAAAGAAAACAAAAAGAGAAATGGATTTGTTTCTATATCACATTTCGACGTATGCGTAGATATTTCAACAAAGATTAAAGATGTGAATCATGCCACTTACTCGTGCATTAGTGGTCGAACCACGGTAGATCCCTCTGTGTGTGCCAGGTGGAATAACGTGTACAGATAGGGTAACAAAGTGTAACGGATATGAAGATATTTACGAGAATTTAAAGCAAATTCCTCACCAAACTCAGGAGGGTGTTGATCCTACAAACATAAGTTACAGTTATTATTATGTGTAAAGACATCTATAAACAATATATGAAGACCTTCATGAGTATTCTCGTCTTAGGACAAAAACACAGATTACCGGTCCTAGCATTTCTCAGCTATAAGCCTGAATTTGGCCCATGCGAGTGTTGGCAAACAACGACGCGGAGTTGTACACTATGGGTCACATTTTTTCCACGTCTACAGAATCAGTAGAAATATTTCGATTTCATAGAAATTAGTTTATCAAATGGGAATTTACCCATTGACTAACAGTGGTAAGGCATTTTTTTAAAGTCTCTGTTATATGAAGAATATGTGCACCTACGTTATACCCATTAGCATTATGGTTCCGACTGAAGGGGTAAAATGCACCAATTTGCATCCATCTATTGCAGAGATCAGCATCAACGTTGCCAAAGAAACCACAGATGTCAGCACCAATCTAAAAGAATAATCCGTGATTTGTAGACAATTATTAGAAGCTTTCCCGTTACTTGAAAGGCACCGAATCACAAAATTATACCGAGTGACCTTAATTATTATAAACGAATCAATACGAAAATGTAAAATCTCAAGCTTTTAGGCCTAACAAAAAACTGTATTGCTCCTTACGCTCAATTTTAGAATGTGTGGGATAGGAAGATTTTTTAACTTATTATATATATATATATATATATATATATATATATATATATATATATATATATATATATATATATATATATATATATATATATATATATATATATATATATATATATGAGCGTCTAGTTCAGTTAGTTATGTTTTTCGTTGTTTTCCATATGGTCTCTGTGTTATTGGTTTCTTCTCATCAGATGTACAGCCATTACAGATTGGAAGAACAGTTTTATATTGTCTTTTTAAGTTGATATACCAGTTTCCACATCCACTATTTATTACGAGACTTCTTGAATACGTAAAAAAGGTTAAGTTGAAAAATTTGGTGGGGTAGGGTAACCGGAACTAAACCATTATTTGTTTGTTTAAGTCTTATTTCTAACATCAGAAGCTTCATATTTCTTAATACATTTTTTCCTTTTTTGAATGATTGGCTTTGATTAGATAATTATTTAATACAAATACTTACGTATGGAATTCCAAACAAATTAAATTCCAACATTCCTAGAAGAAAACACAGGAAAGACTCCTTTAATTTCAAAATCTACCAAAGTAATTTTTTTGCATTTAATTTCAACGAAGTTTAGTGTATTTTAGGCATACAGTCCGTGTTGTGCACCAGACTGGGAGAAATACATCGTCTTTGATTTTAACTCAAGCAGTAACTACTTTGTAATAATCGTACGAAAACTCGTAGTAAGCCATCAACAAATACAATAATGGTCGAGCCGTTTACTAGTACGACATTGCAAATTGCAATGGTCACTTGAGAAGCCTTGTAATTACTGATGCTAACATAATTATGAAGTTTCTTCATGGTGGGCAGTTTTTAGGTTATACGTAGTCTCGGTTACTCACACTCTCGCCGCTGAGGGCTCTGCCTACGAGACCTCCCCAAGCAAGAGGGGAGGGTGGTCACGTAGAAGAGCCTCCTACGGTAAGAGTCTGGACCGTAACCGAGACTGGGTTATACGTGTAGTTGCATATCCTTGGTTTATTGACGAATGTCGGGATAGAGAAGACACCACGGCAGGTCACAGTAGAGTGGTTAGTCAGCAGGGCTACGACAGATTCAAGAGGGAAGAAGTTGATGCATGATGTGTTCACTGTCTCTATAAGTAAGTCAGCAGGGAGACATGATGGGCATAATTAAACACACTTGACAACTTTAACATTTATATTCATGTAAACTAAAATTTAATACCTATTATGGAATCACGCATGTGCGACCAATTGCTGTCATTGTCACCCAGCCAATGACCAGTGTACTTGCCACTACCAGGGAAGCTTGAACGACTGATAACAAACGATCTTTTACCAGGGTTAGCGGCACGGGCAGCACTAATAGTAAACAACAACAACAATAATAATAGCAGGTGAAAATGCATAGATACAGGATATAACTAAACGAAAGGTGACACTTTGTGACAAAATGATACCACCCATTAGTCTCCGACGAGTAGTGATATTTCACCATTAACAGTGTGGCTATTCAAAATTCAGACACTAGACTACAAGACACATTGAAATAGTAAACACATCTGATGACAAGGCATTTCTTGGCGCCAAGTTCATTTGTTTTAGATCTCTGGTCATGTTTATAACATAACTTTGAACCGTCAGGTCACCAAACAAGATGATTCAATAGGTTAGAACTTTTGGATGCAAACTGCCCATCTTGTTTACTCTACACAGGTGGCGCCGTTTACTAGATCATGATCGTGTCAACAGCGACAATATGCAAATTTGAATTCTTCAAAATTACACGAATTGAAGAAGTTAATTCTTACTTCAAAGTCGGCAGGACACTACTCCATCCGTACAAACTATGCATATTGTAATGCTGTGTCATGGCACTCCCTTCTATAGGATCTCGATACTGCACAGTGTCCATACACAGTGTTTTGTTATAGATATAAGGGGACACCAATTCTAAAAACAAAAGAACAAATCTTTATTCATTTAAACCTATCTACTGAGTTTACTTCTAACTAATATAGTCTCACACGTCTAAATAATCTTTTAATACTATTTGTATACGTTAACTCATTCAGTTTTTGCATATAAGTTTTGTAAAAAGAATTTGAATTTCTGAATTACTAGGGTAAAATAAGCACACCTATTCATCCATAAACATGTGCTCACATAAACACATGTATATGGATACAATGTAATTGCATACATACAAATACATACACCCGTCCGTCAGTTCATCCATCCATCCATCCATCCATTCATCCATCCATCAGTCTGTACATACATACATACATACATACATACATACATACATACATACATACATACATACATACATACATACATAAATACATAAATACCTGCAGACAGACATGTAGACAAACGGACGGGGAGGCAGACATACAGACAAACAGACAAACAAACAAACAAACAGATAGACTGACTTACTGGGATAATAAGGAGGCTTATTAAAGGTATTATCATTACAAGTTCCGTCAAGTCCGCCATGCACAAAATTAGCAGGTTCATTCATATCCTACAGATGTAAATAATATATATATTAACACAAAGATATCGTAGTCACGGTAAACCCATTCCATTAGAGGTAGATACAAATGTACATAAACCCAATCAAAAACAGTTTTTCATAGCTCTCTCTCCCCCCCCTCTCTCCCCCTTCCTCTCTCTCTCTCTCTCTCTCTCTCCCCCCCTCTCTCTCTCTCTTTCTCTCTCTCTCTCTCTCTCTCTCTTCTCTCTCTCTCTCTCTCTCTCTCTCTCTCTCTCTCTCTCTCTCTCTCTCTCTCTCTCTCTCTCTCTCTCTCTCTCTCTCTCTCTCTCTCTAATGAAATCTTACAATCCACAATCCATCGAATTCAATAGTTTTGTGGAAATCTGTAACCAGGTCCGTCCACCATTCTTCAGCTTTAGGATGACGCCAGTCCGGAAAGACGGAGTGTGCGTTGTATAACTGTTGATGAAATAATGATATTAAAATTACATTTTGTTTCTAAATCGTACATGGTTGTGATTGATTATACACATATGGAGTTGAACGTCAGGGAACAGTTAATGCAATTCTTACTCTGTTAATTAAAATCTTGAACACATTTGTCTCATGATAAAAACATACGTTTTCTTTTGAAGGTTACATCGGCTATCGTCGCCGAATTGTTGCTTTCATTTTTATTCTCGGAATATTAATGATGCATATAAGTATAAATATGTACACTGCATAGTTATTATGCAAACATATGTACACTTTGTGGCTGTTGAACTTGACACTGAACGTTGTGGACGTTTGTTGACCACATTGTCAATATATGGGGGGGGGGGGTGTCTGCGTCGTATACGTTTACAAAAACACAGTGTAATAATGTTCTTTGTTCCTACCGCTACTTGTTCGTCCCAAGGTAAACTGCTATCAACTGTCACATTTTTATAGTATGGCCACACCTGAGAAAAAGAAAAGAAAAGGCGATTGGTAGTCATGGTTATACAGACGAGCAAAATCGACACGACATCAACTCATAATAATCCCGTTATCTAGACCTACTTACCTTGCCTTCAAATTCGGTTACACCATCGCTTTCTTTGATAAATACACTATGTGCAGTACCGTTGTCATAGGGAGGATATTCTCCACGGGTTTCGTTCTTACATGTGGCTGGGTCCTTCGAATAAAAGTGAAAAAGGATAAAACATGCACATAATTATATCGTTACTAGCTCTGTTTGTTTTGGCATTTTTGTCATACAGTAGCATACTCATCTGTCTGTCTGTCTGTCTGTCTGTCTGTCTGTCTGTCTGTCTGTCTGTCTGTCTGTCTGTCTGTCTCTCACTCACTCACTCACTCACTCACTCACTCACTCACTCACTCACTCACTCACTCACTCACTCACTCACTCACTCACTCACTCACTCACTCACTCACTCACTCACTCACTCACTCACTCACTCACTCACTCACTCACTCACTCACTCACTCACTCACTCACTCACTCACCCCTCTCTCTGTCCCTCCGAGTCATGCATGGAGGGTGTATTTCACTAAACTAGAATGTCAATACAACACCAGTGAATCGTAGAAAAGTAACTTACCAAAATGATGATGTAACGCTTTCCCCTTGTTTTGAGATCTCGTACAAATTCTGGTAGGCCATCATATCTTTCTTTGCTGTATGTAAATATCAGTTGTCGTTCCATGTAATCAATATCACCATACTGGATGTCCTAAAGTATGGAATATAGACACACATTGTGTTTACCGTATTTACAGAGATATTTGTGACGTAGTTTAGTGAAATACACCCTCCATGCATGACTCAGAGGGGGTAGCGAGAGCGAGAGAGAGAGAGAGAGAGAGAGAGAGAGAGAGAGAGAGAGAGAGAGAGAGAGAGAGAGAGAGAGAGAGAGAGAGAGAGAAAGAGAGAAAGAGAGAGATATATATAGAGAGACAGAGAGCTAGAGACAGAGGGACGGATAGAGAGATAGAGAGGAGAGAGAGAGAAACAGAGAAAGACAGACAGAGAAGAGATACAAACATAGAGACAGACAGACAGACAGACAGACAGACAGACAGAGACGGAGAGAGAAGAGAGACAGAGAGACAGGGAGAGACAGAGAGAGAAAGAGAGAGAAAGAGGGACAGAGAGAGAGAGAGTTAGAGAGAGACATACAGAGAGAGACACTAGGCTAAAACATGTGAAAATTGGGAAGATTCTCATGTAGCAGACAGAAAAATCGATGAATGGATAAGATAAGATAAGATGAGATAAGATATACTTTATTGTCCACTGAAACATGGAAATTTGCCTTTATTTGGCACTAGGCCATACATATGAAGACAACAGACAGGTTACAAGAACAACAATGTAAATATACAATATTAATGTTGCATTAAAAGACAAATGCTTAAACAGACAGAATTATAGTTCTATATATAGATGGATTAGTAAATTTACATATATGGATAGATAGATAAAATGTAAAGATAGTTAGACAGCTACGTACGAAGGTACAGATATATAGATGGGTCATGAATTCCATGGAGTCACGACAGACGATTGGTTTTGAAACGGCAGGATGTGAGGTCAAGCCCTGTCGCTGCCGTTTGTTTCTGAATGGCTGAAGGCCTTGGGCTAGTTTTGAACCTCAGTCAGCCCGGCTGTATAATTGGGTACCTGGTAGGATTGACGTTGCAATGATAATGCTTTAATCCCATTCACTTATAGAGGCTGCAATGGATTGTTTGCTCCCCAGGGAGTTGAAGAAGTTAAGGGCCGTTGTGCCGCTATAGATCTGTGCCAGGGGTAATAGCCGTAGAGCGCTTTGAGCACAGAGAGGGAAAGCACTATATAAATTACAGTTATTATTATTATTATTATTATTATTATTATTATTATTATTATTATTATTATTATTATTATTATTATTATTATTATTATTATAACTAGATAGGTATATATATATATATATATATATATATATATATATATATATATATATATATATATATATATATATATATATATATGTGTGTGTGTGTGTGTGTGGATGATAGATAGATAGATAGTTTGAAGTCTACCTGTGGTATATTGTAATACTCCATTTCTTCTACGACTTTTTGGACTTTCTCGATAGAATTGTAGCCCCATCGACAAAGTTGGAATCCCAATGACCAATATGGCGGGAAATAGGGACGACCGACAGCCTGGTAAGTTCAAGAGATAATATATCAAAGATTTCATTTCAAAGATAACATTGAAAAGAAAGGAAAACAATTCTCGCAGTATCGTTGGTCTCAATCATAGCATGAATGACATGTTTGAACTATCAGTATATTAAGAAGGATGTTAAGAAATTCTTTTATTCAAATATTCAACTGACAACGTGGCTTGAATGCTTCTATCGGCTGATGTTCTGTGTGTAACTGCATTTAACTGCCTACTTCTAACCACAAAAAACAATTTTGGAAATACAGAATTCTGTGCAAACATTAGATTAACATGCACTTACGGCTGTGTATTGTTGTACTACGTTTTCGGGAGTTGGTCCCAGAAACATGTAGAAGTCAAGTACGCCCCCTATAGTTCGATATGTTATGCCCGGTGTTGGTTGTAAGGTGACGTCTGTAAAAAAGATAAAATTCTTTAACAAGAATTCTTCTTGAAATTTTCACTAGAATAATAATGTACATTAAACAACAAACAAACGATACCCCCCCCCCCCCAAGTATAGGCACTTTCTTCGGTCGAACGCCAGACCACTTTGATTTAACTAGTACAGTGATACATGAGGAAAGAGAAATGTCTGTCTAGTGCAAAGATCTAAAATGATGAACATTGCTCTCTGAGATCGAAAATAGGCACTTTTCAAGATTACAAATCCATACGTTGACGAGTTCGAAACAAGACACTATTCTAAGATGATACAATTTCGCCCTCAACGTTAGAAGTACACATTGTATAAGACAAAAGAAGTGTTACCCATTGCGTTGGAATTAAGTAAGAACACGCCGTGTGACATGTACTCTTCCTCAGTACATGTGTAGTAAGGATAATGGCCATACAGATTAGCTTCTGTGTAATACGACTAGAATAAAATATAAATATTGACCAGTCATTGAAAGTAGCGTACTCTTCAAGAAAGCTATTTTTCAAATGCTAAGAACATAAATAGACAAAATGAAAACATCTCACAAGCAACAAAATCTACTTAATTTTTCACCACTCTTTTTTGATCTTAAAACATTCAAAGTAGGTATATGAATTGGATACCAAAATAGCATTGATGATAACAATGGTGAAATGATTTATAGGTTCGTTTCACTTTATTATAAGTGATCATGACCAGATTTTCATGACAGGTAGGGAAACGGGCCTTCCAATCCACCCCTCACCCCTATCTACCTATTCATAAATAGATAAGTAGATAAAAATATAAATGCATGTCTGTCTGTCTGTCTGTCTGTCTGTCTGTCTGTCTGTTTGTCTGTCTGTCTGTCCACTCATCTGACGTGGTCATGAGTTGATATATCGGGTAAGTAGATTGTACATAAGTTGTACCAGCTTACCAACTCAGAGACGCAAGGTGCACTTTTTAAAACGAGAAGCATAAATCATTTTAACGATCTTATAAAGTCATAAATTCAATTAATATTGTTTCTACGACAGAACCCTACCAGCATCACCTGGCACCTAGCTCTCCAACGTCTATGTTATAGCTAGTACCGTTTATACATGTATTTATAGGAGAACTTGACCATTGAATTATACCGACCACGCCTTCAGTTAACTAGTATTACTACCCCTGTCAACTTGTTTGGCAATGAGTGAGTGAAAATACGGTATACAAAAAAAATCAACGCATTTTGGTTGTGGATTTGAACACTAGTATTGGAGTTCTAGACAAACGCGTCCTTTCAATGTAACGTTTTCAATTTGTATAAACATATAGGCTACAACTGAAAGAACTTGGACCGACAAAAACAATACCACACACACACACACACACACACACACACACACACACACACACACACACACAGACACAGACACACACGCACTTACACGCACACACATAAACAAAAGCACACGCCGAGTCTATGAGTGCCTTAAGATAAACAACAAACAAACAAAAACAAATAAGAGCGAAACAAATATAGAAACAAACAAACAAAGCAAAAACTCACTGTGCCTGGGAATTCGTCTTTGGTAAATATCGGCCATGTTCTCCAATTCATGTCATGTCGGAAATCAAAATGTATCGTTTCTCCGAGACCATAGATATTACGTGACGGCAGAAGTGATGATATTTGAAGGAATTGGTCAGCAAAGTTAAATCCTCCAACTGATGTATCCCATCTAAAGTAAACCAGTTACAAATAGTGCGGTGAAATAAGTTCATTGTCAGTGATACTGAGTACGTTACTGAAAATATATATATTGTCAATCATTGTTTATCCTAGTGCAATATTTATGTTTTCATATTTGTGTCTTTAATAAATATAGTGATGACGTCATCCTTCTAATTTGACCAAAGATTGTTTGACTGGTCTATGGCTATATGAACTGTCTATGTCATATCACATAGCCATACTAATTTCTCACATAGCCACGATTTACATGATCATTGTATTAATTTGATTGAATGTACTATTTGTAGTAAAATTGTGATATTGTACTCAATAAAATGCCTTCAGATTTAAAATGAGTGAAAAATATCTAGGTGTGATTTAATCACTGGCCTTTAACAGTCACACGATAAGTTCTACTGTTTGATAAACGACTTCTAGATCTTTTGTGGTAGAAATATTTCTAATGGTACACGTGGCCTTATGACAACTATTTGTTGTAACATATATGACACGTAAACTTTACCAAGGGGAAACACTTTTGCACGTACATCATCGTTTGAAAGATAAATCTGATGTCGGCGTTTGGATAGGTTTAGGCGGACAATTGCAAATATAGCATGGCAGAAGACTAAAATATAGTGCATGTACGTGCAATTTCCTTTCTTGTCCGAGGAAAGTGTTAAGGTAACCAAGTAACAGTGATATTAGAAACATGACATGTTTGGCTTGGTATAAATGTGGTCATAAAATCAGTTAGTCCTAATACAAAGCACAATGCCGTATGGCCTTCACGTGTCAGAATCTTGGAAGGAACACAATTTACAACATGGAAAATTACATGTAGAATGGTACAGGTAGAACTGTCTGTAAACTTTGTGAAATACTTGATTTGAAATACCTAATAAAATTTAATACTTGCACAAAAACTGTACCAACCACATATTGTCATTATTTAGTGTACTATTAAACCTATATTTGAAGTACATTATAACAATGTCTGGACGATCATCATATCGTCGGAATGTGTCACCGTTTAGGAAAGTAAAAAAAAAACACCTCTTGTATGAACGTTGTGGTCGAACATAGATATTTGTATGATTGTATAGAGTGAATTGCAGATGATTGCATACATTTCGTTTACTGTAACATGTAATTAAAGGAGAGAGAGAGAGAGAGAGAGAGAGAGAGAGAGAGAGAGAGAGAGAGAGAGAGAGAGAGAGAGAGAGAGAGAGAGAGAGAGAGAGACAGAGAGAGAGAGAGACAGAGACAGAGACAGAGACAGAGACGGAGAGATGTAATAGTCATACTTTTAATGAAGATGGACACTGTAAGAGAGAATGTGAAATAAGATTGTGATGTTTGATAATATTTCATACATGGCGGTACAAAATAAATTGCAAAACGTGTATTTGATTTCGAGAACTAAACGAAATGTTGTTGTTCTTCACAACGCTGGCAGTTCAGTATATCGTCCGTGTCGTATCACGCGTAATGAGCGTGATGCTATCCTGAATAGGTGTATACCCTTTTTGTTGTTGAAGTCAAAATTTTGAAATATGTATCTACATACACTTCATACAGACGTATTGAGTGTAAACCGTGTGATATGGACCGTCCTTGGCATGTCAAAGTAAATATTTGAGTTAGGTCGACGTCAACAAAAAAAAGGTCAGTAAGAATACTATGGTGCATCTCACCACCACCAATAAATAATTCTTTCTACAAATCACAGCAGGAACATTGAGGTGATTGTTAACGTATCTCCTATGTCGTATACATCATTACAAACACACGTATCTACATAATATCATTTATCTGAGGTATTGTACTGTTATAACTGGTGGACCAAAATAGTTTAAAACGCAGGAATTCATTAAAAGTACTTTTGACGGCTAAAATGCAGACCGTTCCCTATAAATCGATTATCGGTTGGAATTCGACCTTCAGATATCGCCAGGAAACTAGCTATTTATTGCAGAATGATCGATTTTCTGTAAGAACCTACCATATATCATGAGTAAAGTTTAAAGTATCTGAGGTCGACATTCTCTGATTTAATTAAATCTTTGTTACAAATTTTCCAGTACAACTTCGATAATTGCATGATTTGTTCAAAGGTTTTGACGTGTATTCAACTAATGCGTAACGTGATGTTTGATCAACAAATTCATTAGTCTGGACATGTTTTGAATTATTGTCATTCGAAAATAAAATTAATATAAAAATGCAATGCAGTGCAGTGTAGTGTAGTGTAGTGTAGTGTAGTGCAGTGTAGTGTAGTGTAGTGCAGTGCAGTGTAGTGTAGTGTAGTGTAGTGTCAGCTATGTATCATGTAGACGTTGATATTAACATGTGGTGTTAATTTATTTAGTGAATGTCATGCTATTTTATGTAGATTGTGTGTTGTCCAACTGTATGCTGTCGGGAAACAATGTGATTCAGTGTAATTGTTTTGTGGTGTTTTGGATGCATATTCTGTATTAGTGTGATTTGACGTAATGGAGAAAGTGTGAGGTGTAATGAAATCACCTTTTGTGTTGTTTTCCTACTATCTTGGATAATCAAGGGGCTACGATTATACACGACACATACAATATTTGGAACAAATTTTGATATTTAGTAATTGTCATAGAAAATCTGAGACTTGAGTTGATAGATGGATTCTTTTTCCGATCATCCATCAAACTAAAATGGTAACGTAAGTATGGTTGCATGCTTCTGGGTCATCTCAATCAATCCTCAGGTCTGTGATGCAAGTAGGGTGATCCACAAGTGGCGTGATTTTGGTGTTTCAAGAGTTACCATGCAATAATCTGTCACTAGGTGTGCCCCCCCGTTACCAAGAACGAGTTAAGTAATCAACATTGATTTAGTGAAGGCCTGTATTCCACTGCCAATTCGAATAGAAACACATCTTAAGTTGTAAAGTTAAAGTTAACTTGGTAACATTTTAATATTGGATATTCGTCTATTCAAAACCACGGTTCATGTGTAGTGTAAGCTTACGTCGTCAATAGTTAGTCACCCAAACAGACCAAAATCTTATAGAAGAGAAATTGCAAATTTGTTTTATGTCTAGTATAGGGCAGAGAATGCACGTTGAAAAAGTAAATATATGTGAAATATTGTAAATGAAGCAAATCAGACCCATCTCTTATGTGGGATTTTCATCAGACTGGGTGAAAAAAACAAAGACTGATTCAGAAGTGCATATTTTAATCAGATTGTAGTCTAGTTCCTATTCGGTATCGTTACTACTCACACCTCCACTCACTCCTCGTGGTTTAGTTCGAAACCACGTTGGCATCCAGACTAATCAGATTGCGTCTCGCCCAGACTTGAGTTTTTTTTTGTCGGGTAGATATAAAAGATACACATATGGTATTCACTTACAGGACAACTTGAGTACTCTTTCTGATAATCTTCATCGAAAAGGGGTTATTGGTGAAGATGACGTCATACAGCGTATCGGTTGCCATGGTTTCTGTTTTCGGCATCTCTAGAGGCACCTCGAAACGGGCATTGCTGGGGTCGTAGAACTGGTAAATCAATGACAGAAAAACAACCTTAAGAAATAAATTCTAAATATTTTGAAGATTCAAGCAGTTTTTGTACTTATTCACTACTAAGGAATTATTCTCAAATTATCATTATATTAACAAAAACAAAATCGCTCCCACAAACTGTTTGACATTCGGTTAAGTTCACTTTCCATAAAGATGGTGTATTTTAATTACCCCGTTTACTGGGAAATATTTAGAACATACCCCCTCCCCCGAAATATAAAGTATGAGTTTTCTGTTTACGTAACTACTACTGTTCATCGAGAAATGTTATCAACAGAAATGATAATCAACATTCATCGACTGTTCACCTGCTGCACATATCATCATGTGTTGTTTACTTAAAATTGTCATCAAGACCTACTGAACCTCAGCCTCGGATGCAATATTTGCATATGGATGAGCGGACAAACATTATATATTTAGAATGACTTAATTTATGGCACATACCTTAAATCTGAGCCTTGATGTCGTCTGATATTCCACGTCCAGAGTGATCCGAGGTATGTCGCCACCATACATTGTAGGTCTGTCTAGTCTGTCTAACTCTATTCTATACCCCCATGGCATATTCTGTACCTCGCCTACCATCCTATACGCACCATATTCCGGTGGGTAAAAACAATGAGGAACGTTGGCAGTCTCCGTTGTCTCATACACGCATCCTCTAGCCAAACATGCCTCTTCGCTGAATTCATTGTATCTCACATCGGGAAAACAGTCAAATCTATCGTAATCAGCCGTTTTAGGGGCTGGATCGGTTGGGACTGGTGCCGTAGTTGGACTACTACCATCTCCACCACTGTTGTAGTCTGGATGTGCAAAGTATGTGATGGGTACGACAATTGCAGTGACAATACAAGCCGTCACTACAGCCGTGATGATAAGCTGGTTACGATTTGTCATGACTTCAGCTTTGTGTCGACGACACTACTCCCGTCAAATCCAAATTGGTGGCTACGTTACACGAAACTAAGGATACTATAAATTATACCCTGGGCACGACAAGTTTTATCGGACTATTCCATATACTTAGGGGTGACAAACACGGTGTCTTATGACCATTATCGTGGACAGATCTAGTCTAAACAACAGTAGATTGTACATGAGGTATTGAGTGTATCTTGATCAGGGGCGTGACAAGACATAGCATGATGATATCGTAGTCGGGGTGGGGGTGGGGTGGGGGTGAGGGGTTGGCTTGGCCTCTTCACCTTCCCAGGTTACAAAGAGAGAAAAAATACCAGTTGTTTCAATAAAATGATTGTAAATATATGAGACTACATTGTATGCTGCATAGTGGCAAAAAGCTGTTTATCCACACTATCAACCATAAGTTTACATCTGGAATATAACTTATGGAAATGTACTTATGTTTGTAATACTTATTCTGCAAATGATATTGAACCCCAGTCTTTAAGGCCTCCACTTATCTATCTATTCCTCTTGTTTGTTTAATTTTGTATAAGTGAGAAAGCGCTATATAAAAACTGGTTTCATTATTATCAAAATTGCTTATGTTTAAGTTAATTGATCAAGTTTCACCATACTCTTCAAATCAATCCCCATTTATACAGTTATACAAGGTTTGGTGTCCTGTACCCTATTTTATCACGATCCACTTGAATTTACAGGTTTTTAACGTGAACTTTAACAAAAGGCTCCTCAGTGACACTTAAACCAAACCAAACACCTGTCACCTATGAGGTTGTTGTTTAGCTGTACGGTCAGGTGAAAGAAAGGACAGTGGCCTCACAATTTACCTCCACTAGGCTTGAATGAGACTGTCATACATGGGAGAGACGACGTCGTAAATCACAGACCTCCTTACGGCACCCTCGTCGTAATTCATAGACCTCCTTACGGCACCGTCCCAAACGAACCCGCCAGTATATACTGTATTGCTTTAATACGCAGAAATACGTGCTCTGGCTTGCATTGCGAGAAGGAGTGACAGCTAAACATAGTTGAAGGAGCAAAGCGTCATATGTCTTGACACGACTTGACACCATATGTACTTAAGTTATTATTACCTTGATACAAATATACTCAATTCAAAGACAGGAATGACATATTTAGTAAACACATTTTGAAGGTCAATTCAGATTCGTGTACCAAGCTACTTTTAAATGCTAACATTTCCCATAGCAGAAAAAGTACCCCAGAGGCCTCACGTTTGGTTTGCACCCACCTGCTTTCTTCCATATAAGGGTTCTAATAATGTGGTTCATGCATTGTGAAAGGGTTTGACAGTCACGTTAAAAACATCTGAGCACTGCACTGGTTTTGCAGTAGTTGTGGCCGGGTATTCATTCTCTAGACATTCATTGTTCGTACAGCATGAACCCATACTTGCTTTGTCACAATTCTGGTTCATACATGGCATGAACTGTTTGACACTCGGGTTTCAAAAAAGAAATCTGAGTACTGTATTGGTTTGCATTGGTTATGGGTATTCATTCTATACACAGTCATTGGTTGTAGGTTGAGTCTCAAGTTCATGGACACGCTGATTTATCTGTTAACGTAGAAACACTGTTTTAATTTTGTTTACTAACCCCTACTACAAAACCATGGGATTTTTAACATATATTTTCAGCAGACTTCGATAAGGTAGTTACTTTCAAAGTTTACAGCCATTTTTTGAAGTATTCCTTTTTTTCTTCATCATTTGATATACATATACTCGCTTTCACTTCCTGATATCCTTACCAATCTTACATCACACAGAAAACGCAGAAAGATATTGATTTCATTTATTCACGTAATAAATCAGTGCAAAATCTCAAAATGAATGCAATATTTTCAACTTGAATAATACTCGGTGAAAATTATCGAACTGACATCAAAAGTCCCTCTTGTCGGATTTATTTTGCCAAATGTTTGACTATCCTCTTTAATTTGTATTACAGACGTTAAAGAATTTCTTACAAGTGTTAATGCATTTATTACAAACTTACTAGACAAATAACAAGAAAACTAACATTGTGTTTATTTATTGCAAAATATACACACATTTATAGAAAGGGGTATGGGTATAAAAGCTTATAGTATCTTGCTGCGAGAACGTACAAGAACGATTAACGAAAAGGTAAAATCAACTTTACTCAAAGGCCTGTTACATCTCAGTGTACAAACGATATTCATATTAGTATACTTCGCTGTACTGGGTACCTGGATATTTTACTGTTAACTCTTATCATTTTTATAGTCCTTGTGTCAAAACCTAAACAACTGTTCGCTTCGATGTTTGCAGAAACAAATAGACTGACAAACATTTACAGCCCATTTCAAGTTACAGTCCAGCAGCTCTGTTTGATACAACCACATATATATTACCAATAGAAAGTCCATGTTACACCTTGACTGCAAGATTGAATGAACTCAGCTTCTTGCTACATTTTGTCTAAAATGAAATGAGCTAATGTGAACGTGCCACTATGAAGACATCAAAACATTGGCGTCTGAGTGTCTGCAGCTAGTTGCAGTATTTTAAATGTTTTTTTTTTCATTTAGACAAAATGTAGCAAGAAATTACAATCATGCTATCTGAGTGAGGGATGTGCACGTTTCATATTGATTTCTGCGTGGTTGTATCAAACAGAGCCGCTGAACGGTGACTTGAAACGGGCTGTATAAGGATTGATGATGATTGAGATGTTTTACAATTTAGCGAAAAAACGTGCCGTGTAATTTAATAAATACGTCACAAACTTCATTTCCAGGAAGCCCCGACTTACAGTTTTCTTTATGAAGATATACTAAATACATGTACTAACTGGCAATATCCGAAGCAAAAGTTAACATAGATCTAAATCACGCATGCGTAGTGTGTTTGTACATCCTTTATAGTAAAGTTCAGCTCGGATGAGAATTAACTAAAATGTTGACTATTCACTGAACGTTTTCTAACCTAACCTAACCTAACCTAACTATTCAATATGAAATATTTGTTTCACTTCAGTGAATATTTGACTGTACAATAAACATTGATCGATACAATCGGGATTACATCCAATATACCAAATTTCTATAAAACAAAATATCATTATATTGGTAAAATTATTGAAATAATTGTCACAATTCCTGCATTTTTTTTCGTCAGGACTATCACGTGAGCTATGCTCTAGGATTCCTTTGAGGGTAACGTGTGACGTTATTCCCACGTGATTCGTAACTGTGCACTCATTGGTTGATTCAGCTTGGTGATATTCAGTACCTACAAGATAAAAAATACGTGTCACGTGTGAGACTACTATACAGATCTGGGATATACTCAAACAAACAAACAAACAAACAAACAAACAAACAAACAAGACACAATGACGCATATTCTATTTTGACAACCGAGCAAGAATGCATACAGACACTCAAACGAACAAACAAGCAAACGAATACAGAGTGATAATTATAGTAAATGAAAAAAATAATTTTCCATCTGTAATAGGCCATAATGTGATAATACCTTTGTTAGGCTACTGAATTCCCAGTTCGTATGGTCTTGGTTTTTGTAGATAACACGTTGCACGTTGTCAAGACCATACACCAGTATATCATCCATCACAAGGTCATTCACAGATTGATGGTTACTATTTATCGTGCTCTCTAAACCGTTCTGAGAATGAAAAGAAAACTCAGCATTTTGTGAAAAAACCCTCTCTACTCGTACTCATCAGAGACAATTACAATGTATATGTCACACTGACGGTTCTTGCTGTCTGTCTCCTGCCAAAAATTGCATACACGTGTGTATACATACGTAAACGTATACTTAAACGATCAGTGAAATCTAGTACTGTGCTTTGATTATAGCTTATTCCCATGGGCTCTTTCTACGTATAGATAGAGAATAATGGAAAAAAAAACTAATTATAGGTATCATGAGATTAGTTGGCTGGTTGGTGGTTATTCTAACCAGCTTTGTTTAAACCTTAACATTTCACCACAAAAATACCATATATTAGGACATAGATACACTTAAAATTCACTATCATAGCTAGACAATTACTATAGCAACGTTCATGTCAAAAAGGTACTGTATATAAAGCAATAGTTGTGTTCGCATATACACACGGTACATTGAAGTCCATCCATGAACTACGTGGATCTAAGAAATACAAATTATCATCTCATTTTTGCGTTTCTTTGTCAAGTTACGTGACAGTTCCTTGGTAGATAATAACGCTCTTTACTTTTAAACTGTACAGGTAATTTAAATAATGTGAAATTCTCATAGAATTGTGGCTAGTGCGCAGCAATCTAATTTGGCATAAACTATATAGTGTACTTACCTTCGTAGCTGTGTATTCGGCAAGATAATACTGACCGTTTTCAATTGTGTCTGTAAATTTAAAAAGAATATATTGTAGTAGATAAAATCATACTTGTTTTATTATGCAGAGAACTAAACGGGTTTTAGTAGGTATTCCTATTCAAAAAGAATTCGTTTATGTGTCTGTGTTACAAAACATCATGCAATCATTTTGATAGAAAAGTGTTCTCATATTGGATTTATTGGAGAGGGTTAGGGTGTCTTTGACTGATGCATAATCAGCATTTCCAGCACAGATTATCCCCTCGATGTAGTTCTGCACTAAAATCAAGAAGCTAACTGACCGATAGAGTCGCCATCATCCCAGAACAACGATCCAGCGGCATTATAGTCGTCGTCAAGGGCAACTATCAAACCCATTGGCAACAGCCGACTGTAGGAAACACAAAAAACATTACACTAGATTTACAACGACGGTAAAATATGTATCCTTACCCAACACAAAACCTTAGACATTCTATAGGCTGTGAGATCGTCTTGAATTAGGTTCGTTGTAATCTTTAGATTAATGAAAGATAGGACGACATATTTTCCTGTTCAGACTGAATAAGGTATAGACTTCCAAATTCATATAAATGTTATCGGTCCAAATTGACTATCAGACAGCTCCAATGCTTCGGGAAAGATCTCTTCGTCCGAACAAGTTGCTCCACTCTTTATGTCAACCTCACAATATCTTCTTATGTGCGTTATTATGTGCGCTCCAACGTTTTAAAAATAATTAATTATCACTGATAAGTTCAGTCCTAGCAACGTTGGTGTTATTTGTAATTGACCTCTAAAAATTCAGGGGTCACGTCATATTTTCCATGTTTACTTGGGTACAATAAAAGTTGAAATCTGTAATTGTTCACTTTAAGCCCTATGTCAATAAAACTGTTGAAATAACTGGCTCACCTAAATACAGTAGAATTGGCTGGTTGTTGTGTTGGTATAATGTAGCCTCCACGTACATGCAATGGAATATAATGGAGTGGCGCTGCAAGGGTTCTTGTCTTCCCACGATCTGATTTTGGTCTTTCCACTCCCTGAGAAAGTTAACAATCATGATCAAGTTGGCACCAGACACATTTCTACCACTGAGTTGTAACACCAAACTTCTAGTGTAACACCAAACTTCTAGTGAGTTGTTAATTATACACAACTCTTTATATATGATTATCGGAATTGGAAATGAATCTGAATTTTGAATGAAAACTTACCGTATAGTAATCGTACCAACGGCAATCTGGGAAGTAAACATCTACTTCTGTGACACCCTATATGAGGAGAGAGAGAGAGAGAGAGAGAGAGAGAGAGAGAGAGAGAGAGAGAGAGAGAGAGAGAGAGAGAGAGAGAGAGAGAGAGAGAGAGAGAGAGAGAGAGAGAGAGAGAGAGAGAGAGAGATGTAATTGTCATACTTTTAATTTAATGAAGATAGACACTGTTAATAAAAGATAAAACAATACTAAGCCGCAAAGATTGTTTGTACATTATATGTCGAACGTTGCCCCAGGCTAATTAATAAAACAATATCCATTGCAAGTGAATCAACGTGGAATTGTTTGTGTTCAATATTACAATAACTATGATTTAAGTAAAGAATGTGAACATGTATACAATATTAATGTATGACAGATTATCCAAATGCATGGTGGCCGAGGAGTCCCAAACAGAATGGAAATACATTTGGACCCCGGCCACCGTACATTTGGAAGCAAACTATCATTGTTGATTTGTTAATTGTCCTACCTCTTCTAGTACTGGTGATATATGGAAAGCAGCTCCCCACAAGAATTGACGGTCTATATTGTATGTTGCACTGTCAGTCACAAACCTAGCGGAAGGACAAGATACGGAATAATGTAGGTGGTTCACACCAAACAAACACTGGCTTATTTTTGTATCATGGACAAATAGGCATGCGTGCAACCCTTCTTGTTCAATTTTGAACCGCTGTCACCACATTAACCCACTGATCCAGTCACCAACCAATACATTTACCCACTATAGCCAAACAAGCAAGCCACCCATCCATCCAACACTCATCTACCCAGCCAACCCACCCATCAACCTACCAACCAAAGTTCTCGTCAACTAACCAAATATATCGCAGCTACAAACGAACCATATCTTTTAGAAAATGAAAATAAATAAACAGAGATACTTACTCATGCATAACAGGTCTTACTACAGTTGTACCTTCAGTGTGAGCATAATAAAATAACGTATATAGATATGGCAGTAGAGTGTAGCGAACATGCAGAATATCCTTCGATTCCTCGGCGAACTGATCACCGAATGCAGCAGGGTCTTGTGGCTGGTAATTTCAAATAAAATGACATACACATCAGGTCTGATAGCGACGCAAAATAGCTGAAGTGTTATGTACATAAATACTATATTTTGGCTTGTGATCTCTTTTCTTTCGTTTGATAGTTTGTGAAGTCCTTATGCCACTTCTCCAAGTATAAGCACTTGCAGGAATAAACTTATGCTTTGAAAGAAGCGTCTAGAAAATATTGAACAGATATACTGCTATGTAGCATTTAATTTAATATCATCATATAATATATTATTATTCATGTAATACCAACCCTGTAGGCTATACCATTGTGGTTGCGACTGTAGGGATAAAATGCTCCCAACTGCATCCAGCGACGACACAGGGGTTCAGTTGTATTATCAAAAAATCCACATATATCAGCACCGATCTGAAGTATACACGCACAAATAAGACAACAACTTAGCCTTATTGTATATAAATCCATCAAATATAACAGTTACTCAAATTATTCACATGTCAACACATAATATTATAATATTCATAAGTTAAAACAAGTAATTAATTCGTCTGTTGATTGGGTGTCATGAAAAAAAGTGATGTGGGAGCTAAAATGAACAAACATTGCACAAAACAGTTACGTAAGAAGGCCTTTTTCCTTATCGAATAGGAATAGTTCATTAAAATTCAATACTACCACACACCGATGTGGGAGGGGAGGGGTCGGCCAATTTAGAGATAAAAAACATTTCTCAATGAAGCATTCGCCAGCCACTGTGACAGTTTCGCTCGGCGATTCCTTTCACCTCATTTCACTGGCTGGGTTTGTAACATTCAAATAATCTCGTTAATTCATTTTGTTGAGACCAAATTTGTAAATGGTGTATAAATTCAAACAAAAATGGAGAACTTTAGTAATGAATTAACTATTAAATAAAACTGAGCACATGTACCAGTGAGTTATACTTACATACGGAATTCCGAACAGGCCAAATTCCAGCATACCTATTTGAACAAAATGAGTACATTACAACTACTACAGAGCAAACACTAAATGTGCGAGTATAGAGTCAACACTGTCAATTTGGAAGTTGGGAAATTAAAATTGCCTTCCTCATGTTGTCTCTGAATCATTTTGTAATTAATTTTTTTTTTTTTTTTTTTTTTTTTTTTTTTTTTTTACAAATAATGACAATTATTCTGAAACCGAAAATGCACTAGTCTAAGATCGGTAAAAGTTACAAACCTTTGACATTTTGTGAAGCTTCTCGAACGGTCGTCAAACTTGTGAACCAATAAGCTGACTTACCTATGATAGATTTATGC